>NC_044908.1:15617207-16217207 GCF_001633185.2 Quercus lobata | reverse complement strand
TCAATTGATTCATCATCTTTTCTAACCATTTCCTTTTAACACGGTCTTTTTCAGACTGGGCAAAATTAATTTGGAAGTATTTTATTTTATTTCTGTTTTTAGCAAGCATAAATTCATTATACAAGGAAACCATATCAATTTCAAAACTTTCATCCAAAACAGTCAAAACTCTTAATTGATTTTGGAAAACATGATTTTCAATAGGAGGGAAATCAGAATTGGATGGACAAATAGATTTAGTGTCATCTTCTTCTTCATTAGTAGTTCTGCCATATGGAGAGGAAGATTCTGCTTTAGTAGAGTAAAAAGGAGTTCTAACTTGAGAGTTACCACTTGAAACACCTTTTAGTTTTAAATCAGTAGGTTTTTCAAAACTCTTTTGCAAAAATTCATTGAGATCTTGATCTCTTTTTGAAATACTTTCAGATCCAGCAAAGGAATGTCTTCCTTTGTTGATCCTCAAGGGTTGATTGTTTTGAAAACTTATTTTAACAGTACCATCGAGATATTGTTGAATATGAGTAAGATCTAACTCATCAAAAGCAGGTTTAGCAAGAGGGGTTTCTTGTTCCAACAACCATTCAGTCAGAAGCTTAACATCTTGCCATTGAATCATTTTTGGAACTTGAACTTTAGCATCAAGGCTTGAACATTGAACTAACATGGTTTTACCAGAAGGTTCTCTATTAATCTTAGCACCAGGGTTCAATTGAGTACCCAAAAGTCTGTAATAAATGCGATAAATCAAAGCAAAAGGCTTACTACCTTCTTCCATGTGATAACCAGATGAAGCAATATTCAAAGTTAAAGCTTTAACAATATTAGGATCATCCAAAGCAAAAGTAAGATCAGGATAATAGTTAAAATATACAGGACCATCATATAAAGAAGAAGTAATCATACCAAGAATGCTATCTTTAAAGTTCTTAAATCTAGCATCTCTTAAACACATGAGAACAGAAGCATTAATACACTTTCGGGTGAGTGGTTTAATAGCAACTTGAACCATTCCAATATGCAAATAACTGAATTTTTTAGCAGCAATAAATTCACTAATA
Organism: Quercus lobata; assembly: GCF_001633185.2. Classification (NCBI taxonomy): domain Eukaryota; kingdom Viridiplantae; phylum Streptophyta; class Magnoliopsida; order Fagales; family Fagaceae; genus Quercus; species Quercus lobata. The sequence continues at coordinate 16,216,149 of NC_044908.1, read as the reverse complement.
TTTCTTTTAGAAAACAAGCAAGATTTTTCATGAGTTTTTGAAATAGAAAATATTTGTTCAATGATTCTAACTTTGTAGGTAGAATGAAAAACAGTTTCAACAAAACTAGTTTTATAAATAGTTTTAGTATCAACTCTAGGGATGTTCCATTTCTAGAAATTAGGAAACTCATTTTCTTCAACAATGCGATCTTCTTCATTTACAATATCAGGAGGACAACTAATCCTGGAGCTGACAGAGGAGTTGGATCTCCACATCCTATCCATACTATCCTAGTTTTAACACTCAATTATCATGTTTTTCTCACAACCGGTGTATTTCATAACACATACACTAAGCAATCCTTACCTCTCATGACCTACATGCCCTCACTGGCTCAAATGGGCCTTATTGTTCAGTCCTAGGAATTCACTTTACGTCTACGATGGCGCCAACGGCGGTAAGAAGGGAACACAACAAAGGAGTACCAAAGTTTCGGGTAGACATAGACAGAAATACAAAGAACACAACAACACTATCACCGGTCAGAAAAGAGTGGCTCTAAAGGCAGTGATAGTGTTGTTGTGTTCTCTGTCTCTCTGTCTGTGTCTATCCTAGTTTGAACACTCAGTTATCATGTTTTTCTCACAACCATTGCATTTCCTAACACATACCCTAAGCAACCCTTACCTCTCATGCCCTACACACCCTTACTAGCTCAAACGGGCGTTACTATTCGGTCCTAGGAATTCACTTTACATCTAGGGTGGCGCCAACGACGGTAAGAAGGGAACACAACAAAGGCGTACCAAAGTTTCAGGTAGACATAGACAGAAAGACAGAGATGTAATCATTATTTTTTTGCTTTCATATAAACGATGTAATCATTATTTTAATCTTTATTATACCAAAATGGTATAATAAACTGAAAACTGAAAATATTTGTTATTGAAAATAGAACAAAGCACTTACAGTAGTAGTGGTTACAAGATTGAAACAGTTACAAAGCTTGTACTAGTTCTAGTTACAAGTTTGTAGGGAAAGTAGTAGGAAATCCTAAGGCGGAAACAAGGAACTCTCTCTAGAGAAAGGCTTCTAAAAGAAAGAAGTTCTGAAGAAAGAATTCTGTTTTAAACTTAAGGGACAACTCCTCTTAAATAGGCAAAAATTCGAAGTGAACAATGTTATGAACAATAATCTGTGAACAGTAAAAAGTGAATAGTGATTTTTATCACTTTTTTTGACTAAATCATGAGGAATCAACAGGAGATCATGAGGAATCTGCAAAAGTAATGACTAGTGTCCAAACTTTGTCAAAAGAGAGCTTGAGTTGACAAAAAGCCTGAAGAAACATCATCATTTATGGTGTGAAACCAATAGTGGGAATTTCACTAGGGGAGTAAACATTGTGGCCTTTTGGCCGTTGTGCAGGCCTAGCAAATAGAGGAATCAATCAATCAATCCTTTGCTAGATCATCAGCATCTTCATCATGACCAAACCACTTCTGGTTGTAGGGGTAGTAAGGGTCTTTTGTAACAGAGGCTTAAGAGGACCGTTCATCATCTGAGCCAGTAGCTTCTTTTTATTTTGAAATCATTTTGATAAGACATATAGAGCATCAGGGTCCTTGTGAATTTCATCCAAAGGAGAACCCTTCTTTCTAGGGTTAACAGGAGGTTTAACAGTTTTAGCAGATGAGGAAGCAGGTGCATCAGTCAGTTCAGCTTTTTGCACTGGGGTAGTGATTCTTAATGTTGGAGAAGTATTTGGGGAAGAGAAATATTTGGTAACATTGTTGATGATTGATTGGGTATGAGGAAACTTATCCCACCACTTAACATACCAGCAGCGAGTGAGAGTATCACCTTCCTTAACATATTGCCATTTTAGAATCCATGGAACTTTGTATTTCTTAATGAAATGAAGTAAGGGAGGGAATTTAGCACCATAGGGATCAACTCTGGACATACTTCTGAAAAATGTAAGAGAATTCATTAACGGCTCCAAGAATATTTCAACAGTTGAACTAAACTGAGCCCACCAACAGATGAACCAGATGGGAAAATCAGAATTGAAATCTTTATCAAAATTAACGAACCATGAATGAGACATATTTTCATTTTAATGAAGCATAAATCTAAACAAGGCAGTGAGGTAATCATGACATGAATATGGAATAGAGGATTTTGGTAATCTTCTTGTGGAGGCAAGGTTGGGGCCCCACATTTCTTCAGAAATAATATGATTCTGGAAAACACTGTGATAAATTATCTTGGTGGTGTTGATCTTATCAGTGATGGCTTTAATAGTGATTAAGTTTTCATGGCGTAGAATATTAGAGTAATATTGCACAGTTTTTTCACCATGTTCAGGGATCCAATGGAATCTTGGGGGAAAGTAACTAGTAGCAAGTGAAAAGGAATCAATGATGGAAGCCCTATTTGGCTCAATAGAGAACAGGTTTTTTTGTTTTTTAACATACTATGAAGTATTGGAAACCTTGGGATAAACAGTTTTAACAGGCTGGTTAACTGTGGTTAGAGCACAAGGATCAGAGGATGAGGCTAAAACAAAAGAATAATTAGGCTTGGGAATAGTACCTAGGGGGGGTGAACCGGTTAAGAATGTCTAAAGGGGAAACGGGTTCTTTTTTAACAATTTGATTAGCAGTGGCAGAAGTCTTGTCTTTTGACCTTCTACTTGCCATTATGACAATGCAGAAATTCACGGGTAAGGAAATCAGGAATGGCATTTTGAGATCCTTTAATATATTCAATATCAAAATCAAAAACACTTAAAATAGCTTGCCATCTGGCAAAAATATGTTTTGAAGCAATATTTTCAACATCTTTTTCAATAACATATTTAGCACTTTTGCAATTAATTCGTAACAAAAACTTTTGGCTTAACAAATCACTTTGAAATTTTCAAATACATAGTACTATAGATAAAATTTCTTTTTTAATAGTACTATAGTTTAACTGTGCATTATTCCAGATTCTAGAATAGAAACGGACAATTTGTTCAGATGACTCTTGGGAAATTCTCTGTTTCAGAATACCACCATAACCAATGTCAGTGGCATCGGTTTCAACAATTTTGAAAGCATCAACAGTAGAAATACCAAGACAAGGCAATGTCTTAACATGAAACTTGATTTGTTTAACAAGGGAAGGGGAAGTATGAACATCAGACCAAGGAGGAGGATTATTCTGTAACCGATCGAAAAGGGGTTTACATTGTTTCCTCATATCCTTGTAGAAATCAGCAACATAGTTTAGGGACCCAAGAAATCTCTGAAGTTGAGTTTTATCAGTGATAACATCAGGAAACTTATCAGCAAATTGGATGGCTTTATCTATAGGATGAATCTGTCCTTCAGAGATGTCATAGCTAGGGAAGTAGACTTTTGTTTGAAACAGTTTAATTTTCTTAGCAAAGACGACAAGACCATTTCTTCTAATGGTTTCTAGAAATGAATACAAATGTTTCCAGTCTTCATCAATAGAGCTGGAATATATACATATTTGAGGGGAAAAATATAGAGAAAATTCAAATCAAATATATATAAACAAAAAGATTAATTTAAAGCAATCTATAACTTTTGAATACATAATAATGGTTATTTTTATTTTTTATTTTATTTTTTCTGGGATTTTTATTATATTATTACTGAAATAAGATTGAATATTATAATACTACAATTAAAAAAAAAAAAATTTGAATCCTTCCAAGTAGGGTATTTGAAGGTAGGGTATTTCATTTCTTTAAATTTTTAGAGGTGAGATGATATTCCATGTAGCCCAACATAATGAAATGATTCTGTGGGTTTAGATAAACAAACTTTGGTGTCAAAATAGATATAATTTATGCACGTCATGGTCTAGATTTTTACATATTGCACATAAACTATATTTTCTATTACATGCTCTATCTTGTTCACATGCATAGATCCAACTATTGTATTGGGATTAAGACCTATAAATCTCATCTATTTATCTTCTTATATACATACTAATTGTGACTAGTATATATTATATATATAAATATTTATATTTATATCTATACAGTATTCAAGTGGTTTTTCTTGTTTGGGATCTTTATTTCTAATGTTCAAAAATACCCCTAAATTTTAGGTTTAAGTAAAGACAAAATTTGAAGACAATACGATAAAAATATATATTTAACTCATGTAAAACTACCCATTTTCAAAATCCAAAATTTTAGCCTTTTTTTTTTTTTTTTTTTTCTAGTTTCCAAAACAAATGGCCGTAGGTTTTTTGCACCATCGGTTAACTACTTAAAAAAAAATTATTATTTTTTATTTATAAAAAGTTAGAAATTTTAAAAAAGTCATTAATAACTACATTTGACACACTTTTTCCTAAAATTTAGCACACACTATTTCAATTTAGAAATATCTCACACGTATCTTTTTCAGTTTCCCTGCACAAGCTTTTATATTGCATCAACTTTCTACTCACCTTATCACCATTTCCAATTTTAGGAAGGTTTATTTCCTTTGATGTTATTGATCTATAGTATAATACTGTTATTTAAGAGACTTTCCCTATTTGGGATCCTTATTTCCATGGTTTAAAAATACCCCTAAATTTTAGATTTAAGCATAAACAAAATTTGAAGACAATAAAGTAAAATTTTATTTTTTAGTCTCACATAAAACTACTCATTTTCAAAATCCTAAGTTTTAACTTCTTTTATCTTTGCGTTTTTGAAATTTAGGTAATCCTTTTTTCTAATTAATTTTTTCTAGTTTTCCAAAACAAAATGGCCGTTTTTAGCACCATCTATTAACAACTTAAAAAAATTAATTAATTTTTAGAATGCATTAATAACTACATTTAACACATCATTTTTCTGAAAAATTAGCACACATTATCTCTATTTAGATATTGTGGGCACTTAATAACTAGTGGTACACTACTCTTTTGTTTCAGAGCTTATAAGGCAGAAAGTAGGGGAAGATTCTTTCGATGTGGGATACAAAACCAAAGGCTTTGAGGACTTCCCAAAAATGGGTCGAATTTGAGGTCGAACCAGAGGTTAAGAGCCCACAGATATATATATATATATATATATATAGAGAGAGAGAGAGAGAGAGAGAGAGAGAGAGAGAGAGAGAGAGAGAGAGAGAGAGAGAGAGAGAGAGAGAGGCCATGGTTGTGCCAAGTGACTTCACTAAATTGCAAAAATAATTTTAGAATTTTAAAAATATATGTATAACTAGACAAAGGCCCTTGCATTGCACGGTTTTAGCATAAATTTATAGAATATATATTTTGTCTGATAAATAATAACAATATAAATAATTATTATAATAAAAAAGGAATAAATTCTATTGATATAATAACTATCAAATATAAAAAGATAACACCTAAATAAAAAATTATTTATTTTGTAACATACCAATTGTGCTCTAATACGAATTTTGTATCTTTGTTAAATACCTCTTTGTAGACTATATTTCTAGTGTATCCCTGTTCTTGTTTGTCAATTTTCTTTATTAGAAAATTTATTGATTGATAAAAATCATGTCAGTCCATATTTAATGATTTATAAAAATAAAATAAAAAATTGAATGGACAAATGGCCTTCTTCTGTAGGTCAAAGTGTATAACTCTAATAGTTAGCGAAAGCTATTTCAATCAAAAAAAAAAAAAAATCAAATCAAATCAAATCAATTTGTTTTGAACAATTTATCATCAAATTTGTATCAAGACATACTTAATAATAAGCTAAAAAGAGGGTTGTTCTCTAAATCAAAATTGAGAGAATGAAAGCAACATATCACCATTGGAACCCATGTCATAAAACACAAAATAATTTAAAAAATCATGTCTAAGCATATTTAATAATTGATTCTCAAACTATAATCATATAAATTGGATAAAACATAAGCAAATTAGGTTAAACAAAAGACAAAAAATACACAAAACTTGATAGGCCAAGAATGTATTGACCCCTTGTGATAAATTAACCAAATTAATTAGCCAAGTTAATTAATTAATTCAATTAACATACAATAAACGTGGTAGCAGAAACAAATCACCAACTAAGTTAATAGGCAGTAGAAAATAAAGTTGACATGGTGATTTGTTTAGGAATAGGAAAAACCTCCAAGGCAAAACCTCACCGAGTGATTTTAAGGTCATCACTCCCGAGAATCCACTATTATCATAACAAGTGGTTACAAGTAAAGGAATCCTAGTACCTTATACCAACCTACAATTGAACCCTTACCCCAATACTCAATTGAACTTATTCTGTAGTGACAATCTCTTCTTTCAATGCATGGCTCCCAGTGCGTGACTAACCAATTGATGCACAGATCCAAGTACGTGACCAACCACCAAGTTGAGAAGGATGTTGGCTACAAAGTTCTTCAGTTCATGAACACGATGAAGATCACGAAACTCCTTGGTTACAAAACCCTACAATGTACAAATGCAGTAGCTTCTTGAAGAGAAAGATGAACTAGGGTATATGTCTTCAGTCACAATATGCCTGTGAAAAACTTTTACATTAAGTTGCATCAACTGTGACAACCCTTAAAATAATCCTTATATATGTTTAGGATTGTAAGAAAAGAAAGCCTAAACAAATATACACGGATTGGACTGAAATCAGAACTGAAAATCTGATTTTCGTCAATCTCGATAGCTTGTCTATTGAGCAGCTATCGAGCATCGACCTTACATAGCCTTTTAAACCTCGATAGATTCTATCTGTCAAGCTAGCTATTGAGTTTTAAAATCCAGCACTTCTTCACTTGATTCTTGGACAAATTTGCACGGCTTTAACACTTGGACTTGAAACCTTGTTCCTTGAAGTATTAAACATATCCTAGATCTACCAAATTAAAAGTAAAGTACGTTTTGTCAAAGAATTGACCAATTCTACATTAACATATGTTCATAACGTGTCACATATATCCTAACAAAACTTATTCAATTTAATGAAAAAATAATTAGAGTAAACAAATACATACTTGCAAGCTAAGGTTCTAGGTAAAAAGAAAAAAGAAAAAAGAAAGAAAAAAAAAGAACCATATAGTAGGTATTCATTATGAATTATTTGATCTGTATATATATATATATATATATATATATATATATATACTCCACATTGAAGAAGTAGATATTAACAAAAAGTCTAATGTTAGTTGAATAGGATTTTATATGGATAAAGTTATGTTGAGTTTAACTTCTTCTTCTTCACATAACTTTAAACTTTTATTAAGCTGATTATAACTTAAAAAAAATAATAATAATAATAATAAAAATCTATCCTATTTCCTAATTGCCATCATTCATGTTTACTTATTTCTTTTTAGTTTGAATTAACACATCATTAGTGTTTCACTGTTTTGGATAAAAAGAATTTTTTTTTTTTTTTTCTCATTACAAAGTTAAATACCCTTAATTCTCTTTACGTGACCAGATGTTCGTATCTCTGAAAATAAACATATTAGTATTACATAGAAATTAAACAATCCAGAAGAATGGAAATACCAAGGAATAAATACCGGTACTCCAAGCCAATGTATTCAGTAATGCAAGCCAACCAAGTTAAGCAACACATTGCAATTAGGTTTGAACAAAAACATTTGGACATTTGCTGGCCGGTCTTTTTATTATTATTATTATTTATTTATTTTTTTTTTAATGTGTGTGCAGTAATATAATATTTAAAAAAAGAATTAGTTGAAAAATTATATCTATTTTTTTTAAAATTTAAAAAAATTTATGTATTTTGATGAAGCCACTTGGCGCAACCATGACTTCTAAACTCAACTTTTATTATATAACTAGTATTATGCCCGTGCGATGCACAGCTTAATAAAAATTATTTTGATAATATAATTAAATTTAATAACAAATAAAATGAAAAAATAATTAATTCAAAATTTAAGATTAAAAAATAAATTGTACTTGTACACTTAAAAGAAATTTAATTTTTATTTCTTATTTTGATATTTAAATCATTTGTTATAGTGTTTATAAGTTATATCAACCCTAAACCAGCATATGTATCCATATGTAACATTCTAAATTAATAATAAATAAAAATATAATACTCTAACTTAATGTAACATTCTAACTTACTAATAAATAAATATAACACCCTAACTTAAAGTAATATTTGTAATTGTATTGTGTTTTAGCCTTTAAGAACACATATATTATTTTTTTTATCATAAAAAAAACACAAATATTAATATTACACATGAAAAAAATAATGAATTCAATAATTGAAAAAATATCCAAAATTTTGAACTTAAAAAAAAAAAATAGAGTTAAGTAAAGATAGACTTAAATAGAAATTTGGAAAGATGGATTCTCCCATATCCAATTTCATGTTTGAAAGCAAATTTTGCTTTTAATTAAAGAATATAGATTACATGGAACAAAGCACCAAACAAAAGTCATAACAAATTAAATCCATTATAAAATATTGATGTCAACAACAAATAAAAATGTAATAAGAAATTAAAAAATACAAATATATTGCTTGCTATATTGAATTCTAAAAAAAATACTAAAAGCTGTGATCAAACATAGAATTTTAGCCTATTTATAAAACTTGTTGATAAAAATCATATTATATATAATAAAAAGGCAACAAATACACAAAATCTATTTAATTTGATGAAAGAAAAAAAAAATTACCTGCAAGGTTGTAGGTAGGGCAAAGAGGAGAAAGGAAGAATATAGCAAATAATTATAAAGTACGTAGTAGAAATAATAAAACACTAAAAAACTGTGTGTATATATAGTGAGAATTTTAGATTGTGAAGAAGATAAAAACAAAAAGAAGTAGTTTTAGGTAAAACTCAAATACTTTTTTTTTTTTTAACTTAATTATTAGGAAAAAGATGATATAAGATGCAAATTTATCCCAAAAAAAAAAAAAAACGTAGGAAAAAAAAAAGTGCAAGTGAAGCTCTTTTTCCAATTGTGGGAGTTTCAATTTCTAAGTGGATGTATTAGACCTCTTTTTTTTAGTGTAGTATACGTTGTTGCAATTAGTATAAGTTGTTGCAATTGAAGATGCATTAGACCTCTTTTTTTTTAGTGTAGTTTTATCTCTCTTTTTTATTTAAATTCTATCCTTAGATAATTTTATTATATTGATTTTAGGCTTTGTTGATAACATTTTAGATAGACACAACTATCATAGTTGTAAATCAAATACTATTTTCTTTCATTACTTGATTTGTCATATTTATCCAAAAAATATGTATATATCTATTCTTAAAATCTAAAAATTTATTAAAATTTTTGCAATTTGGTAAAGCCACGTGGCGCAACCACGGCGTCTAAGCCCAAATTTTATTATATATAATATGATATATGATATGATATGTATGATATGATATGATTATAACAAACGAATACTGAAACACTGACTTAAAAAATTAAAGTAAAAAAAAAAAAACTAAAGTAAAAAATAAAAGAACTAAAGGTAAGGAAACAGATAAAGTGATAAGTAATAAGTCATCTCAAATTCTCAATGAATGGCCTTGATGTTCACTGCTTTGTATTTTTATAAAATCTTTCTCTCTTAGCAAATAAATATGATAGAGCACCTTGCCACCAGAGGGATTTTTTGGCTTGTGGCAAAGAGAGGCTTTTTAGAGTTGCTTTATATATTTATTTTACATCCTTCACCATGCCTCGTTATACGGATTGTTTGAATTGGCCAAGTATATATATTGGTTGCTGAAACGACTACAAATGCAAAATCCATAGCTTATGTTCTGTTACCAACCAAGAAATGAATCCATTGAGTTCTAAAAACTCATTGCGACAATACAAAACAAGACAAAATGGAGAGAACAAATCAGAATAAGCGAATGTAAAAGAGATGTCATTTTAAGTGGGCAAATGACCACAAAGTCTCCAGTGCAACTGAACTATTTAAATAATCAGGTAGGTTTAATTTTGATTTTGAATAGATTGGTTTAAATGTTTTTATCTTTTACTTTAATTTTTATCATAAAATGAATTAACAAATTTTTAAACAAGTAGAAATTTTTTAGTAGAATAGTGGACCATTTGACAAAAATGACGTGATCCATCATGAGGACCTTCTAATTTCTCCTTAGATAGACACAAAATTATAATTATTTTTATCTACTTTTTTTATACATCTCTATCAATTTTTAGATAAATACAAAAACTTAGTTGTTGTTATCTTTTATTTGAGTTACATATGATTCTTGATTAAACCGTGAATCACACGGGCATAACACTAGTATTTGTATATCTCACACACATCTTTTTCCTAAAAATTAACACACACTATCTCTATTTAAAATATCTCACATGTCCTTTTTCCAGTTTCTTTACATAGGCTTTTATATTGCCTCAATTTTCTGCTTACTTTAATTATCACCATTTCCAATTTAAAAATTTTTGTTTCATTTGACATTATCGAGATGTTTAATTTATTATTTGGCGTTTTTTTTCTAATATTTTACAAATCTCATGATTTATTTTAATCTATTTTCTTTATCTCTTTCGCGAGTCTTTTTGCTAGTTTCTTTCTACAGTTCCTTTGATCTCTACAATTTTTCTCACTTCATCATCATCTTTCTTTTCAAAGAGGTGTGTTTCCTTCAACATTATTGAAGTTATTATTTGTACATTGTGTATTTTTCTTTTCATAATTTTTTTTCTAATATTACATTTCTTTAATCTCTTTATCTCTTATTTATATACTAGCCTTTAAGCACGGACGTTGCGCGTGATTAGAGGTTCTTCTATTTTATGGGGTAAAGGCTAATAATTTGCATCTATTATAATTTAGAATTTTTTTTTAATTTTTAAACAAATAAAAATAATAAACTCTAGAAATAGACGGTAACTGTAATTTCTTTTTTGAAAGTTAAAGGGGAAAAAATCCTAAATTTTAGGAGTTTTCTTTTTGAATTCAAATGAAATTTGTTATTTGACATTTATGACTCTATTTCTAAATGAAGTTACTCTTCATTAACGAGAATATTTTTGAACCACATAAAAGTCTAGTTTAAAGACGAGAATCCTCTTTTATATATACTAGTCTCATCATACGCGCTTCACACGTATTATGAGGCTTTTTTTTTTAGTGGTCGTAGCAAAAAAAAAAAATATATATATATATATATATATATATATGAGTGTGTGTTTTTTATTTTATATATATAATATTTATTTTAAGAATCTAATTTATAAGTGGATAAAGAAATTTGAAAATCAATAGGAGAGTAACCTTATTTTTTAGGCAAAGTTTTAGTAGGAGTTAGGATTGTATTTTTACCGGGTTGTCCTTTAGTTTTGTCTCTATTTAAATGTAGGGATGTAGGGGTATCTTAGAAAAAACAAAAACCCGGTCCAAACAGGGGAAGCCTCTTAAATAATAGTATAGATACTAGTCTCATCACATGTTCTTTGCACTTACAATGAGACTTTTTCTTTTTTAGTGGTCCTATTTTGTAGCAAAAAATAAAAAAATGTGTATTTATTTTTTATATATATATATAATTTTTATTTTGAAAATTTAATGTATAAGTGAGGATTTTTTTTAGTTGTCCTATTTTGTAGCAAAAAAAAAAAAAAGTGTTTTTATTTTATATATATATTTTTTTTATTTTGAAAATTTAATTTATAAGTGGATAAAGGAATTTGAAAATCAATAGGAGTGTGACTCTATTTTTTAGGCAATGTTTTAGTAGGAGTTAGAGTTGTATTTTTACCGGATTGTTCTTTAGTTTTGTTTCTACTTAAACATAGGGGATGTAGGGACATTTTAAAATTATTAAAATGAGGAATCCAAATAGGAGATGCCCCTTAAATAGTAACAAGCCTTATCACATGCGCATTGCGTGTGCAATGAGGCTTTTTTTTTTTTAGCAAAAAAAAAGAAAAAGAAAAAACTCTATTTTTTATTTTATATATATAATTTTTATTTTGCGAATCTAATTTATAAGCGGATAAAAAATTTTGGAAATTAACAGGAGAGTGGTCCTATTTTTTAGGCAATATTTTAGTGGAAGTTAGAATTGCATTTTAACTTGATTGTTCTTTAGTTTTATCTCTACTTAAATATAGGGGTGTAGGAACATTTTTGAACTAAAAAAAATGTGAAATCCAAACAGAAAATATAGGGGTGTAGACACACTATTATTTAAGGGGTTTCCTCTGTTTGGATTTCTCATTTTTTAGTTCAAAAATACTCCTATGTTTAAGTAGAGACAAAACTAATGGGCATTGCCTAAAAAATGTAACTCCAACTACCACTCAAAAGTTGCCTAAAAAAAAAGATCACTCTCATGTTAATTTTCAAATTGATTTATCCACTAATTGTGTTTTTATTTTATATATATATATATATATATATATAAGATAGTACTTATTTATATCCCCAATTTTTGGTCAATAATTTTGTAAAATTCATTGATAGCTACTAGATTAAATTCAAATCACTATCCACCCCAAGCCATATATAGTGATTAGAATGTGAAAACAAATTGTAAATTTAAAAAAAAAAATGGAAATAGTTGATTACATATAGTAAAAATGTCATTTTCCTTAATTTTTTTTTCCAAAATAAATCATAATTAAATATTTTTTTTAATCAAAAGAGAAGATAATGAATAAGTGGATTACGATAAAGACAACTCTGTGGAAGAGTAGTGAAAATATTGTAGGAAATTCTTTATGAGAGGTGCTACGTCCACAGCATTTTCATAACATTTTTACAACAAATCATAGGTGATTAATTGTTATTAATTCAAATTTGAACCTAACACTAAGATTACTTTTTTGCCCCAACAATAACAACCAGTAACAACTTGCCACTTAGGATTTGTTGTAAAAATATTGTGGACGTATAATTTTTCATTCTTTATTGCCACAACATTTTTTTAAATCATTTTTATGGAAGTTCCCACAACAATTTTAAGTGTTATGCCTCTCTTATTGGGGGAAAAGAAAGTGTTATGCCTCATGATTTAAAACCATAGGAAATTTTCTATCTACATCCCAACACCCCTAGGTATTTTTGTAATTGAAAAATGTACCAACTCTGAATTATGATGAATGAAAATTAGTAACCTTTAGAAAAAATAAATAAATAAATAGAAGAGCCCCAAAAAGAAGGACTTTCTCTCTAATGATTATATTTTCAAAATTCACACATTTAATAAAAAAAATTAGGAGATGTTTGAAGGGTTTTTATTGAAATTACTTTGGAAAGAAATATTTTCCAAGTCATTATAACCAATGTCCCCAAAAAAGATTTTGGGGGGGGGGGGGGGTGTTGAGGCCATTATATTTGAAAAGAAAAGGGTAAAAGAGTGATTGGAGAAATTTAAGGATTCCTTAGTGCACATTTATGGTCAAAAGAGAACAAAATTATTTTAATCTAGGAAGGATTTCATTATGGTTTAAATGGAAATAAACCTTTTTTTTTTCCTTAAAGGGTCATCACATAACCTACAGCGGATTGAGATTAGGTGCAATACCTAAGGTATTGCATCTGATGCAATTAGTATGCATGATTGAGATTTAAAGTTGCAAAAAGGAACTTTAAATCTCAACCATTAAATATAAAAAATGAATGAAAGTAAAAAAGTAAAAGTAAAAACAGTTAAAAAAAGTTGTGAAGGGATTGGGTGAATTGCATGGTGTAATTGCATGTAGCAATTCCATCGGATCCCAATCCACCCACAGCCTACAAACTGGCCCAATAGCCTACTAACCTTCTAGGCTCGGTACTATTAAGGCATGTGGATAGCCCATAAACCTAGTAGGATAGTCCATAAGTTGATTTGTTTTTTGCCCATGGTCGCCCACTAGGCCTTTTGATTAGCCTAACCCATAAGGCTAACCAGTTAGCCTGACTTGTTAATATGAAATTTATAACAAAATAATTTGTGTGGGTGGGTGGGAGTTGAACTTAAGACCTTAGAAAATAATAAGATCACACACTTAACCACTAGGATACTTAAAATAATTTTGTTAAATTATGCTTACTAAATATGTATTGGACAAAATTTAGCAACAAAATTGGTTGTAATCTAAGACTACAACTTTACTTAATATTTTTTTTCTTGGAGGTAAATTTTGACAAATCTATCATTGGATTGTATCTTCTTCTTATATCCACATGCTTGCAAAATTTTTAGAAAATTAAAGATTAATAGCTATGTCATCAATAATTTTTTTTAAATTGCAAGTTTTAGTAGTTTAAAGTTATGTGTAAAATATAAATTTTTAGATCATATAGTAAATAATATCTGATTAAAAAAAATTTGGCATATGTATTAAGAACATACAATTCAAAAGTTAGATTTTCAAAATATATAGTAATGTTTATTTTATTGATTAAGATTGTAGTCTTAGGCTACAAACAATTTTCTAACTAAAATTTGTCCATGTATATTTTGCTAATAGCGTAATAACATTGATAATGAAAAAAAATAAAATAAGAAAATATTTACAATCTCAATAACAATTTTATTAGGTTTTGACAGTAAAAAAATTAAATAAGTTTTTGAAATCTTTTGATTCTTTCCTTAAAAAAAAAATATTAATTAATTTTTTCCTTAAAAAAAAAATGATTCTTTCCTTAGAAGAGAAAAAAATAAAAAAGCTCACTAAAAAAACCCATCCCACTTGGCGAGCTCCCTAAAAATAAAATGGGCATTTCTCATAAGTAGGACCATGAGGTTTTTCCTTCTGGCTTGACCCAACTTGACTCATTGATTGGTCAACGACTTGTTCAGCCTGGCCCAGTAGAACCACGTGTCAAGTAAAAATGAGGTGGGTCAGCCCATTGGGAACGCTCATTTTTCCCCGTGAGAAGGTAAGGAGTACCAAATTGTGTCTTAGGTAGACTCAAAAACGACACCATAAAATGATGATGCCGTATTGAATTACGTGCGTCTACATATAGAACTCTGATTATCCTCATCTATTTTTGTAACCACTTTTATTAATTATAATTCAAGTATTGAGTTGTTCAACTAGGAAGCCTGGAACTTCCTCTAACCGTGTTTTAAAATCATGAGCAATGCCTACTAGTTAATATTGTGCTTAATCATGAGCAATCCTCTGACTTTGATGGAAGTGTTTTAAGAACTTTTCTTTTTCATTACCATCTATAGTACATATAATACAAACGTTGCATTTAATTTTACAAAGCTCCTATTGCACTACATCATCATTCGTTTTCCTACGTTTATTGAGTTGCGCCATGATTCAACTAAGACTTTGTCTCTCCACTTCAGAATTTTGTGTTTTTCTCTCCATTTTGCTGATATCGAGAAATTATTGCAATGCTTGTAGTCAAAGCAGCACAATGAATATATCCAAGCCTCATGAGTGAGTTAGGATTGTTTGTTGCTTGGCCTCAAGTCTCTCCATTCTTTGAAACCTCGCACCTTTTTTGACCTTACCCATAAAAGTGTTCGATGAAATTCCAGTGAAATCTCAATGCTTTGTGACTAGTTTAGCTATTCATGATGCCCTTTGATTTGTAACAATTTCGACCCTGATCAATGGTATGTGGTTTATCAAACTCTTCTTTATTTTATATAAACATCTTCTAGTCGTTGTTTGTTTTATTTCAGATACTGGAATTTATTTTATCAATTTGAGGGCATTTTTTACCTCGAAATTGTAGAATGTCTTCCAGAGTTGGTGAACACTGAACAGTGCACACAACAAAATCCAAATGGTGTGTGCGCTGTTCACCAACTCTATTTAAGGATTTTAAGCTTTATCACTGTCATGGTTTTAATGAATTAAAGGTTTCAAGTCTTCTTCGACTCAATAAGTTTTTTGTAATATCTTGCGTAAAGCTGTCAAGGATTGACATTGAAGCCCCAAAATTACATACTTTTGAGTTTTCAAATAGGAATGCAAGGCCACATTGTGAATTTTACTTGGCAGGATGTGAACTATTTAAAACATGCACACTAGGACTTTATCTTGCAAATAACATGATAGGCAAGTTGCTTGAGAACATAAGTTCAAAGTATCCCAGTCTTGATGATTTATGCATTGTGAGATGCAGAATGACAATTATCAAAATCTCTTGTCAAATGCTTAAGGTGTTAGCCACAAAGGGGTGCAAAAATCTTGAGGCTGCGGAATTAGGTACTCCCAATTTAGTTTCTCTAAACTCCTTAATGAATAAATTGTCCTACTCTTTCAATACTACAAGTTTGCAAGAAGTTGGCTACCTTAGCTGCAGTTTCATTCTTTGCCTTGATAAATTGAAGGAATTTGTTGGGAAGTTTAATAGTTATGAAGGTTTGAACTTGGTTATCCACTTTGAGGTATGTATTTTCTCTTCTATTTTGAATTTTATAAAATATTACAAGAATATCTTTATCCTTGATTTTGTGACATTCTGTTTTCCATTATAGTGCAATGGTATTCTACTAGATGGATTGAATGAAAATATACTTTCCTAACTAATCTCAAGGAATTGAGGTCAGTAATAGCTATATCATCAATCAGTTTATCTGATTCGCTAGAGAGACTATTGCTTAATGTTTCTATAGAGACCTTGACAATAATGTCTAGTTCCAGGAAATTACTAGCGGTATGTTATTGATCCTCTCTTTGTGTGATCATGCTTTTCCAAAATTATTGTACTATATTCATAGGGTTCTTATGAACATTATTTGATGTTTGCTTTACCCTGTCATAGGTGTTGAAAAAACACATGGAAAACATAGTTTTCTATCTCATACAAAACAGGCAGCGGAATATGATAGATCTATTTCATTCATGTGAAATAACTTGCAACATTTGAATTTTAGAAACAAAGAACAAGAAAGCGTACCTTGATGCAGCAAAATTCAAAACAAAGAAGATCGAACTTGGGAAGCCTTTCAATCTTCACTTTAATTCCACAATGTGCCCAAGATATGTGGTCTCTCAATTAGTTCTATATGTATTTTTTCAAGGGAATAACCAAGTTTTTTTCTCTTAAGAAAAACTCCGATCAATTTTCTCCTTTTAATCATACATACATATATATATATATATATATATCTCCATTTAGGCAGTTACTTTATTTAATAACTCTTATTAAATAAATAACTGATTATTTAATTAAGTTAGCCTTTTGGACCAGCCCAATTGGGGTTTAGTGTGTGACTTGGAGTGAGACCAAAAGTGACAAATAAAACTCTAGCTCCAATGGGTTTTGGACTTATTTGTCAACTCTTGACAAGCTCAAAATTACCATTAATTATATTTAATACCACTATATAAATATAATTGCACTCTAGGCTTTATTGATAAATTATATTCCAAAAATTTATTAAACATTTAACCCCTTCATGAAAATATTCACAATAATACAAATTCATAATGTGTAACCGTTACTTTGAAAATTACTACATCTTAATCCTTGAGTGCCTAGTTTAATCCTTTAAGTTATTTATATATATATATATATATATATATATTATTAAATGTAATTTCATAAAACATAAACTTTAGTAACTCTTTACTAAAGTGGTTAAGCCTAACACTCTGAATAACCAAACTCATTAAACATATTTCAAAAGAATATTTTATATCTCTATAAAGAGACTATGAATTTTATCTTGAGAATATGTGTTCCTTCAACATTACGTGTGGTTGTTCAACATACTGAGATTTTGACCAATTTTCTATATCTCACTCCTGATATATTAAAGTGACTTACATTTCCTGATTGGATCCACTATTCCCTCAGGATCGAGAGTTTATGTAAATGAGAAGTCGTGAGATTTATTATTCATTTGACAATCATTAATAGAATAATAAATCTCACAATGGTCCAGTTTAATATGTTTTATACACTTAAACATATTAACATATCAACTAGAAGTCTCCACTTCCATAATCAAGACAAATCATCTTAATTGATATGTTATAGTCTTCGCAAATGAAATGTCAAATTTCATCACTGAATATGAACTAAGATTTTTAGTTTACAAAGAGCTTGTGATTTATATCTTTTGTAACTAAATCACATAAAGCACATACTATACATCTCAAGGATTATATGATAATGTCCAAACATTCATGCTATCATTATTTTAGATAATAATAAAATAAGTTTATTACACAAAACATAATGTCATACATGATGTCATATATGGTATACAATAGGATTTTAAGGCACTAATCCTAACAAGAGGTTCTGAATGAGAAGATACTTAATAGGGGCTTCAAATCAAAGTTTAGTCAACGACATCCCTTATATGCCGTAAAGGTTGAGAAGTTAAGGGAGGAAGAGGATTCTGAAAATTCAAAGTGGATTGCTTTGTTGAATTTGAATGAAACTATGATTTACCAAAGAAAAAAAATTTAAACTTAAATGGACATCTGATTGACGTGGAAGAAAGGCTTAGATGTCATCTTAATCACAATTTACGCTTTAGAATATGCTTGTTACTTGTGCATTAATTAGTTATATTTTTGTTTTGTAATGGCTGGTTCTAGTCACTTTAAACAATAACTATGTGTGGATTCTTTTTTTGATAGTACCCAGGTCCAAGTAGGAACAAGAATTCTAGGCCTGATACTTTTTATTTGGTGGACTAGGCTTGGTTCACTGTAGCTGTGTTGATTATGAACCAATTTGCGTACAAAACATAGATCCTGCAATACATACACATTCATATACAAAATATATATGTATTGTACAATAATGAACAGTAAAAGAATAGCAAAAAAGGTAAATAAGATGTTAGGGATCCTCAGAATGATAAATAACATTTCATTATTTCTTAAATTTTTTGATACATTGGGTCTTTTCTCCATTGGGATATGTTACAAGGTTCAAATAAATTCAAAAGTCACAGACTTAGATAGCTATTTTAGGCTTCTAAGACTTGTGAGGTTTGAATCCATTTGAATTCAAGTGTATCCCATAATGTTTGTCTTAGGATCTCTCACAGTGTTTTCCCTCTTTTCTCTCTTTTTGAATTCCAAAGAAGTTTTTCAAGAGATCTTTTTGCTCTGATTCTCTATTGTTGAATGGTTTTCATTGTTGGCTCCATCCCTTTTTATAGTGCCTTCCTAAGGTTTTTGGTGTACCATTGATTCCCTCCATTTGCTACCCTGAGTACCAGAATCAATGTTATGTCAGCAACATTGGTGGCTGGTCCTTTCCCTATTTTCTCATTATTTTTTCCTTTTGAGGCCCCCCCCTCAAAAAAAAGTCCCTATCTGACCTTCCTCTTGTTAGAACATATGTGAATCATGTTAGGAGCATATGTCAGTATAAAATTGACTAATCCTTTGACAAAACGCACTTTACTTGTAATTGGGTAGATCTAGGATTTGTTTTATATTTCAAGGAACAAGGTTTTAAGTTCAAGTATTAAAGCCATGCAAGTTTGTCCAAGAATCAAGTGAAGAAGTGCTGAATTTTAAACTTGACAGCTAGTATCTATCGAGGTTTAAAAGGCTGTTTAAGCTCGATGCTCGACAGTTGCTCAATAGTTAGGGTATCTATTGAGATTTAAGAAAATCAGTTTTTCAAATCTGATTTCATTCCAATCCATGTATAGATGTTTGGGCTTTATTTTCTCACAACCCTAAACATATATAAAGATTGTTTTAAGGGTCGTCATAGCTGATGCACCTCAATGCAAAAAAATTTCACAAGAATATTTTGAACCGGAGACATATGCTTTAGTTCATCTTTCTATTCAAAAAGCTGCTATATTTATACACCGTAGGGTTTTGTAACCAAGGAGCTTCACGATCTTCATCGTGTGATAAACTGAAGAATTTTACAGCCAACATCCTTCTTAAGTTGGTGAGTAAGCTGCATACTAAGATCTGCACATCGAATTGGTTAATCACATACTGGGAGCCGTGCATTGAAAGAAGAGATTGTCACTACAGAACAAGTCTAATTGGGTATTGGGGTAAAGGTTCAACTATAAGTTGGTATAAGATACTGGGATTCCTTTACTTGTAACTACTTGTTGTGATAATAGTGAATTCTCAGATTTCACTTCAATCCTTGTATAGATGTTTGGGCTTTCTTTTCTGACAACCCTAAATATATATAAAGATTGTTTTAAGGGCCGTCACAACTGATGCATCTCAATGCAAAAGTTTTTCACAAGCATATTTTGAACTGGAGACATATGCCTTAGTTCATCTTTCTATTCAAGAAGCTGCTGTATTTGTACACCGTAAGGTTCTGTAACCAAGGAGCTTCACGATCTTCATCGTGTGATGAACTGAAGAACTTTGCAGCTAACATCCTTCTCAATTTGGTGAGTAAGTCACGTACTAGGATCTGCCCATCGAAATGGTTAATCATGTACTGAGAGCTGTGCATTGAAAGGAGAGATTGTCACTACAGAACAAGTCTAATTGGGTATTGAGGTAAGGGTTCAACTATAATTTGGTATAAGGTACTAGGATTCCTTTACTTGTAACCGCTTATTGTGATAATAGTGAATTCTCGGGAGTGGTGACCTTAAAATCACTCGCTGGAATTTTTACTATATAGGTTTTCTCCATTCATAAACAAATTACCGTGTCAATTTATTTTACCACTGCATTTTAACTTAGTTGGTGATTTGTTTGTGCTACCACACTTATTGTATACTGATTGAATTAATTAATTAACTTGGCTAATTAATTGGTTAATTCATCACAAGGAGTCAATACATTCTTGGCTTATCACCTCTTTTGAGAGGTCCTAAGACCTAACTTTCAATCCTCTTTTTCCAAGGCTTCTAGATGCTACTTTCTAGACTCACATTTTTTGGCTATTTCACATTTTGTCATTTTCTCTAAATGGGAAAATTCCTCTTTGTCAGACTGAAAGATCCTTAGCCACCTTCCTTCATGGTCTATCTTCCTACGTTTCTCGAGGTATCAAACTTCTTTCCATGAAGTGCTGATTTCTAAGTCATCGGCCTTTTTTTTTTTCTTTTTTTCTTTTTTTTTCTTTTTTTTTTTTTCTGAACCATAGGCAGCAGATGGGACATTTCCACGCTCGTTCTTTATATTCATGGGCATGCCCCATTAAACTGTCCAAATCTCAACTGATCTCCTTCTACATATCCCGAGGATCCCAAGTTCCTAGGAATCCCAAGGTATCTTGGTTCAATCCCTTCTTGGCTCCCCAGCAAATTTCTCTTACAAGGGCTTGGTTGAGCTTCCTTTTTATTTTTCCCTTATTTTTTAAGGCCCAGAACTTACCCATTCATGAGTTTAGACCCTTTCCTACTGGTTGTGTGGGTTCTTTTTTATTTTTTTTTTTAGCACACAAGCCCAAGTAGAAACAAGGATCCTAGGCCCAATACTTATTGTTTTAAGGGATGGGGCTTGGTTCACCACAGCTAAATTGGGCTGATTTCAAACCAGGTAGTGCACAGAGCACAAATCCTACAACACATACATGCTAACATACAGGAAATATATATGCATTGAACAACAAAAAAACAACAAAGGAACGAAATGATAAAGAAGAAATATAAAATAAAGCATTAGGGATCCTTAAAATAATGTAAAATACTTTGTTACTTTTGAATGTTCAAATAGTGTGTAAAACACCTATGAACGTTTAGACCCTCAATTTACAAATTACCAACACAAACCTATAATCAAACAATATATGTGCGGAATATGAAAATAAGCTAAAACAGAATTGGTAAAACAATCTAAATCGAAATTAATCACAACCACAATGGTAATTAAAAGGCAAAGATTATGGTAAAAGAGATGCAAACACAAAGACAATACTGCAATGTGTTATCGAAGAGGAAATTGAAATCCTCGGCAAAAAACCTCTCTGCCACCCTCTAAGCAGTCAATAATCCACTAAAGAATAAAGTTGGGATACATGAATAGCAGAAGACTCTCCAAGCCTAATCTACCCTATGCACCTTAGCCCTCCAAGTTTCTTGTTCCAACAGGGTTACGCCAAACCTTGTCTTCTCTAGCTTACCAGATCCCACAATAGCCCATTGCATCAATCAAAATGAATTGGTCCCTTATGTATTGCTTCCTAAGTACCAAAATGTCTCCTCACAGATATAGGTATGGTGAGATGAGGATTTGGCTAATGTACCTCTCAAGGATGTAACAATGGAGAGGGTGAGAGTAGAGGAATTTGGAGAATCAAATGATGAAAATTGTGAATGAGTCAATCTTGTTTTTCTTTAGGATTTCTCTCTCAAAATTCTCTTTGGAAACTTTCTACATTTCATGGGTATAAGGGTATTTATAGTAAAATGAGTGAGGAATTCGAACAATCAGTTTTCATCAAATAGGGCATTCTAACGACTCGAGCTCACGACTGGAACGAGTCGCGAGTTTGAGTCACGAGCTAACTACCTAGCTAGTCTGGAAGTTTTGTCCTGTAGTGCCCCAACTGGTGTGACCCTTCAGCTCCCCTGTATGCTTCACATGTATGCCACCTTTGGCGACTCGCCAGTCGTGAGATCCAATCGCAAGACTCTTTTTGAGTGCACACTCTTGAGCTTTTCATCACACTCTCTCATACACTACTCTTACATGATTCCCACCTAAATAAAGGGTTTCTAAATGCTGAATTATAAGCAAATTTGGTACGAAATAAAACCAACAAAATGATTGAATAAATTCAACCTTACAACTTTCTTGATTATGTAATACATTATGCTCACTAAGACGTGTTACAAGGTCTAAACAAGTTCAAAAATCACAGACTTAGATTGATGGTTTTTATACCCCTTAAACAATTTATTAAATCTAGGTAATTAGCCAAGTTGTTACTTAGTCCAATTAAACAAGTCTAGGTTATCACAATAATAAAAATCAAATCATGCAAAACAGCGGAAAATAAATAACACACGATATGATCACCCAGGAAACCAAACCGGTAAAAACCTGGGGAGGATTTGACCTAGCTATCCTCAAGGTAAACTTGAATCCACTATCAGAAAGAATCGAAGTTCATACAAAAGGACTTACAAGCACCCCCGCTTGACTTCCTAATGCTACCAACCAGTAGAACTTACTGACACGACCACGTGCAAGCTCCGAATCCACGGACTCCTTCTTTCTTAGATTCTCACCAGCTACAAGCACCCCCGCTTGTGTATTCTTTAAGCTTTAATGGCAGCAACTGTTTTGATCATCAAGGTGTAGAGAATATCTCTTCCTTGAAAACCCTAAGTTTGTGTAAAGGAAAGCTCCTCTAGATCTCACAAGAGATTTACACAAACCGTAATATGAGCAACACTAAAACGTGGCTAGGGTTTGCCTTTTATACTTAGGACAAATAAGAAACCCTAAAAACGTTTTAAAACAATTAGGGCTGAGTTGGAAAATTCTGCAAAAAAGCAATCTGCCCGAGCTTCGATCGGTCGAGCCTAAGCTTCGATCGATCGAGCCAGGCCGAAAGCCATAGTGCTTTCTGCTTTACACTCGATTCCAACTTTACATTGACATATAACTTTGAGCTAGCTTTAAACACTTCTAAACACATTGTTTTGATCATGGTTTGCCAACAATACAAATTAGAGTTCTAAATACATAAAGTCCTACACTTTAGAACCTAACATAGATGGCTCTTCAGGCCTCTAAGACTTGCAAAGTTTGAATCCCTTTGAATCCAAGTGTGTTCTCTAGTGGCTGCTGGAGGATACTGGATGGTATTGCCCTCATTTTTCTCTCTTTTTCAATTCTAATGGAGTTTTCCCCAATATTTTTACACTAATTCATTGTTCCTCAATGCCTTTCACTGTTGACTGCTTCCCCTTTTTTAGTGCCATCCTAGGGTTTCCGGGATACTACTAATTCCTTTCATTTTCTCCCCTAGGTACTAGAACCAATGTTGTGCTAGCAACATTCGTGGCTGGTCCATTCCTCATTCCTCATTATTTTCTTCTTTTGAGGTTCCTTCTTCAAAAAGCTTCTTGCTGACTTTCCCGTTCGAGGAGTCCTAGAAAGCTAGATTTTGTTCTTTCCTTCTCAAAGGCTTTTAGATTCCACCTTTTTCAGACCCACCTTTTGGTTGCTTTCCCTTTTGTCATTTTTCACAAGTGTGCTGATTCCTTTCTGCTAGGCCGAAAGATCCCAAGCCACCTTCCTTCCTGGTTCTTCTTCCTGAGTTCCCCGAGGTACCAGGCTTTTACTCATGAGTTGTTGGTTCCCAAGCCCTTTGACTCCTTTTCTACATCATTGGGTGGCCGATAGGGACATATTTTTTCTTGTTCCTTATGCTTTTTGGCACCCCTCCTTGAACTATCTTAATCCCATCTTAGCTTTGCTACATGTCCCGAGGATCCCAGGCTCCTGGGAATCTCTAGGTATCCTGGCCCAGTTATTTTCCCGGGCTCCCCATCAATTTTTCTGACCTTTGAGGGCTGGGCTGGGCTTTTTCTTTCCTTTATTTCATGGGGCCTGAAACTTGCCCATTCATGGATTTTTGGTCCCTCCTTATGAACCCTTAATGGGTTTGGACATCTCCTCTTTCTTTCTTTTCTTTATTGGAAGCCCAAATGCTTTATTTTTCCTTGGTTTCAATCTTTTGCGTTGTTTTAGGCCTTGGTACAACATTATGATTTTTTGGACCTCAACACTTGTTTGAAGCATGGATTTTAAACCCAAACCAAACTGTACGGTCCGACTAGGTTAACCATGAACCGTTCATGAAAACAGTTTTTTTGTATACAAGAACCGGGTATGTAAACAATATGAAAGAACCATTTGAATCGAGGTCTAACTTGAAAAACTGTTCAAACCGTAAGCCGGTTCAACAGTAAGTCTGTGAAGAAATTTGCTTTCCAATCTGATATTTTGGCATGGATCTGAAGTGAAAAAAAAAAATAGGAAGAGAAAATAATGAGAAGATCCGAAAATGAAGCAAAAAAATATAAGAAGCACCAATGGTATGGTGAGATTAAAAAAATAAAAAATAATAAATAAATAAAAGAAGAAGAAGAAGATTAGATGAGTCACAAACGTGAGGATGAAGAAGGAGAGGGGAATAGGAGCTGGTGCTAGGAAATCGTGTAAAGGAAGTAAAGTATCACAAAAGGAGAGTAATAATGTGAAGAGATAAACCTGAAATGACGTGGGTGGGTGGGTAGGTGGGACTTAGAATATAATAATGAGATTAAAATTGAAAATGAACCATCTTCCAGGGTTTTGCAAAATGCAAATTGTCAATTACCCCATTGTACTAGTACACTGGTAGTACTACTCAATTTACTAAAAGTCCTGAGTTTTTACTTTGTTTTTTCCTTCTTTTTATTTTTATTTTTAAATCTCATCATCTATACTCTTACTTGGATTTTTTTTTTTTTAAACATTATAGGTAATTCATTAATTTATATCATTTAGGTATAATAAGAATAAGTAATAATCTTTTATTTGAAAGTTTGTTTCCATTTTTAAAGATATTTTAGTCAAATTTGCTAATATTTACAAATTTAATATCTTTATATTTATTTTATTTTATTTTATTAGTAAATTAATTATGATGTCATCAACCTTGAATCTCTCCCTTTAATGGTTCTTTAAGTGACCCTTAATTGGCCCATTTAGGCCTTGTCCCTTCTTTGAAGGCCCGAATGGTTTTTTCAAATTTTAATTTTGTAATGTTTTGGGCCTTGATACAATGTTTGTGATATTTTTGACCTCAACATTATGTCATGAAATTTTATTGAACGAGTTATCTTCTGGTCTCCTTATTTTTTAGTTACAACCATTGTATAAAAGGAGAAACTAATACAAAGTAAAGCATAAGGTTATTACGTATCTTTTGGTAAGAAGAAATAGTTGTTTCTGTTAGGACTACAATCCTAACCATTGCTCCTAAAGTTAGTGTATCACAATTCATTTGTCACTATAGATGTCTAAAGACTAATATTTACCACACAAAAAAAAAATTGTGCCATGCACAGGTCAGCCACTAGTAATACAGAAAGTGGAGTATACAATCTCAATCAGAATTCAGTAAAGACAACTTTCTGATCACTATTTCTAGAAAAGAAATGCAGAAATCATAAAACTATATGCATTGGAAACTAGATTTATTGCGTATCTACATAAGCAATTTCCTTAAATTACCTTGCAAAAGTGGGATTTGGTACACTGGGTACGACTATTTTTTAATTGTAATTTACAAATTTAGACCTGTCAGCATGTGCAAGCAGAAAAATAATAGAAGCTTGTAAAAGTTGTGTAAAAGTTTTGCATCCAAGGGGAACTATAATACAGAAGAAAGGAATGTACAGCTTTTAATCAAGGACAGCCTTGTGATCAAGATTTCGAGCTTTCTTCTTCTAACTTACTTGCTGGTGCTTTCTCTTGCCTTTCTACGTAAGCCGAGGAAAACTATCCAGCCTTACCATTGCATTCTCCTTCAGACCATCCATTAGGGGCCACCTGATGATTACATGAGTAAAAATACAGTAAATGTAAAACTACGATAAAAACAATTAAGTATGAGATGGGCTAAGTATCAAAAAAGAAAAAGTATGAGATGGGCTAGCAGTATTTGAAAGTGTCTCAATTGCTGTGAGAAATAAATTTGTTCACACTTCATTACTAGGAGCCAAAATTGATACCAGTTACAGATTCACTCCAATTTTTCTTTTTTAATGCCAATCACAAAATGAATAAGACAGGCACGATGCTGCTGAGACCTAACTGCTCTCTCTCAGAACAAGCTCATAATTTACCAGGGTAGGTGGTCTCAGAACAAGCTCTTTTTTAATGTCTCACTCTACCTCCCATTTAAGAGAAAATTTCACATGTTCAGCCTCACTTATTGAGGAAGAGTTGCGGGCGCACACGTAAGGGGGAGTGGTTAAATGCTTAAATTCACCCTTTCGTATTAGCTTAAGATTTTTGGTACTGATGGTTGTTTATTAACTCCGACATATGGAAAGCCCTTAGCAACTAAAACTGCATATCTCTACAAAGACAGCTACTTGACTCTTATTTCAGGCTTGCATCATTGGCTAAGTTGCACGGACACGGACACGGACACGGGGATACGGCAATTTTTGAAAAATAAGGACACGACACGGCGGCGACACGGCGGTTAAATAATTAATTAAATTTTATATTTAGACACATTTTTTAATATTTTTAGACATAAAATACATTTATATCTAGAATTCAAATTATGTAGAACTACAAATAAGTAAACTAACACCCAAAGTAGTACAATAATACACATAAAATGTTTAGAGTACAAACCATAAAAGGATAACAAGTTCAACATCAAACTAAAAACATAAAAAGATAACAAGTTTTAAACTACAAGATTATCAAAGAACAACAACATCATCATCATCAACATAATCATTATTCTCAACAATACTTGTCTCCATCTCTGGCTCATCTAGTGTGAGATAAGCAATCTCAAGCAACCCAGGTCCTCCAAATGGTTCATCCCAATTATCTCCACCAATGTCCCACTTCTTAGATTCTCCAATATTGTACTCGGGCCTCCTCCTTGAAAGAAGTCGAAGATTAGAATGAACAAACACTAAATCTTCAGCACATTTAGGAGTAATTTTATTCCTCCTCATAGAATGGATGAAGCCATATGTACTCCAATTCCTCTCAGCACATGATGATGAGCAAGGCTGTTCAAGAAGTTTTAGAGCTAAAGTTTGAAGTAGTGGTAAAGTAGACCCATAAGTTGACCACCAAAGCATTGGATTGTAGCTCCACCTATCCTCCATGTTATCCTCATCATAAGCCTGTAATGAGTTAAACAAACCAAACTCCACATTAACTTTTTGCCTATCATCAGGATCAGGAAAGATCCTTTTGAGGCACTTGTTTCTCTCCACTGAAATTTCAGCATCCTTATGTGGTGCAACACGGCCTCTAACTTCCTCAATCCATTTAATAGTATAATACCAAGTTAAAAGCAAATAAACAAGTACAACTAATGAGTTTAGTTTATTTATTTAGAAATACCTAAAGAATATAAACGAAAAGATTAAAGAGATAGAAAAATTACTTTGGATTCAAGGAGTGGGCTAGGCAATGAAGTGGTGTGCAATTTTTAGTCCACCGTTCAATAAGTATATTGTGTACCACATCATAGAATGGAGACTCCTCATAGTCTTCCTTGCCTTCATGTTGGTATATTTCTTTCTTCACATTTTCTATCATGGAATCCCACATTTCATACACCTTATGGAGAATAGGTGCATCTGTGTCAGCCACTCAAAGCATCTCATAAATAGGTTCTGTGAATCTCAGAATGTATGCAACCTTGTCCCACCACAAATCATTCAAAATATAATCCCTCACAGTTTGAGCTTTTCCTACATCATATTCTCTATATGACATCCATTCCTTACTAACAACCATATTTCGAAGATTTTGTTTTACTTGAAACAATCTTTAAAGCATGATAATTATTGAAGCAAATCGTGTTTCAGCAACAACAAGTAACTTCAAAGGAGAATATGAATTAAAAATTGCTAATCTCATAGAATGATTTGTGATGAAAATACGAATGAAAGTTGCCTCATTTGAAACTTGTGCAATCCAGTTACATTCATTATATGCATCCTCATTCTGCAAAGAGTACTTAGGTGCACATATATTCTTCAAAGCCAAATTGAGAGTATGCACAACACAAGGTGACCAAAATATATGAGGATATTCAGCTTCAACAATAGATCCTGCAGCCTTCATAACAGACGCATTATCAGTAATAATTTGGACAACATGTTGAGGCCCAACCTCACCAACGACCTTTAAAAACAAGTCAGCAATGAAGTGCTTGTCTTTGTACTCTTTGGTACCATCAATGGATTTGATAAAAATTGGCACTTTCTGTGATGTAGCCATAAAATTGATAAGTGGCCTTTTTTGTACATCTGTCCACCCATCACTTACAATGCTTAAACCCTTTTCTTTCCAAGTGTCTTTAATTGCCCTCAACAACTTCTCAATATGTGCCTTCTCTTTTTGCAACAAAGTTGTTCTTAATTTATTGTAACCCGGAGGAACATAGCCCGCTAAATTATTATTAGCTGCAAACTTGATCATCTCAATCTAATACGGGTTCTTAGCAAAGTGAAAGGGTAAACCAGCAGAGTAAAATGTCCTAGCAATAAGACAATCTAATTGCTCTCGACATTGATTGTTAAAAGCCCTCTCCAAAGGAGAATTCCCAATCCCAACCCCTTTTTTTTTTTGGGAAAAATGGATGACTTGTAGCTGTACTACTCTCCCTACTATCCAAATTAGGACTAGTAGGAGAATCAGTTGGTAAAGACACTAACTTAGGCTTCTTCAATCTACACGAAGATTCCTCAAATGCATCTTCTAATTTCTGCATTTCATTTTGATACTCATCTCCAACCTTGGCACATGCTTGTATTCCAAACTTAGGCAATTTTAACAAGTGTGCCTTCACCCTTGAATAAGACCCCTTGAAAAAATTTTCACAATAGTTACATCTAAAAGAAACATTCCCACCACCAACACTTGCTTTTTCTAACCTAGTAACATATTTCCATAAAGGAGTAGCATTCTCAGAAGATGATTTCTCATTCTCACTTTCATTTTCAGGATTCATTTTAATAAAATCACCTACAATATTTAACTTCAATAAATAAATAAAACTATAGCAAGGCACAAAAACAAATTTATAAATTATAAGTTATAAGTTATAACTAAAAAAAAAAAAAAAAAAAGACAGAGGTCACGGCACCACAGCAGTAGTTAAAAAAAAAAAATCAGACAAAACACGTTATATATATAAGTGCTTAACAGTTAACATTACACCCACCCACACTAAAATTAACATCTGAAAAAAAAAAAAAAAAAAAAAAAAAAAAAAAAAAAAAAAAAAAAAAAAAAAAAAAAAAAAAAAAAAGAGGTGAATCGGACCTGTTGTCCGCGCCGAGAGAGATGGAGATCGGAAGGGACGGATGGAACGCCGTCGATGTCAGAGCTCGCCGATCGGCACGAGCTAACTCCGGCGAGGGACAGACGGCAGTGGCAGCGATAGAGGGAGGATGGGTTTCAGCGACAGAGAAGAACTTGAGTTTTGAGGGAGGGTTTCAATTCCAACTTTCAGGCCGACCCGCCCTGTCTAACTCCGGCGAGGAACAGACAGCAGCGGCAGCGAAGTGGGTTTCAGCAACAGAAAAGAAGTGAAGAACTTGAGTTTTGTGGTTTGAACTTCCAATTTTCAGACTCTAAAAATGTTTTATGGTTTTATGGTTGTCACAGATCAACGGTAATGGTAAGTCCACCCGTCAAAATCTGTGCTTTTTTCCTTTTTTTTTTTTGTTTTTTTTACTGCTGGCGTGTCGGATGTGTCGGAACCGCGTCTGTGCGGTGTCGGAGAAGCAAAAAAAAAAAAAAAAAAAAAAAAAAAAAAAAAAAAAAAAAAAAAAAAAAAAAAAAAAAAAAAAAAAGGGGACACTGCCGGACACCGGAAACTGGCGCGTCGTCCCCGTTCCGGTGTCCGACACGTGTCGGACACAGACACGATGCCAAAAATGGCATGTCCGTGCAACCTAGATCATTGGCCATTCAAGAGCACAGTCCATATTTCAATTACCAGTGGAGGATGTAACAGACGAGTGAATGTACTGCCTGATAGGTTTAACTCCCCTTCTGCTTGAGCATCAAATGATTGTGCTGCCTGTAAGATAGGAAAATAAAAGGAGGGGGGAGGAACAAAGCTTGAGTTGTTACAGGCAACAAAGGCAAAGTCAACTAAAAATAGAAAATCTCAGGCGTTCATAGAAATATCTAATGTCAATATATTACAATGACTAGGATTGTGATACCGAATCCTAAATATTTCCAAGTAAGCCTGAGTTCCTATTACATGTATGTTTCACCTAGCGATCTCATTCATGTTTTCTAGTTTAAAAAAGCATGTGTCAAATCATGTTAATAGCGCAGAGGGACATAAAGGTCTTGCTTCTATGGTGAGTCCCGTGGGGAACAATAGGAATTTCAAAAAGAAGATGAACTGTAGCCTGCCTAGCAATGAAAGTGACTGGGGAGTCTACAATCACATAGGCATATATACCACAGAAGGAGATAATAGATACTTCCTTTTTTAAAAGTCAAATTATATTAATGCCTGTAGCTTAGTACTTTCTGTGCTCTTCTTTCCTTAAGTTATTAGTTTCTGCAAATACCAAATGATCAACAATGTTGAGTTTTCTTTGTTTTTGATTGATACGGCAAGTTGGCAGCAAGAAAATGAAAAGTGCAGCAATCACTATTTTCAAGAAAAAAAAAATCAGATTTACCTATGGATTTCTTTATTTTCAGCCTATTAGGGTTTTGTCATGATTATAATCATTGTTTTAAAAATTGGACTGCACGAGTCAATCAGACTAGTTTAACAAGAAACTGGTCTAACAACAATAATCTCAAAATAATATCAACCATTCTTAACCAATAAAATAAATAAATCAATCTTTAGGTTTTGTCATGATTATAATCATTGTTTTAAAAATTAGACTGCACGAGTCAATCAGACTAGTTTAACAAGAAACTAGTCTAACAACAATAATCTCAAAATAATATCAACCATTCTTAACCAATAAAATAAATAAATCAATCTTTAGCCACAAAATTGTAAAATCTATATATGAAGAAAGCAATCTATTAAGAAAAGACATTTAAAAAAAAAATCCAAAAATGAGATTAGAAAGAAATTAGGGGAGAGAGAGAGAGAGAGGTACCTTTAATGGTGGAGATAAAAAACAAAAATGAAATTGTGAAGCAAAAAAAGAGCATATTTAAAACATGAAAATATGGAGAGGAATGGGGAAAAATGTTTTCACTTATATTGAATGAGTGAGGAAGGTGAAAGGTTGGGGGAAAGAATTTTATTGAAATTGAAATATTGCTTTCCCATTTGCATTTGAATTGTTTAGATTAATTTCTCTAGGTCTATTTTTAAAATAAAATATATTAATATTCCACTTCATACACAATATAGTCATTATATCTCAATCAAAAAGAAAAGAAAAGAAAAGGCCCTTTTGTAAGTGCTAGTGTTGTAAGTCTTGTCTTCCCACTCTCTTTTTCCCCTTCCATAGGTCTTCTGTCTATATTATCTAAAAAATAAAAATTGTCATTATATATTTAGGGCAACGCAAATGCAATGAGGACCATATTGGTTTAGATTAATTTCTCTCAATACACATGTCTAAGTTTAAATGGCCTTCCAATTTTTTTTTTCCTAATTGTTAAATGATCAATAGTGGCAAAGCAATGAGGAAGGATATATAATTAGAAATTTAGAATATCTCCAACATGTTACTTATTTCCTTAAAATTTGTGAAAAACTAAAGAGTGACTTACCTCAACAATATTAACTAGTCGCGGATTCACACATCACACGTGATAATATTTTTTAGGGTGGTCTTATTATTATTATTAATATTTGTCATATTCTTACAACTCAACCTGCATTATATATGTATCACCAATATATTGCATGATTCATGCTAATGCTTTTGCTCATGAAGCTATGTTTTTTATTATTCATTACTATTCAGAACAAAATGAGGATAATTTATTGTAGAATTGATTTATTTTTTTGAAAAATTAATTCTACTATAGTCGGCTAACTAATTTGTACATTTTCAAGTTAATTGAGCACATTTTATGTGTTACCTGTAATTTTTCATTTCCATAAGGGGAAGGGCATTCATGATCCCAATGACCCACTCCAATATTTTTGCATGCTTGTTTTTTGGGATGCGAAATGTGTTTGTTCCAAAAATTGTATGTCAAAGGATTCTTTGATAGTTTTATTGCAGTTGTTTTCCATCTGATTGATTTAGAATCGATAATAGTAGTTGTATTCCCTCATCATTTGATTCACATAACTATGCGATTGCTAGTCCATATTTTACATATTGTCCCCTTCTATGTTGGGTTGAAGAAGAATTTCTTTTCCCCTTGTAGTTTGATCTTGTACAAAATATTTGTGAACTTCGACCCAAAATGTTGCTTGTTTGTTACCAGCCCTAAAGCAATGAGGAATGATTTTTTATTCATCCTTTTGAAGGAACATAGGTTGCTAGAGCCATCCAATTAAATTGATGTGGTGAAGAACATTTTTTCTTTTGTTAGCCGATTGAATCGCTTGCAGCTATTTTTTGTGTGGTTTCTTTTAGGGGGGCGGGGGGGAGGGGGAAATGAATCAAAGAAAGTAAATGTTAGTTTGTATGTAAAATTATAAATCATCCAATATATGATAATAAATTGCTTGTTTTTGAGTGGTTTTGTTCATAATACGGATACGGTTAGATTTGGTCTTCTTTTTTTATTAGTGTTAAATTAGTCACTAACTCATGTGATGCATGAGATAGTTGATTAAATATTTAATTAATCAACCTCATTTTAAAAGAAAAGGCTAATTCGCCCACCAAGAAAAAGCTATAAAAAAATTAAAAAAAAAAAAAAAAAGAGATTGAGAAAGAAAGAAAGCAAAACTACTTTCTTCCAGAAAATAATGTAGAAAACTAAAGCAACATTAAGATAATGGGAAAACTATTTGCAAAGGATTGCAACCTTTGTGTGTTTGCTTTGCTCAAAGCCAAAATCCAAATCCAATTTTGAAACAATGAAAACATACAACTTCATATTAATTGTAAATCAGTCTTATTACATAAATTCACTTTTCGCTCTATTGTATTTTGCAGAACAAACATTGTCAAGAATTTTAATAAACACTATTGCCACATCTATATTTGTTGTAGGCATTTAATTTACATAGAAGCCAATAGCATTGTGATTGATTGAATGAAATCATTGGATGATCTAAATCCTTGATTATTTTTTCACCTTGATGCTATGTCTAGCATACGCAAATATGAAAATTAAATTTGGAGTACAAGTATTGCAAAGAGCTATTTTGTTGGGTTTAGCAATATTAGACTAATGGAATTGTATTTATTACAAATTAGACACCATTATAATATTTTTTATTTTTTTATTTTACTTTTAATTTTTATTATTTATTTTTTACTTTTATTTTTATTTTTATTTTTTTTACTATGTTAAATATATAAATATATAGGCTTTAAAAATTCATTTTAGTCAATTTTAACCTTACATATTTATCTATTTTAATTTTGATTTTATAACTAAATAATAAATCAATGAAAAATTAAAACAAAAATATTGTTGTGGGGCCCAACAATTCATGGATCAGGCCCATTTGCCCTTAGAGAGTCTGAAGGCCCAATCCGAGGAGAGCTGTGGCCCAAGCTCTACAACGCAAAGCACAAAAGAATTTTGAGAGGCAGCCGAGGACAGCGTAGTCCTCGGCAGGTCCATAGTCCCACCAGAACAAAGGGGTGAAACTGGTATAGGGACGAATTCGTAAGGAGATCCAAGATACCTTGGGGAGGTTATCCTTACTACCCTTCCAGATAAGACCCAGCGCCTGACAGAGCCGTACTCTGCAACTTTATCAAACCATCCTCAACAATTCCGGGATTGGACTGATGGGACAAATGTCAGTATTTGTAAAGACTGACCCTACACGTGGACGAAGGATAGCGAATGCAAGTTAGTATAAAATAAGGAAGTAAGTAAATCACGGGGAGGGAGCTGGATCCCACCTCCAAAAAAGGGAGACGATCTGGGGGAGAACATCTCAACAACTCCTGAGATTACAGAAAAAACCCATCGTCGGGTAACCGAGGTAAGACCCCAACGGTCCTCGGATGAAGTCCGAGGAGGCCCATCCCATAGGATGCAATGCCGTAGGGCTTAAACGTTCAAGCCCAAATCCTTTTTCTACACGAATTCCTCTAAAACCAGGACCGGGCACCGCCCCGCGACCAACGGCTAGCTTTTCAAGCCCACTCTCTACAAATCATATTGTGAGGGATCTTTCATGCGCGAGCCCAACCTCCTTATTGGGCCGCTAGAGAATTGTGTCCTTACAATTGTCTATATATATTCATCTTGGGCAATTTTAATAGTTGATAAACACATTCAAATACATAGCCAAGATTGTATTTTGATATAAATTCAAAATATCACTTCCAAAATAACAAAGTATTATGTCAAAAAAAAAATCAAACAAAAGTTATAAGAGGGAGAGAGAAGACCTGTGGTGGAAAACTAAAAATTAAATTAAAAAAAAAAACTCACACACACACACACTACCAAATCATGTTAACCCAAAATAGTATTATAAAAAAAAATACAATGAGTCATCAACCTAAAGTAAAGTTGCAAAAAATAATAAATAATATATACATATATATATAGAGAGAGAGAGAGAGAGAGAGAGAGAATAATTACCTTTTTTGGGAGATAAATAAAAAATTAAATGAGAAGAAGAAGCGTCAAAATAAAAAATATAGTCATGAGTCAAACACCAAATTATCTAAGTCATGCTCTATAATAGATTAACATTATATTCTTGTAAACTATCTTTATATGCAATATGTTAACATTTAACAATCATAGAAAAGAAAAAAGATAATAACTTAAAAACTCAAAATACAAAACCAAATTGTATCAACCCAAATTAGAATTCTAAAGAAGACATAATTTCATCAATATAAAGTAGGATAAAAAAAAATCACAAAAAAATAAAACTTGAAAGAGAGAGAGTGAAAGTAATAACATTTTTCATGTGGGAAAATATGTATATAATGGGAGAAAGAATCATGTATTTATGGTAATAGAATGGGGATAAGAAGAGTTAAAATAAATAAATAAATAAATAAATAAAAAATAAAAATAAAAAAAAGATAAATGGATAAATGAAGAGTGACATTAAGGTTGAAAGTAGTGGAGAGATGAAAAGGTAAAAATGACATTATGGTTGGAAATAGTTGAGATAAATGGTTGGAAATTGGTAGATGATATGGTTGCTGATGTGACTCAACAAGAATGTAGCAACAATAAGTGCTACGCTTCAACTTTTAGATATATACAAATATAAATTATAATATTATTATTTGTCACAAAAGTATTTGCATGCCTATTTGTGCGGTTAAATAGATAACATTATTCTTTAACTTTGACTTTATATTTTGTTAGCTTCATTCAATTGTTAAATAAACAAACAGACTATTCAACGCTGAAACTAGAAAAGGTCTACAAAAATGTCAACCGTGAAGTAAGATCATCGTCACAATAAAGAGTAAAAGAGATAAGCCAACTCACAAGGGAGATAAGCCAACTCACAAGTCTAATTTTTTTTTTTTTGACTTATGAAAGCTTCCTTCCTCCGTATATAAGAGCCTTCATGGGCGAGTACTACATGCGACTCAATTAAAAGCAATGGCCAAGCCACTTAGGCTTGTCCATTATATCTATCTCACTTTTGCTTTCAGTGTCATCTACACTGATGCCGGGACCCATAGAAACTTCACCTATGTATGTGATCCCGCCAGGTATGCCCAACTTGGATTGGATATCAAGTCACTCCCCTTTTGTGACAAGAAACTTTCCTACGATGTCCGAGCAAGAGATTTGGTGAGACAACTGACACTGCACGAGAAGGTACGACAACTAGGAAATCATGCTTACGGAGTCCCAAGATTAGGGATACCTGAGTACGAGTGGTGGTCCGAGGCACTCCATGGTTTGTCCAATGTTGGTCCAGGTACCTTTTTTGATAATTCAGTTCCACATGCAACCAGCTATCCCACGCCAATTCTTACAACAGCTTCATTCAACGAGTCATTGTGGAACACAATTGGGAAGGTATAGGAGCATTTTGTTGAAAAATAAATATATAAATACACTGTCTAAGTTTTTCAGAACTTAAAACTGTTTAAAGTAATTTTTTTTAATCAATATTCATATGTATATACTAGTTTAAAGAAAAGTTTAAAGTAATTATTATTATTATTTTTTTTTTTTTGGGTTTATTGTCATAATATTTAAAAATGAAATAGAGACAGTGTCCTAATTTTTAGGATTTTTTTCTAAACTTAGGAACTTTAAAAAAATAGTAAATTACTCTTTCAAACCATTTGTGTTTTTAAATTTAAAATTATTTGTAGTATAGATAGATGAGCTAAAATTTGTTACACAATGTAGGCTATTTCCACAGAAGCACGAGCATTATACAATTTAGGGCATGCTGGATTAACATTTTGGAGTCCAACCATTAACGTAGCAAGGGATCCAAGATGGGGAAGAATCATTGAGACACCAGGTGAAGATCCATTCGTAGTTGGCACCTATGCTATGAATTACGTGAGAGGCTTGCAGGATGTTGAGGGAACCGAGAGTAATAAATATAAGGATTTAAACTCAAGACCACTTAAAGTTTCTGCATGTTGCAAGCACTTTACTGCCTATGATGTTGACAATTGGAAAGGAATTGAGCGCTACAATTTTGATGCTAGGGTAACTCTTATATGAAAATCATGATTCTAAAGTTGATATACCACTAACTATGATTCAAAAAAAATATTAAAGCAAAGTATTTTTTTATTATTATTTGAAGGTGACGGAACAAGATTTGGTTGAGACATTTAACCGGCCCTTTCAAATGTGTGTTCAAAATGGTGATGTTAGTAGTGTCATGTGCTCTTATAACCGTGTTAATGGCATACCTGCTTGTGCTGATCACAAACTCCTAAAGGAAACCATTAGACAAGACTGGGATCTTCATGGGTACAATCTATCTAAATTCCAATCTCAATATTAAAATAATAAAATTTAATTCGGATACTATTTTTGTAAGACTAACATTACAATCGTTGCCAGATATATAGTTGCAGATTGTGATTCTGTTGAAGTAATGATTAAGGACCACAAATGGCTAAACGTTGACAATGAGACTGCAGTTTCATATACACTACAAGCAGGTTATTAATAATGTGCCTTACCTATTCTTTTTTCTTTTTCTTTTTTGATTTCCTCGTTTGCTTTTTTGTTCACGGATGATTAATTTCTACCTGGTTTAGGTTTGGATTTGGATTGTGGAGTTTACTACACCGACAATGTTGAAAATGCTGTGAAACATGGGAAGGTTCGGGAGGGAGATGTAGACCAGTCACTGCAATACCTCTATGTCGTGCTTATGAGGCTAGGAATATTTGATGGACAGCCTCAATACAATTCTCTCGGTATAAATGATGTGTGCACTAGCGCCCACATCGAGTTAGCAGGAGAAGCAGCGAGGGAGGGAATTGTTCTTTTGAAGAATGACAATGGAATTTTGCCATTGGCAACTGAAAGGAACAAAACCCTAGCAGTGGTTGGACCACATGCTAATGCTTCCGTTACCATGATTGGAAACTATGCATTTGCCGCATATAATAAAGGTTCTCCATGTCGATACAGTACTCCACTTAATGGCTTCTCCAGTTATGGAAGTGTGAACTATGCAGCCGGATGCTCCAATGTTAAATGTGTTGATGGGAACTTGATAGGCGCAGCCGTGGAAGCCGCCAAAATAGCTGATGCCACTATAATTGTTGCGGGGATAGATTTATCAATTGAGGCAGAGAGCCTTGACAGGTTGGATATCCTCCTTCCTGGAAAACAAACTGATCTTATCAACCAAGTTGCTGATGCTGCCAAAGGCCCCGTAGTTCTTGTAATCATGTCAGCTGGAGGTGTTGATATCTCCTTTGCTAAGAGTAACCCCAAAATCCATGCCATCTTGTGGGCTGGATATCCTGGAGCAGAAGGTGGTCAAGCCATTGCAGATGTTATTTTTGGAAAATACAATCCAGGTAACATCTAATTTGATTCCTTACACCAATGCAAATCTTTTATCTCTAAGATTTTGTATCATTATTTACACCTTATTCCCTATGTTTTTCAGGAGGAAGATTACCTCTTACTTGGTATCAAGCTGATTATGTTGACAAGATACCCCTAACATCCTTGCAATTAAGGCCAGATGATAGCAAAGGCTACCCAGGTCGAACATATAAATTCTACGATGGCCCTACTGTCTTCCCTTATGGTTATGGCCTCAGCTACACAAAATTCATCTATACACTAAAAGCCGCGCCATCAAAATGGTCGAAAAAATTAAACAAATTTCAACACTGCCGTGACCTACCATATAAAAATGGAACCATCAAGCCTAGCTGCCCAGCAATTTTAATAGATGACTTGAGATGTCATAAAAAATTCACATTTGACATTGAAGTAAAAAATGTGGGTAACAGAGATGGAGATGAAGTTGTGTTGATTTACTCACAGCCCCCACTTGGTATTCTTGGAACTCATATTAAGCAGTTGATTAAGTTCCAAAGGGTTTCTGTTGCAGCTAGGACGAGTAAGCTGGTTCATTTTGCCATAAATATTTGCCAGGGCTTGGGCATTGTAGACTCCAATGGTAATGCTGTCTTGCCATCTGGTTCCCACACAATCATCGTCGGTGATCATCAAATTGTACATCCAATTCAGTTAACATATAATTAGAGGTATGAGGAATGAGACTTTTAATTGAATAAAGATTTTTGTAAAGTCCATTTTCTTGAAGACTTTCATATATTGAATAAGATTGTTTTAAACTTTTAACACAACGTCTTTCCCTTCATTACTCCTTGTGGTTTGGGTTTTACTAATGCGTGTTGACTCTATGCATTTGCGCAAATAATGAGAATGATTTGTAAATAGAAAAAAAAAATAGTAACTTAAACACTAAAAAGTGTAATCATTATTTTAATCTTGATTTCAAAGGATATATATATTTTGAGAGGAAAAATATAGAGAAAACTCAAATCAAATATATATAAACAAAAAGTTTACTTTAAAGCAATCAATAAATTCCAAATACATAATCACGGATGACTTCCTTATTTGATAAAATGTTATAAGTATTTTTTTTTTTTTTAATTTTGTTTAGGGATTTATATTATATTATTACTGAAGTAAGATTCAATATTATAATACTACAAATTTTTTAATAAAAAAATTGAATCCTTCCAAGTAGGGTATTTGAAGGTAGGGTATTTCATTTCTTTGAATTTTTAGAGGTGAAATGATATTCCAAATAGTCCAACATAATGAAATGATTCTGTGGGTATAGATAAACAAACTTTGGTGTCAAACCAGATATAATTTATGCACTCATTCATGATCTAGATTTTTAGATATTGCACATAAACTATATTTTCTATTACATGCTCTATCATGTTCACATGCATAGATCCAACTGTTGTTTTGAGCTTGAGACCTATAAATGTCATCTATTTATCTCCTTATATACATACTAATTGTGACTAGTATGTATTATATATAAATATTTATATTTATATCTATACTACTATTTAAGTGGTTTTTCTTATTTGGGATTCTTATTTCTTTTCTTCAAAAAACCTTTAAATTTTAGGTTTGCATAGAGACAAAATTTAAAGACAATACGGTAAAAATATATCTTTAACTCTCACATAAAATTGCCAATTTTCAAAATCCTAAATTTTAGCATCTTTTATTTTGGTATTTTTGAAATTTAGGTTCTCTTTTTCTGTTTCTTTTTTTTTTTTTCC
Organism: Quercus lobata; assembly: GCF_001633185.2. Classification (NCBI taxonomy): domain Eukaryota; kingdom Viridiplantae; phylum Streptophyta; class Magnoliopsida; order Fagales; family Fagaceae; genus Quercus; species Quercus lobata. Next base: position 16,175,677 of record NC_044908.1, on the reverse strand, counting down.
TTCTAATTTCCCAAACAAATGGCCATAGGTTTTTAGCACCCTTAGTTAACTACTTTAAAAAAAATTTATAAAAAAAATTTATAAAAATTTAGAAATTTTAAAAATTCATTAATAACAACATTTGACACATTTTTTTTCCTAAAACTTAGCACATACTCTTTTTTTCCATTTCTTTGCACATATTATTTCAGTTTCTTTGCACATACTTTATCACCATTTCCAATTTTAGGAAGGTCTGTTTCCTTTGATATTATTGAACTACAATATAATACTACTATTTAAGGGGTTTTCCTTGTTGAGATCCTTATTTCTATGGTTTAAAAATACCTTTAAATTTTATATTTAAGCAGAAACAAAATTTAAAGACAATAAAGTAAAAATGTATTTTTAAGTCTTACATAAAACTAATTACTTTTAAATTCCTAAATTTTAGCTTCTTTATATTTGCCTTTATGAAATTTAGGTTATCTTTTTTTTTTTTTTTTCCTAATTTTCCAAAAACAAACGGCCAAAAGTTTTTAGCACCATCTGTTAACTACTTAAAAGAATTAAATTTTTAAAAAAATTCATTAATAACTACATTTGACACATAATTTTTCCTAAAAAGTTGCACAAATTATTTTTATTTAGATATATCTCATAGTATTTCAAAATATATATATATTTATATATCATATCATATCATATCATATCATAATATAATAAAAGTTGGGCTTTAGAAGTTGTGGCTTCTCCAAATCGCAAAAAAAAAAAAAATAATAAAAAATAAAAAAAGTATATGTATAATTTTTTGCATTCTTATCTTCTTCTCCTACAATTTATAAGTTGATAAAAAAATTTAATTTAATAACAATCCAAAATTCTTCATATAATCTTTTTATTATTAATTTATCTATAATTTCTAAGCTACTAAGATTACGGTCCAAATTTTTCATCTAATACTTTTATTATTAATTTATTTTTTTACTATTTTTTAATTATTAAAATCCAAATTCTTTATCTAGTCTTTTTATTATTAATTTATCTATAAATTCTAAGTTACTGTTAGGGACATATTTTATATAATTAGCTAATCCTTTGATAAAATGCACTTTACTTGTAATTTGATAAATTTAGAATGAGTTTAAGACTTCAAGAAACATGTTGTTCAAGTCAAGTGTTAAAGTCATGAAGATCTGACAAAGAAACAAGTGAAAAAGAGCCGTTCATTAAAACTCAACAGATATCTCGATAGAAATAGTATCTATCGAGATTTAAGAATGAAGCTCGACAAAAGTTGAATCTATCGAGATCTACAAAATCATAATTTCCAAATTTGATTTTTGGCCCTAGCTAACATGTATGTGTAGGGTTTCTTTTCTTACAACCCTAGACATATATAAGAGTTATTTTAAAAGTTGTTATATAAGGGGAATACATGCAGAAAGTGACCTAATTTATTATTCTCTCTAAAGATGCTACTGCGTCTTTATACCAAGGGTTTTGTGACCAAGAAGCTTCCTGATCTTCATTGTTGATGAATTGAAAAACTTTGCAACCAACATCTTCTTCAAGTTTGTGGAGTTAGTCACGTACTGGGATCTGTGCATCATTGGTTTGTCATGTACTAGGATTCGTGCATTGAACAGAAAGATTGCCACTACAATACAAGTCTAATTGGGTATTGGAGTAAGGGTTTAAATGTAAGTTGGTATTTCAGGATAGGCCAAAGGATTTGGTAAGATTCCTTATACTTGTAACCGCTTGTTATTGATAATAGTAGATTCTTGGGAGTGGTAACTTGAAATTCACCCAGTGAGATTTTGCCTTAATGGTTTTTCCTATTTGTAAACAAATCACCTGTATCAAATTTAATTTTTGCTGCATTTAGATAATTTGGTGATTTGTTTGTGTTGCCACGCTATTGCATATAATTTGATCTAATTAATTAAAATAGGTAATTAATTAATTTGCAAATGGTCAATTCATTTTAACCCAACAAGTGGTATTAGAGCGGGCACACTCTGATTAGGTTTTAATCTTTGTTATGTGATCCATTGACTCCTATTTGTCATGGATAGAGGACAGTCTCTTATTATACCTCCTTTATTTGATGGCACTAACTATGCATACTAGAAAGTACGCATGAAAACTTTCTTGCAGTCTTTAGATGAGAAAGTGTGGTAAGCTGTGGAGATTGGCTGGACTAAGCCAAAGGAAGTGCCGGCTAATTGGGATGATGTAAAGATCAAAGCGGCAAACTTCAACAGCAGAATATTGAATGCCATTTTCAGTGCTGTCACGAATGAGGAGTTTAAGAAAATATCCTTGATTGAAATTGCAAAGGAAGCATGGACCATTCACTAGACAACCTATGAAGGAACTAAGGCCGTTTAAGATTCCAAGCTTCAAAGGCTTACTACAAGCTTTGAGGAGATCAAGATGGCGAAGGATGAGTCATTCGATGAGTTCTATGCCAAACTCAAGGACATAGTCAACTCAGCCTTTAATCTTGGGGAAATTATTCCCGAACCCAAGGTTGTAAGAAAGGTACTAAGGTCTCTACCTAAAAGATTCTATGCCAAGATCACTGTCATTGAAGAATCAAAGGATATTGACTCTATTCCTTTAACAGAGTTGATTAGAAACTTGCAAATCTATGAATTGGGTTTGACTAGACTTGGGAAAGGAACCAAAAGTAAGAACATGGCACTGATGAGTCTTCAAATGATAAAGATTCCAAGATGAAGTCCTACATCACTAGGCAATTCAAGAAGTTCATGAAGAATGGCAATGTGAAAGGTTTTGATAAGTACCGTAAGCAATCCAATTCTTCACAATTCAAAAGTCAAGACAAAGGAAAGAAGGATGCTAAGGATAGCGGTTAGTATATTATTCCCTCCAGACCAAAGTGCTTCGGATGTCAAGGTTTTGGACACATGAAACAAGAATGTCCAACATATCTCAAGTCGATTAGGAAAAGCAAGGCTCTTGCTACTACCTTGAGTGATACTGAGCATGAGACTGAGTCAGATAACAGTGATGACAAGGGAATCTTAAGTGCTTTCACTGCTATAGTTGATCCTACTAAAGGCATTACAAAAACAGTAGATGATGAAGAGGACTTGGTGGAATCTAAGTTTGAGAAAATGGATGAACAAGATGACATTCATACAGCCTATGAAAAATTGTACAAGGTTTCTAAAAAAACATGAGAAACTGTATAGGCTTGCCACAAAGAAGCTAAGCAATGTGGAGCTAGATCGAGAGGAGCTCTCTACCAAGGTTGATGAAGCAAATCAAACCATTGGAGCACTACGATTTAAGAACTATTTCTTGCCTGAAAGGACCAAGAAGCTTGAAGCAGAACTATTTCAAGTTAGAACTCAATTGGAGAGGACTTCCAATGCAAAGCTCGATAAGATGCTAAGTTTTCAGAAAGCTACTTTTGACAAAACCAGTTTAGGGTATGAATTCTCTTCTCCTAATATTGCCTCTTTCAGTAAGATTGTTTTTGTTTCACCTGCTAATGATAATGATGCTGAAAATAATGAAGCTAAAACCGAAATAACTAGTGAGAACTTAGACAAAGGCAAATCTATTCTAGGAGCACCCCCAAAGGTTGAAAAGAAAGAGACTAGAAACCCTAGGAATAAGAAGGATAATAATAAAAAGTCTCAACCAAAGAAGCTGCATTTCTGACATCACTGTGGAGTTTTAGGACACACTCATCCAAATTGCTATAAGTAGTTAACCACTCAACAAAGCAATAGTGTGTCATCATCCGGTGGTCAAGGTCAGATTCCACCATCTTTGGGTTCTCTAGGAGATCTTCTCAAGGCCCTCATGTTCCTTTCAAACTTGAACGGTTTCAATTCTTCCCCCTCACCTCCAGAACAAAGGTTCAACTCTAGGAAAGGATTTTCCTCCAAAACCAAAGTTTGTAAAGAAAAATGCTCAAAGTGATTCAATCACTTTTTCTCTCTCTCCCTTTATGTTCTTGCATAACTTGTTTTGTTTTGCTTTCTAGTTGTTTTTAAGTCAATCTAGTCTTTATGCTTTGTGTGTTTTATTTAACATGTTTTTGTTTGTCAGCTTTCAGTTTTTTTATTATTATTTTGTTTTATATAAAAATAAAAATAAAAATTGAAAAATTAGAAAAATACAAAAACAGTGAGTGTTTGTGTATATTGGTAATTGTGTACCCTGGATGGCCATTGAAATAAAGTTTTCTAAACTGTGTATCTCTTATAGCTTAGATGAGCATCTCAATGCACAACTAAGCAAGTGAGCTTTGTGGCTCGTGTTTGTGATGAGTACAATCAAGTGATCTTTCACTCTTTATACTCTAATCACTCTTTTTTATGGTAAGGACTAAAAAATCCTAAGAGAAAAATATAAATAACCATCTCACCACTAAAGCCCGTCAATCATGTATAACATCTGTATTCTTCGGCATAGCAAAATTGTGATGTTTTTGGCTTACATAATTGGGTAACTTTTCTCTCTATATATGCTCATGCATGGAATGTTAAAAAAGAAAAATATGCAAAGAACATGAAAAGCAAAAAAATCAAAATGCTTTTAATAATGGTTGTAAGCGTGTTTCTAGGAGATGTAGGAGTTTGTATGATGTACCTAAAAGATGATAGTTCCCATCAAACGGTTATGATTGTGTGTGAAGTGTATTAGATCACCTCATATCTTGAATATTCATAATATGAGAAACTTGTGCACTCTTGCTATGTTTTCACACACAACATGCATACTCTTTGCTACTTTTGATACATGTGCAGGTACAATGTGATTTGGCCATCATAGGAGATATATGTGTTAATATATGCTCACTAAACTGTATTAACTTGTTTTTGAAATATAAAATTGGTTAGACTTATTGTGTGTGTGTGTGTGTTTGGATCTATGGATGCTATGCTTGTATGTTGAGAGATGTCTTAAGAGCTTAATATGTTGTTTGGATCTTTGGTTGAGTAGCTTGCTTGTTACATTCATCTTTATGTGTTTTTCCTCCCTTGAAAAACTCCTTTTCTTCAAGCTCAACAGCTTCTCGACAAATCCTCAATAGATTCTCTTTCTATCGAGCCTTCTTTCTCCTTTCTCAATAGATCTTGACAGCTTCTCGATCCATCGAGATTTCTAGGTTCCTACTCGACACATTCTCGATAGCTTCTTTGATCCATTAAGCCAAATTTCTGTGCATTCTGTTTGCTCGATAGATTCTCGACAAACTCTCGGTCCATTGAGACATTCTTTTGCCATAGACAAATTCTCGATAGCACCTCGACAAATTCATTTCTGTCAAATTTAGTGCTCAACAGTTTCTCGATAGGAACCTCAATCCATTGAGCTGCGTTTTCTATATATAGCTATGGTGTGATTTAGATTTCACTTTCTCACATCTCTCTCGACAGAATAAATCCCTCTCTCTCGATCCAATCTTCTCTCCCACACTTAAATCTTCACTCCAATCAAGTTTCGGCCTTGTTCAAGCCTCTTTCTTGAGGTATGACGTCTAAATCCTCTCTTTCTCATACATTTCATGCATTTAGACCTAGGTTTTGGGGTTTTTGAGATTTTTGTGAAATTTTTTGGGTTGGGTTGTGTTGTTTTGTTGCTATATGCTCATGCATTACATCCTCATTACATTATAACAATGTTTCATGCATTTTAGGTTTGTGTGCTTAATTAAACTTGTGAGTGCTATTAGGTTTGGATTGGATTTTACCCATGATGCTTTTTATTTTTGCACGTCACATGTTCATGCATTTTTCATGGATACATTTTTTCGTTTCTTTCCTATTCTAAGCATGTGTTATATTCTATTATGTTCTCTCTCTCTCTCTCTCTCTCTCTCTCTCTCTTGGATAGAACCTCTCTATGGCACCCAAACAGAGAAAATCCACTCCGGCTCAGAATCCTCTTCGTGGTTCCAGGTCATCCTGTTCTGATCCCCCTGTTCCATCTCATATCTGATTCCGTGATGAGAAGGCCAAGATGGACTTCTCTGAGAACTTTCAAGACCGTGGTGTTCATCCAAAACACCAGATCATTTTGTCAAATTTCTCCGACACTGCTTTACCCAAAGTCATTCGAACTCGGGGATAGGAGTCCCTCTGTGGGAAACCCAAAAGTGTCCGGTTGTGTTCATTCAGGAGTTTTACTCCAACATGCATGCTATCGATACCTCTGTGCCTCAGTTGCTACGACATTTAGAGGTACACGTATCGTAGTTACTTCGAATCTTATATCCGAGGTACTACATGTTCCTAGGGTAGCGCATCCTGACTACCCTAGTTGTGAGTGTCTCAGGACGGTGTCTAGAGACGAGCTTATCTCTCACTTTTGTAAGAAACCTTCTCTTTGGGGTGGTTTTCTAAACACCCCTTACTCGGGCTTTGCAAAAGGTCTGAGATTTTTGAATATGGTGATGACCTTCACTCTCACTCCACAGTTTCACTATAACTCTATCACTAAGCCTCGTGCTCGTTTTCTTCTTTTCTTGATGGTAGATCTTTCTATCGACTTTCCCTCTCACTTCATCACATCTATTATAGATGTGAATCAGGATACCGCTACTCATCATAAGCTCATCTTTCCCTCGGCTATCACATGAATCCTTTAGCACTTTCACATTCCCATTCCTCTTTCTCCTCTCTTCATCATCATGGGTGCCATCAATGCCGGTTCAATCTAGCAAAGTAAGGCCTAGCTTCGACCGAAGCAGCCACGAGTGGAGTCGATCGATCCTGTAGCTTCTACTATTCCATCTTCTTTCACTCCTTCTACTTCTGCAGCTGGTGGTGTGACCCTCAAGGCCATCATGGAGCAACTTCAATGGATACAGGCTAACTTTGGTGGTCGTCTTGACTATCTCACTAATGAGATGTGTCAAATGAACACTTGAGTAAGCCGCATTGCCCGCTAACAGGCTCGCATGGCTGGTCTTGCTCCTTCTCCCTCTCCTTCTCCAAAGGCCTCACTCGATGATGATGATGAGGATGATGAGAATGGTGCTAGCTCTTCTGATGATGACGAGATGAAGACTTTTCAATGACTTACCCTTTGTCATTTGTGACAAAAAGGGGGGAGTAGTTTTGGTTTGAGAGTAGTCTTGTATTTAGATGGAAAGTTAGTAGAGGACATTTTTTATAGGGGGAGTGTATATAGTTTTGAGGGATGTAGTGAGGTTTATATGTACTCTTCTTTCTTTTTAGTTACATTAGCCTCTTGTACACCGGTCTTGTGACCATTATTATTATGACATACATTGTACTTTATTTTCTTATATATGATGATAATGTATGTTCTTTTTCTTCACCTACCTCTACATGTGTTGTTTCTTTTCTCTCTTTATACACGTGTTTCTTTATGTATGTAATCTTTATTTCTATTTCACACATGATGCCTTGATGAGTCTTGTTTAAGTGTTTTAGAAAGACAGGTTGTGAAAGTCTATCATGCCATAAACTCTCTTCTTACAAAATTTTTCAAGAGTTTGTAGTAGGGATAGATTTATTGTGTGATACAACAAGTGGTTATGAGTTTAGTGATTTAAGACTTCTCTCATGATTATTTTTTTTGTTGTGATTTTGTCACGGATTGCCAAAGGGGGAGATTGTTAGGGACATATTTTATATAATTGGCTAATTCTTTGACAAAATGCACTTTACTTGTAATTAGGTAGATCTAGGATGGGTTTAAGACCTCAAGAAACATGTTGTCCAAGTCAAGTGTTAAAGCTATAAAGATCTGACCAAGAAACAAGTGAAGAAGAGTTGTTCATTAAAACTCGACAGATACCATGACAGAAACAGTATCTATCGAGATTTAAGAACGAAACTCGACAGAAGCTCAATAGAAGCTGAATCTATCAAGATCTATGAAATTAGAATTTTCAGATCTGATTTTTACCCCTAGCTAACATGTATGTGTAGGGTTTATTTTCTCACAACCCTAGACATATATAAGGCTTATTTTAAAAGCCGTCATACAAGGGGAATACATGCAAAAAGTGACCTAGTTCATTATTCTCTCTGAAGAAGATATTGCGTCCTTATGCCAAGGGTTTTGTGACCAAGGAGCTTCCTAATCTTCATTGTTGATGAAGTGAAAAACTTTGCAGCCAACATCTTCTTCAAGTTGGTGGAGTTAGTCACGTACTGGGATCCATGCATCATTGGTTAGTCACGTACTGGGATTTGTGTATTGAACAAAAAGATTGCCACTACAATACAAGTCCAATTGGGTATTTGGGTAAAGGTTCAACTGTAGGTTGGTATTTCGGGATAGGCCAAAGGGTTTGGTAAGATTCCTTATACTTGTACTCGCTTATGATTGATAATAGTGGATTCTTGGGAGTGTTGATCTGAAATTCACCCAATGGGATTTTGCTTTAGTGGTTTTCCACAGTCATAAAAAAATCACCTGTGTCAAATTTAATTTTCGCTGCATTTAGATAATTTAGTGATTTGTTTGTGCTGCCACACTATTGCATGTAATTTGATCTAATTAATTAACTTGGGTAATTAATTAATTTGCAAGGGGTCAATTCATTTTAACCCAACAATTACTAAAAATCTTAATTTGATTACTACAACAAAATTTATTTTTGGTGATGAAAATTTTTGTCACCTATGACTTTAGGTGACGAAATTTGTTTTTTGGTGACGAAAATGGTTTTGTCACGTATAACGCATCACCAAAAGTTCTAGCGACAAATAATTTCTTCCCCAAAAGGTTCGACTAATTTATTATATAAAAATAAAAATAAATAAAATAAAAAACCTTTTGGTGACGATACCATTTTGTCGCTAATGTTTTCCTCGTTAAATATATTATTCAGCATCAAAATAGTTTTGTCACCAAATGTATTTTATTTTATTTTATTTTTTAGATCATATTCGGCGATGGACTATTTCGTCCCCAAAACCATTTTTGAATTTATTTATTTAATTTGTCCATATTTGGCAACGAATTATTTCTTCACCAAATGTTATTATTCCATCATATCCAAATTATTAGTGACAAAAAATTTTGTCGCCAAATATTTATTATTTGTAGTCTAATTTTCTATTTTCTATTTTTCCTTTGATACTAACTTGTCATTACATTATTAGAACCTCACATTTGAACAACACATTTACAAGTATTAGATTCTATTCATACAATCCAAAAGCAAATAAAACAAGTATTAGATTCTATTCATCCATACAAATACAAGTTGTTTGCAACACATATAGTAACACAAAATGCTTTTATAAAAATACAAAATTATTAAAGAAATATAATTAAGGCCTATACATGCAAGTTAGATTGTCGAGTGTGTAAAGAAGGTAAACTATAGGTCTAACAGTACATTTGAGTGTCAAAAGCTCATGAACATTAAAATTGAAAACTTTGACACTTTAACATCTAAAGAAAGTAAAGGTAGAGCAAAGAAAGTAAAGAACATATATATTGTACGTGGAAAACCCTTAGGAAAGTGTGAAAAACCACAGCAAGTGAAGGACAAAGTCCTTCACTCTTTAAAAGCTCTTTATTATGTAAAAGTTTAAGGTATACAAATCTTGATGTCCTTCCCCAAAAGCCTCTCTTCTTTTCCTCACTTTCCTACCTAGATTTCTGCCTTTCTTTCTATCACTTCCATCTCTTCTGTCTCTTGCCCTAATTGCTCAGCAACATGTTCCTCTTATAGTACGAGGAATGTTGTTAGGTACATAAAAACAAGTGTCAAGCTCACATTCCCTTATTCAAACCCTAATACAGGTATTGTACTATGCTATGGCTAGAGGAGAGAGGGGATCCACCGATGTTAGGGTAGTAGGATGAAGGGCAGCTCTACTACACCATAAGGGACAAGTATTAGACAAGGAAAGGGACACCAGGGGGACTATGAGTGATACACATGTCGACAGTTGTGATCCAACTAAGCATCAGCCAATGAGAGGCATTCTATAACCTCTGATCACTAGGGGTTACTATCTCCCTCTTAGGCTAGTGCTCGATGTCCATGCCAAGGCATGCATTTCACTCTCCCCAAGGGTGATCATGACGTTGGCATGAGTCAGGGACACTATTCCCTTTGCCAATATCCCCTCCCCTTTCCTCATGGCTTATCCATGTGTGTGTGTGTGTGTGTATATATATACATATATATCCTTGACTGGTGTATTGTACATTAGCCCCCTCACTGTAAATGGAATTAATAGCTAAGGCTATTGACAGTCACATCTTCTCAGACTTTAATGCCTTTGAAATCATGCCCTGTGACATTTGAAACTGAGACATGCGACATCCGCGGGTGATTCTAGCCATTTTGGTGTCTCTATTTCCCGCGCTTGGCAGACAGACATTAAGTATCTTAAATGTCACGGTTTTTCACTAGCTTCAATTGGTGATATTTAAAAAGAAGGCAACCTTTGTTAGGATATATGTGGAACTTGTTATGAACATATGTCATTTAGAATTCGCTAATCCTTTGACAAAACGCACTTTACTTGTAATTGGGTAGATCTAGGATATGTTTAATACTTCAAGGAACAAGAGTTTAAGTCCAAGTATTGAAGCCATACAAATCTACTCAAGAATCAAGTGAAGAAGTGTTGTTCATTAAAGTTCGACAGATGTATCTATCGAGATTTAATATACGAAACTCGACAGATATCTCGATAGCTATATCTATTGAAAATTACGAAATTCAGATTTCCAGATCTGTTTTTCACGCATATCCAAGTTATGTGTTTAGGTTTTCTTTTCTCACAACCTTAGATATATATAAAGATTATTTTAAGGGTCATCTCAGATGATGCAAAGCTTTTATTGATGCATATTATGACCGAAGACAATTTTCCCTAGTTCATCTTTCTCTTAAAGATGCTGTTGCGTTTGTACGTCGTAAGATTTTGTAACCAAGGAGCTTCTTAATCTTCATCGTGTGGATGAACTGAAGAACTTTGTAGCCAACATCCTTCTCAAGTTGGTGTGTTAGTCACGTACCGAAATCCGTCCATTAATTGGTTAGTCACGTACTTGGAGCCGTGCAATGAAAGGAGAGATTGTCACTACATTACAAGCCCAATTGTGTATTGGGGTAAGGATTCAACTGTAGGTTGGTATAAGATACTAGGATTCCTTTACTTGTAGCCACTTGTTTTGATAATAGTGGATTCTTAGGAGTGGTGACCTTAAATTCATGCGGTAGGGTTTTGCTTTGGAGGTTTTCCCCATTCGTAAACAAATCACCGTATCAAGTTTAATTTTCGCTGCAATTAGTTGTTTGGTGATTTGTTTATGCTATCACGTTTATTACATGTTAATTGATTTAATTAATTCACTTTACTAATTAATTGGTTAATTTACCCAAGGGGTCAATACTTTCTTGGTCTATCAAGTGGTATTAGAGTGGGCACACTCTGATTTGGGTTAATCTTTGTTATGTGATCCATTGACCCCTGTTTGTCATGGATAGAGGACAATCCTTAATTATCCCTCCTTTATTTGATGGCACTAACTATGCATATTGGAAAGTACGTATGAGAGCTTTCTTGTAGTCTTTAGATGAGAAAGTGTGGCAAGTTGTGAAGATAGGCTGGACCAAGCCAAAAGAAGCACCAATTAATTGGGATGATGCTAAGATCAAAATGGCAAACTTCAACAGTAGAGCATTGAATGTGTTATAAAGTGCGATCACAAATGAGGATTTCAAGAAGATATCCTCCACTGAAACTACGAAGGAAGCATGGACCATCCTCTAGACAATCTACGAAAGAACTAAGGCTATCAAGGATTCAAAACTTCAAAGGCTTACCATGAGCTTTGAAGAGATTAAGATGGAGGAGGATGAGTTGTTTGCGAGTTCTACACCGAGCTCAAGGACATAGTAAATTCTGCCTTTAATATTGGGGAAACCATTCCCGAACCTAAGATTGTTGAAAGGTGCTCAGATCTCTACTTGAGAGATTCCATGCCAAAGTCACTGCCATTGAGAAATCAAAGGACATTGATCAAATTCCTTTGATAGAGTTGGTTGGCAACTTGCAGACCTATGAATTGGGAAATCGAGCAAGAGCAACAGTAAGAGCATGGTACTGAAGGCCAAAAGCAGTGACACTGATGAGTCTTCAGATGATGAAAATTCTAAGATGAAATCCTATAACATAAGGCAGTTCAAAAAGTTCATGAAGAATGCCAATGCGAAAGGAATTGACAAGGACCGAAAGCAATCTAGTTCTTCACAGTTCAAGAACCAAGATAAAGGGAAGAAGGATGCTAGGGATGGCGATTAGTACATTGTTCCCTCCAGACCAAAGTGCTTCGGATGTCAAGGTTTTGGACACATGAAACAAGAATGTCCAACTTACCTCAAGACCATTGGGAAAAGCAAAGGCCTTGCTGCTACCTTGAGTGACACCAAACCTGAGGATGATTTAGATAATGATGATGAGGGAATCTTGAATGCCTTCACTGCCACTGTGAATCCTATTAAAGGGATTGTTGAAGAAGTGGATGAAGAAGAAGACTTGGTAGAGTCTAAGTTTGAGAAGATGGATGAACAAGATGACATCCATATAGCCTATGTAAAATTGTATAAGGTCTCTGAAAAGCATGAGAAATTGTATAGGTTGGCCACCAAGGAGCTCAGTGATGTGGAACTTGAACGAGAAGAAATCTCCACAAAGTTTGATAAAGCTAATCAGACCATTGGAGCCTTATGATTTGAGAACAATTTCTTGGCTGAAAGGACCAAGAAGCTTAAAGCGGAGCAGTTTCAAGTCAGAGCTCAATTGGAGAGGACTTCGAGTGTAAAGCTTGATGAGATGCTTAGCTTGATGAAATCTGCTTCTGATCAAACTGGTTTGGGGTATGATTTCTCTTCTTCTAATATTGCTTCTTCTAGTACTATTGTGTTTGTTTCACCTGCTAATAATGTTGAATCTGAGAATAATGAAATGAAAATTTTTTTAGCTAGTGAGAACATACACAAGGGTAAATCTATCTCAGGAGCACCCCCTAAACTTGATAAGAAAGAAACTAAAAACCCTAGGACTAAGAAAGGTAATAACCAAAAGTCTAAACAAAAGAATATGTCATAATTGTGGAGCTACTGGACATACTCGACCTAATTGCTACAAGTGGTTAGGCACTCAACAAAGTAACAGTATGATCTCAACTGGAAACCAGAATTAGTTTGCATCCTCTTTTGCTCCTCTTGGAGATCTTCTTAAGACCCTCATGTTCCTTTCAAACTTGAACGATTTCAATTCTTCCCCCTCACTGCTGAATCAAGGGGTTTGCCAAACAAAAAGGTTCTTCCAAGGTGTGGAAGAAAAAGGCTCAAAGTGATTTAGTTACTTTTTCTCTCTCCCTCCCTTCTTTTTGTTTATGCATTACTTGTGTGTTTTGTTTTCTTATTTTTAAGTCAGTCTAGTTTTTATGCTATGCTTTGTTATCATGTTTTTGTTTGTTTTTTCAATGTTGCTTTATTTTGTTTTTTATAAAAAAAAATAAAAAAATAAAAAAAAAATTGAAAAATCAAAAAAATACAAAAAAAATGTGTGAAATGTGTAAATTGGTACTTGTATACCTTTGATGGTCATTGAAACAAAGTTTTCTAAACTTTGTATCTTTTGTAGCTTGGATGAGCATCTCTATGCACAACTAAGCAAGTGAGTTTTGTGGCTCATGTTTGTGATGAGTACGATTAAATAATCTCTTATACTTAACACTCATATCACTCTTTTTTACGGAAAGGACTAGAAAATCCTAAGAAAAAGGCATAAATAACCATCTCACCACTAAAGCCCGCCAATCATGAAATAACATATGTATGCTTCAGCATAGCAAAATTGTGATATTTAAAGCTTAACATAATTGGGTATTTTCTTCTCTCACTTATATGCCCATGCATGATATGCTAAAAAGAAAAATATGCAAAGAAAAATAAAAGCTAAAAGAATCAAAATGCTTTTAAAGATGATTGCAAGCATGTTTCTTGGAGATGTGGGAGTTATAGAATGTACCTTGAAAGTGATAGTCCCTATCAAGTAGTTATGATTATGTGTGAGTTAAATTAATTTTCTCAAATCTTAAATCATCATAAGATGTAGACACTTATGCAATCTTGCGATGTTTTCACACACAACAAGCAAAATTCTTTGCTACTTGATGGCACATGTGTAGGTACAATGTGAGTTGGTCATTATAAGGAATACATGTGTTAATGTATGCTCACTAAACTGTCTTGACTTGTTTTTGAAATATAAAATTGGTTAGACTTGTTTAGTGTGTGTGTGTGTGTGTGTGTGTGTGTGTGTTTTGGATCTAAATGCTTTACATTTTTCTTGTTGAGAGATGATTTTGGAAGCTTAAAATGTTGTTTGGATTTTTGGTTGAGTAGCTTACTTGATTGCATTCATTTATGTGTTTTTCTCTTTTTTGAAAAACTGTTTTTATCAAGCTCAACAACTTCTTGACAGATCTCAATAGATAGCTATCTACTGAGACCCTTGGACTGCTTTTTCTCGACAGATCTCAACACAACTTCGATCCATCGAAGCTTTCTGGAATTTGTCTTAATAGCTTCTCGACAGATTCTCGATCCATCGAGAAAGTTTCTGTCTAGCCAATAGCTTCTCGATAACTGTTCGATCCATCGAGGTACTTTTGCCATCTACAGATTCTCGACAACACCTCGATAGATTTATCTGTCGAGAATTAGTGCTCAATAGATTCTCGACAGATCTCGATCCATCAAGATGCGTTTTCTTTTAATAGATCCAGCGCAATTTCTATTTCATTTTTCTCCGATCTCTTTCTATAGAATCTCTCTTTTTTCTCTCCTAAACACTTTTCCCTCAACCCCTTCATCTTCCCCACTAGTTTTTTGGTCTAAATCTTGCTTCTTACCTCGGGCATGCTTCTCTAATCTCTCATTCTTCATGCATTTCACTCATTTAGACCTAGGTTTTAGGTTTTGTGAAATTTTTGGGGTTTTTAAGAAATTGATGAGTTATTTGTGAAATTTCTGGGTTGGGTTTTGCTTAAATGATGTTATATGCTCATGCATTGCATTTCTTTTGCATTTTTAACAATATTTCATGCATTTAGATGTGTGTTCTCTATGTTGGAACCTTATGTGCTGGTAGGTTTGGATTGGGCTGAGCCCATGATGATTTTTTTGTTGCACATTACACAATCATGCATTATTCATGCATACGTACCTTCTTTTCTTTCT
The DNA here is from genome assembly GCF_001633185.2 of Quercus lobata. Taxonomy (NCBI): domain Eukaryota; kingdom Viridiplantae; phylum Streptophyta; class Magnoliopsida; order Fagales; family Fagaceae; genus Quercus; species Quercus lobata. The sequence goes on along the minus strand of NC_044908.1, from coordinate 16,160,448 downwards.
CTTTTGTACTATATCTATTGATTGGTGCTTTTCTGTCTCTCTCTCTCTCTCTCTCTCTCTCGGATAGTTTGCGCATGGCACCCAAACGCAAATCCACTCCATCCCATAACCCTCTTTGTTCCGAGGCATCATCTTCTTCCGAGTCTACTCCACTCTATGTCAGGTTCCTGATGAGAAGGCCCGTCAAGACTTCTCAGAGAACTTCTCCAAACGTGGCATTCATTCGAAACGCCATGTTATCTTATCGAACTTCTCTGATAGCACTCTACCCACTATCATTCACAGTCGAGGTTGGGAATCTCTTTGTAAGATCCCAGTGAGTTGTCCTTCCATGATCATATAGGAGTTTTACTCCAACATGCACGGATTGGTGCTTTTCTGTTTGTCTTTCTCTCTCTCTCTCTCTCTCTCTCTCTCTCTCTCGGATAGTCTGCGCATGGCACCCAAACGCAAATCCACTCCATCCCAGAACCCTCTTTGTTCCGGGGCATCATCTTCTTCCGAGTCTACTCCACTCTATGTCAGGTTCCCTGATGAGAAGGCCCATCAGGACTTCTCGAAGAACTTCTCCAAACGTGGCATTCATTCGAAACGCCATGTTATCTTATCGAACTTCTCTGATAGCACTCTACCCACTATCATTCACAGTCGGAGTTGGGAGTCTCTTTGTAAGATCCTAGCGAGTTGTCCTTCCATGATCATACAGGAGTTTTACTCCAACATGCACGGATTCGATCATTCTATACCTCGTTTCATCACTTCTGTTCAAGGTATCCGTATAGTAGTCACTCTAGAGCTTATCTTCGATGTGCTACATGTTCTGAGGGTATCACATCCTGATTACCCTAGATTTCCTCATCAATGGACTGTGTCCAAAAACAAACTCTTGTCTCTTTTTTGTGAGACACCTTCATCTTGGGGTAACCATCAAAACACCCCTTGATCGGGCTTTGCAAAAGGCCCGAGGTTCCTTAACATGGTGATGACATTCGTTCTTCATCCTTTGTCTCACTATAGCTTTATTACCGAGCCTCGTGCTCGCTTTTTGCTTTCCCTCATTGAGGATCTTACTATAGACTTCCCTTTTCACTTCATTCTCTCTCTCATCAATGTCTTTAAAGACACAACGACCCATGATAAGCTTATCTTTCCTTTTACTATCACGAGGATCATTCACCACTCCTCTGTTCCTTATCTCAAGTCTCCTCATTACTCCATCATGGGTGCCATTATCGCTGTGTCCATTAGAAAGAGCGAGGCCCAGCTTCTACAGAAGCAGCCACGGACAGAAACGGTGACTCCTTCAGCACGTTCCACCCCATCCACCTCTGCTCCTTCTTCTTCCGCGGGTGGTATGACTTTAGAGGCCATTGTGGCACAGCTTGAGCACATGGATGCTCACCTCGACACTTTCAGTGATGAGTTGTGTCAGGTGAACTCCTGTGTTGGTCGTATCATACGACGACAGGCTGTCATGGGTGGCTTCACCGCGTCTCCATCTCCATCTCCATTTCCATCTCCACAGGCTTCTGAGGATGAGGATGCTAGCTCTTCCGGAGATAAAGAGATGACTGCTTCTCAGTAACTTGCCCTTTGTCATTTGTGACAAAAAAGGGGAGTAGTTTTAGTATGAGAGTGGTCGTGTACTTAGAGAAAGAGTTAGCATAGGATTTTTTCTATTAGGGGGAGCGTTTTTTTTTCTTTTTTTTTAAAGGGATGTAGTAAGGACTTTTGTATCTTTTCTTTTTTTTTCTCTTTTAGATACATTGGTATTGTGACCACTTAGTGATAGCAAACATTGTATTCATTTTGATATATATTTGATGATGTTGTTATCACATTTCACCTATCTCTCCATGTGTTGTTTCTTTCTCTCTTTATATACATGTTTCTTATTTATTGTATGCAATCTTATATTTATGTTTCACACTAAGATGCTATGATGAGTTTGTTTAAAGTGTTTCAGAAATATAGGTTGTCAAAATCTTCCATGCCATGAACTCTCTTCTTGCAAAGTTTTTCAAGAGTTTGTTTTAGGGTAGATTTTATTGTATTCAACAAGTGATTTTGAGTTAAGTGATTTATGACTTCTCTCATATTTCATTTGTTGGTTGTGGTTTTGTCATGGATTGCCAAGGGGGAGATTGTTAGGACATATATGGAACTTTTTTAAGAACATATGTCATTTAGAATTGGCTAATCCTTTGACAAAATGCATTTTACTTGTAATTTGGTAGATCTAGGATGTATTTAATACTTCAATGAACAAGAGTTCAAGTCCAAGTATTGAAGCCAATGCAAATTTGCTCAAGAATCAAGTGAAGAAGTGCTATTCATTAAAGCTCGACAAATGTATCTATCGAGATTTGATATACGAAGCTCGACAGATATCTTGACAGTTGTATTTATCGAGAATTACGAAATTCAAATTTCCAAATCTGTTTTTCATGCATATCCAAGCTATGTGTTTAGGTTTTCTTTTCTCACAACCCTAGACATATATAAGGATTATTTTAAACGCCATCTCAGATGATGCAAAGGTTTTATTGATGCATATTGTGACCAGAGATAATTTGCCTTAATTCATCTTTCTCTTGAAAAAGTTGCTACGTTTGTACGTCGTAAGGTTTTGTAACCAAGGAGCTTCTTAATCTTCATCGTGTGAATGAACTTAAGAATTTTGCAGCCAACATCCTTTTCCAGTTGGTGTGTTAGTCACATACTAGTATCCATGCATTGATTGGTTAGTCACGTACTTGGAGCCGTGCATTGAAATGAGAAATTGTCACTACATTACAAGTCCAATTATGTATTGGGGTAAGGATTCAACTATCGGTTGGTATAAGGTACTAAGATTTCTTTACTTGTAATTACTTGATTTGATAATAGTGGATTCTCAAGAGTAGTGACCTTAAATTCACCCGGTGAAATTTTGTCTCGGAGGTTTTCCCCATTCATAAACAAATCACCTTGTCAAATTTAATTTCCGCTGCATTTAGTTATTTGGTGATTTGTTTGTGCTACCACGTTTATTGCATGTTAATTGATTTAATTAATTCACTTTACTAATTAATTGGTTAATTTACACAAGGGGTCAATACTTTCTTAGCCTATCAACCTTCCTTATTATTCATTCCTTTTGTATTTGTATCTCCTTTTGCTTGCATAGAAAAACTCTCATTCTTAAAAAAATTGTCAGTCCTTATTCCGCAGCCTCCAACTCCCCAAAAAATGACTCGAATGCACCGAGCATTGGGAATACCCCTCATGTTGCTCCATATCCCATTCCGCCTCCTCTTCCTTCCCTATTCCTCCCCTTCCCCCTCATGTCTTCCTGCTTGAGGCCGAGGAAGCCCAACCTTGGGAGGAGGTTAATGAAGAGGAAAATGAAGATGATTACAACTCTGAGAAATTTTAAGCAAAGGCTAAGGAGGATGCTGAGGAGAGAGCGTATCGCGACTTTATAGGAAAGCTCCCACGGTGAAGGAGAAGGCATAGAGGCTCTCAGACTAGTTCTAACTTTAGCACGGAGGGATCGGACACTTCAAGTGGTTCTAGCTCCGAAACAAAGGAGTCAAGTTCTTTAAAGACTTCAAATTCTAAGGCAGAGGAGTTAGACCTCGTCCTAGACCTTCCATAGGAGGGTTCTGAGTCCGACACTTATGGGCAACCTTCTCCTTGAGTTGCTCGCCTTTAAACCTGCAACCTTTTTTTTTTTTTTTTTGGTTCTATTTTTATGTAAATAGGCCATACTAGAGGCCTTGGGTTGTAGGTTATTTTGTTTTTGTCTTTATTTTCTTAAAGTGTAAAAGGGGGCCATAAAGGCCAAACTAGATGTAATCATTTTTTTTTTTTTTTGAATATATAAAAGTAGTTTTTATTTTATGCTTTTGAATAAAATGTTTATTTAAATGTTTATCCTTATGTTTTGAAAAATAACTTAGTAAATAAACTGATTTATTAAATAAAAGGGACCCTTACAAAGGAAAATAACATCTAAGTTTATCAGTTAAACAAAGGACAAAGCAGAAACGAAAAAGAACCTATTTGTGATACGTTGTGCCTTTTTACAGTTCCTTCAATGGCAGTTTTCTTTTCTTTCTTTAAAAAAAATGACTTGCCAAACATAATCTAATCTTCCCTCCTTTCTTCTCTATAGGAACTATATTGGCTAACCATTCTAGACACTTGATTTCTTCTATGAAACCTGCTTTCAACAGCTTGTTTACTTGAACCTTGATCTTTTCCTCAATATCCAAATAGTATTTCCTAGCTGGCTGCTTCACAGGCTTGGCTTTGGGGTTAGCATTCAACTTATGTATCACTGGCTTAGGATCCAAGCCTAGCATTTCTTCATACTTCCAAGCAAAGACATCCTTGTATTCTTTTAGCAAAGCTATCAACTTTCTCCTTTCTTCCTCCAGTAGGTTTTTGCTTATCTTGACCAATCTTTCTTCTCCTTCTTCATTTAGGTTGACCTCAATAAGTTCTTCCTAAACATTCTTGACAATGTTATTCATGCATTCGAGGGCTTCTCTCAAGGGTTCTTCTGCCACATGCACCCCTTCTCTCAAGGCCTGCCATTCTCCCGACCCTTTACCTCTAACCGTCAGAACTTATATATCACCTTGCCATCAAGCTTGGTGATCCTCCTTATCTTAGGAGGCCTGTCAAGCTCTATGACTTCTCCTTCATCTTCCTTAACACTCCTTAGCACTGTAGAATTAAAAGGAAGGATCATGTTTACCCCCCTCAAACTCAAACTCTTGGTACATGGCTGCTTCTACAATGGAGTTTTGCTCTATCATAGGACATCCTAGTGGCCTCAATGGTCATAGGCCTTCCTCGCCAAACAACTTACACACACCGGTGATAAGTGGAGGCCACATATTTGTGCGCATTAAGCTAAGGGCAGCCCAGGGTGATATGGTATAAAGTATCCCTAGCCATCACATGCATAAGAGTGCGTGCTATGATAGGCCCTAGTCTCAAATCCAAGGACACATGCCCCAAGGTGCATTGCTACAATGTTCCTATCCCAGACACTTAGAATGATTCTTGGATGATTCTCTCTCATAAAATACTCAAGGCATCCAGTGTTTGAAGGGGCAAGATGATAGTTGAAGCACTAGTGTCCACCAAGGCTCTCTTGATTTGAGAAGCTCCCAAAAGGGTAGTAACATACAAGGGTCTTTAGCCATCAACTGCTCGATTGGCTAAGTCTCTCAAGGAAAAAGTCATAAACTCCCTAGTTTCTTGATAAGTCACCTGTAATAAACTTCCTTCAGAAGTAGCAACTCCTTAGATTCTCTTCATTACTCCGGTTAAGGCTTGCATTGCTTCTCTTCTAGCCAATGGCCAAAGACCTATCCCTTCCAAAAAGGAATGGACTTTATCATCTTGCTAGAATTTCAACACCATTTATTCATCTTGTACAGGTGGACATGTGAAGCTATTACTGGCCAAACTCCTAGCCTATCCATAGGATCTTCACATCCCATAAAGAAGGCCATAGCCACCTCGAGCCTATGCATCTTTTGATCTACACGCTTTCCATTCTTGATGACCAAATTGCCCTTGGCCACCTTTTCATGGAAGATATTCCTTAGAGCATAGCAATCTATGGTATAATGGTCACTCCTCCTGTGGTATCTACAATAAAGTGTGCCTTGCTTTTCTTCTTCTGTTGGCTCATGTTTATAGGTGAGTAACACCACCACTAGTACTCCATCTTTAACCCAAGCATCTATGATGCTATACAGCTCTTCTGCTGACATAGAAAAAGGGGGAGGAATACCACTTCTCTCCCTTTTTCTTCCTTCGGTAGCTTTCTTCGTCTCCTTTACTACAACTACTTCTCTCTTTTTGCTCTCCCACTTCCAAGACTGATTAGAAGCACCAACAGTTTGTGAAGTCAAACACTTGGAAGGCCTCCTTACTGACATGTTGGTCCTTTTGGCAGATTCCACTAGCCTAGTGAAACTAGGAATACGCAAGTTCTTTAAATAAGGACGATATTCATACAACATCCCAGCAATGCACATGTCCATCAGTATTTCTTCCTCCACGAGGTCGTAGCATATCAAAGAGAGGTCTCTAAATCTACGAATGTAGTCTAGTAAGTCCTCAGAAACCCTCAGCCTCTCCTTTTGCAGAGGGTTTCTACTAACCCTAAACCTAAACTTGCGAAAACTGGACTCAACAAAACTTAAACAGAGGATTAAAACTAAGCAAAATAATCAAAATTGCAAGAACCCTAAATCTGCATTTTTGGGTATGAGTATGTGTACGCATACATGAGTATGTGTACGCATGCGTCTAGTATGCGTACGTATACATAAGTATAAGCACGTATACACACCCAGAAACAGAGTTTTAAGGCAAGCAACAAAACAACAATCAAACCAAACCTAACATGCTTCTAATATAAAACTAAACAACCTAAACTAAGAACAAATATATAAAAGATAAACAAAACAAAAACTATTCCTAACATGCATTGGATCTAACATCAAACAAAAGTAACACTTAACACATCAAAACATACTCATCAATATATGTTTTGATGAGTTGAATGATGTTTTTATTGGAGAGTTGAATGATTTCATATATTTATATATATTATACATACATACATATATATATATATATATAACAGCAAATTATTAAAATTTCTAAGGCAACCATAAAACACATGAGAATTTTGAGTAGGGAAGAAATGGAGTGGAACATATACATCATTTATAACAAAATTAATTTTGGACTTTGTAAATGTTAAGCCCTGGATGGGAAAGTTACTTGTATCTACACAAAAAATCTTGTGGCTTCTTCAACATCCAGAAATTGTGTTTCTTTGTTTAAAATATGTTTCTTACTGATTTTTTTTTTTTTTTTTAATTTAACTACACTATGCAAAAAATATATATATAAAATAAAAAACCCAAAAGTAGGTTTCTTTTTCACCTTGACAGGTCATCCTTTGGCTTGAGGTTAATTTTCTGGGTTGGTCCTATATTCTTGGAATCTTCATTTAGAATGTTAAAAGACTAAATAGAAACCCAAAGTTCAAATTCCATTTAATATTGACACGAAATTTTTCAGAAATTTTTTTGAAGTGCTACTTTCTATGGAAACATAAAGGGAATAAAGCCTATACAGGTAGTGGTACATACGGAGTCGCTGAGATTCTCAAAGAAGATGATAATCTTTTTATTTTTTTCCCCAAAAAAGAATGAGAAAGAGAAAGACCTTAACATTTTATTTTTAAAAGAAACAGAGATAGAGAGATTTAGGCACCTGGTGAAATTGATGCCACGCATGGACAACATCTTGGTCGTGTCGTGTATTTGAGAGAATTGTGTTACGAGACAGAACTTCAAAAGCACTACGTCGCATGTTCTCTGTACATGGGGTTAATTGTAGCTATTACTTATTAGTACTTTTTAGAGTTTGGCTGGGATTAAAAATGGGCTTGGGCTTGCTATGAACTTTGATCTTGCACAAAACATTTTCTCAATTTTAAATGTCAGCCCATGTTTTTGCAAAACTACTCTTTTAAAGCGCACATAACCTCATGCGGGATCCACTTGACATAATTTCATGCTCTCCCGTATGAAGTCTTTGCTTATATATATATATATGTGTGTGTGTGTGTGCGCGCACGCACGCACGCATGTATTGATTTTGCATCTAAAATAAGATAATAGAGCTTAAGAACCCATACCCAGGCTTTAAAGAAACGTCCACTATTTAGTCCACATACCTTTCAATCTCAAAGTTTTAATCAAGGTCCACTGCAGCTAAATCTTTAATAAGGTTCTTTGGATTGCCAGAGGTTCTGGCCTCTGTGAGGAAATCAGTACATAAGGATTCCAAAGGTTTTGGGATTAATGTGGCAGGAAAACAAGTGAAGCATTTACTAGAGGTTGCTTAGAGAGTCTATGCTACAAATGTTTTATGAGTCGTCAACTATAGTGGTTTTTCCTTTGAAGAGATTATTTATCTATTTCCCACTTCATGACCAAAATTTTGTGTTGTTAGCTTTATTGATTTAATTGATTTGGTTTATTGCTTGACTACGGTTAAATTATTTTTTTCTGTTGGGAAATTTTTTCCTGATTTGATTAATTATTAAATTTGTTAATTTCGCGCAAAATTAATCACAAAGGGATCTTAACTTCCTTCTTTTTTCACAATCCTTCCCAAGAACAAAAAAGACTGAGCTGAGGGAAACCAAAAAGAAACAAGGGCAAAAAAAAAAAACCCAAAAAACAATTTCGTGTAACTAACATCTTTGAGAAGTAAATATGCCTTTTTTAAGAAAAAAAAACTTAAAAGCACAATGGCTGCTCTAAGCTCTTTTACATATGTGCTTGTCAACTTGAAAGGCACATGCTCTGCCACATTCCCTGCATTGATTTCCAGCCTTATTTGGCTTAGCAAGGCACTTTTGTTTAGACTCATTCTCAATCTGCCTTTGGTACTCCAAATTCTTTTCAATCATTCTTTGCTCCTCCTCAACCTTACACTTTTTCTCAGCCTTAAGTGTATGATGCAGCAAAATACATACAGAGTATACTAAAAATTAAGAAGAAATGAGAGTTGCTTAGAGTAGCTCTCAAGTGGACACACATCTGCACAAAGAACTAATCTCTGAAACAATACCGAAAGCTTTGAATTTATTTACTAACAAATGATTCAATTACAATGGTTCAAAGAATTTATACTACTAAGCCTAGAGGTTGAACTAGCTGTAATAGAAAGTAACTAATTGATTACAGAATCTGTTAAAAAAGTAGTTACATCAACTAACTGTCATGTACACTAATGGATTTCAACTACCAACAATTAACTATGAAGCTTTTCAATTATACTGAGATGCCCCTGCATCAGTGTAAGTTCCCATTCCTTTTGCTCTAATTCATTAGTGATTACAGGACCAACAACCTTAGGATCAAGAGGATAATGTCTGCCATGTGCAGCCAGAAAGGAACTGAAGCACAACAGATTTAAGTCTAGAAAGTAGGGGCACATTTTGCCTCGAATCTCCACAATTGACATGTTTTAGCCAAGCAAAAGAAAAGAGGTTCCATAAATTTCTGCTGCTCCTCACTGCCTCCAGTTGCCTACAATAAGGGAATTGCATATTGTTAGGACATTCATTTGCATGATAGATTCTGTATACTATATAAATGAAATTACAATAAAAAGAAAGAAAACAATAACCAGTGTATAAGACCTTAAATTCCTTAGCGTTTCTGTGATCTATTTTTCTTCTTTTTATTTTTCGATTTCCCCAGTCCTTGTCTTGCACCATCACCTCCTTTTTCAGTGTTCTTGTCATCAAGATCAAACTTGGACAACGGAGCTTCTATTGCAACATTAGACTTCTCTGTAGCATCTTTGTCAACCATATTCTCTAGTTGTGCCTATAAAGGAGAGATTTATACCAAAAAACATTAAATCCTAAGATGACAAGTTACTAAAAACATTCAATAGAACAGCCCAGAGGATAAAACACAAACCCGCATGAATGACTTCAACAATGGCACAACAATTGATTGATAGTCAAAAGAAGATATCATCAAAAGTTTCTTCCATGTATTCCACTTGGCAGCATAAGTACCCAGGATTATAGCATCAAGTGTGAAAAACTGAAAAAAATAAACATAGTGAGATCCAACAGCAACAAAAAATTATCTAATTTCTTATATTTCAGAATCATTCCTTCTTTAGGCAGGACAGATTCAAGAGTAAAACTACAGTGCATCTCACCTAACATTTCACATGTTTCAAACTATTTCATCTAAATTTGGAACCATCTAAGGAGAGAAAATAGATATACCATTTAAAATTTGGTACCGTACCTTCCCCATTAGCTGATCTTTGTGCATCTGGATAAACATTTTAATGTCCTTTTCTGCTTTTGCTTCTAAAATGATCCTAATGATTTTTAACTCGAGTTTTCACATCTCATCATCACTTTTCTCCTTCTCAATCTCTTGTTGCCGCTTTAGCAGTGCTTAAGCAGCATTTCTGGGATTCGATTCTTCAGCATTTCCAATGTCAAGCCCTGCAGCATATAGAGATGACTCGGAGCAAAACATTCAGTCTTAATAAGCACTTCCAATATTGTTACAATAAGGCCAGGGCTTCAACTTCAAATCTTGTGACTCGTCTTGATCTCCGGACTCATTTCTTGACCAATCTTCCACCAATTTTGCAGCGGCAGTCACATCCACTGGCCTCCAATCACCGATTTCAATTTCTGAGTTAGGAACAGGTATTGGAGCCACATAATTCCACTCATATGCTCGGACGTCATATGCTCTGTATATTTTCTACCATCCAAGAACGTCGTTCCGTAACAACAACACATTATAAACTTCCAATCAACATCTTTTGACATTACCGCATGGTCCACATCGTTTGATTTTTTTGACAATACATATATATATTTTTTTTACATTTTGCATGAAAGTGGTATAAAGGGTTTTCTAAAATAGTCCATTAACAAATATTGGGCTTGCACTGTTAATTAGACTCTTAATTTATTTACTATCTTGGGCTTGCACAATTTTTTTTTTTTCTTTCACAATTCAGAAGTTGAGGATGGGGGATTTGAACATGGATGTTTCTATTGAAAACACTATGAGTTGACAACTAATCAAGCTACAAGATTAGGTGGCACCTCATTCGTTTTAATGTAAAAATAAATTTTTTTTATTTAATTCAATTGTTTATTCAAAAAAATTTGAAAACAAGACTTAATTGTTATTGTTGTATGATTTAAATCGGTCAATAGGTATTTACCAGCTAAGAATTGCATCATAAATACATGACCAAGGAAAAAGACTACTGTGGGGCCCAAATGATTTATGGGCCAGGCCCATCTACTCGGGGAGAATCCGAAGGCCCAAGCCGAGGAGGGCTATGGCCCAAGCTCGACAAAATGGCCTATGGATACCGCCGAGGATAGCTCAGTCCTCGGCAGACCCAAAGTCCCCCCTGAAGGAAGGGTAAAAACGGTATAGGACTGAAACTGGGAAGAAATATCTAAAATATCCAGGGAAAGCTGCCCTTACTGCCATTCAATGCTCTGAACCTGACAGAGCCGCATTCTTTGGCTTTTACAACCACCCCCACCGACTTTGAATATGGGCTGATGGGACAAGTATCAATCCTGGAAAGGTTGACCCTATACGTGGACGAAGGACAATGAACGCAGGCAAATATAAAAGGAAAAATAAGTAACCTAAAGGAGGGGGTTGGGAAAAATGGCCAAAAACCAGAGCCTCCCAGCCCACCTCCAGGAGAAAGACTCCAGGGGTGAAGGAAAACTTAAACTTGTACGAACACCGCGAAAAACCCACCGCCTGTCAACCTGGGCCTAGCCTTCCAAACCCACGCTCTACAAATGATATTGTTATGGGCTTTTTTACATGCGAACCCGACACTGTTATGATCCGCCACGAATTGCGTCCTTACAATTGGCGCCGTCTGTGGGAAAGGCTTGTGTGTAGGTATAGGATGTAGGTCGATAGAGTTTCTTCGTTATTTCTAACCGTTGGTTATAGAGTTCTAGTATAAAGTTCTGCTAGGGGCTACGTTTCTTGACTAGGGGCTCGGCTGAGGAGCTAACACCCTTAAAGCCAAGGTCCCCCGTAAAGAGCAAACTAGATACTTGATAGCGTTAATCGTATGGATAAACTTTAGGGGCTTGGTTGAGGAGCTAACTCCCATAAAGCCAAGATCCCACACAAAGAGAAAACTAGGTTTTGGACAGAACCAGGGCATTGCATGGTCCTCGGACTCAAGCCTATGGGGAAACCAACTACTTGGATGAGGAAAACTAGGTTTTGGACAGAACCAAGGCATTGCATAGTCCTCGGACTCAAGCCTATGGGAAAACCAACTACCTGGATGAGGAAAACTAGGTTTTGGACAGAACCAAGGCATTGCATAGTCCACGGACTCAAGGGGGAAACCAACTACCTGGATGTGGAGCCCTCGGACTCAAGCCTATGGGGAAACCAACTACCTGGATGAGGAAAACTAGGTTTTGGACAGAACCAAGGCATTGCATAGTCCTCGGACTCAAGCCTATGGGGAAACCAACTACCTGGATGAGGAAAACTAGGTTTTGGACAGAACCAAGGCATTGCATGGTCCACGGACTCAAGCCTATGGGGAAACCAACTACCTGGATGAGGAAAACTAGGTTTTGGACAGAACCAAGGTATTGCATAGTCCTCGGACTCAAGCCTATGGGGAAACCAACTACCTGGATGAGGAAAACTAAGTTTTGGACAGAATCAGGGCATTGCATGGTCCTCGGACTCAAGCCTATGGGGAAACCAACTACTTGGATGAAAAACCAACTATTTTAAAAAAAAAAAATTATGGCACATAAACCTCAAAATCCATGGGAAGAAAACTCTTCGTTAACAGATGAGTTAATCCCTCGATTGCACGGATTCCCCGGTCTACCCTCGGATCCCCAGTACCAAAGGAGTTGGTGCGGTACGGTGTAATATATTACCCAAAAGCACAATCAAAGTCCCTCGCTACTCGGCTACCCTCTCGGACGAATTATTTAGAGTTTATCGTTCTCGGACATTGGTCTAGCATGCATCGCGCAGCACTCAGCGATTATCCCGGTTAGTTCCAAGAGTTTAATTTATTGAGGATTAACCTTGTTATACTTGATAATATTTGTGAGTTTAAACCAGTAGGACTCTGTGTTAAGGGATTTTTCTGCCTGGAGTATCATTAAAGGCGAGCTTACATTTAATATTCATGCACCAAGTAGTTGTTGCAGAGAAGGAAAGTATGTAAAAAGAAATAAACACATCTTTTATTAAGACAAAGGAACAGTACAGTGTACAACGAAAAACTGAAACAAGCTTACATTAAAGCTAACTACGCAAGTAAAGAAAAATACAAGAGAATGAAGAAAAGCCGAAGAAAAAAGGCGCAGATGAGAGATTGGCTACTGTTCCAAGATGTCGTCTAAGGAAACTATTCCTAGACGCTTCTACATGCCCATAACTCAGGCAGCCAAAGAACCCAACTTGGGGCCTGCACCGGTGAAGAAAAGGTGCAGGGAACCTGACCTCAGGCTAACACCATCTACAGAAAAGGTGCAGGGAGCCGGAAGTTGGGGAGCCCCCGCAAAAATTTGCCTGCTACAAGGCAGACGGCGCTGATGGCGGAAATTCCTTATTCTGACATACCAAAAATCTGGCATGACCAAAACCTGCTTCGGATTTTGACTAAAAGAAGGAGGAATACCATCTTCCTCCTGTCAAGACGGAGGACTGGCTTGAATCTGTGCCATCCTTGTCCATACCATATCACCTTGAGGATTCGGTGCCTCTAAAGCGTGCGGAGACCTTTCATCCCCATCCACGCCTCAAACATCTTGCTTTGAGGCAGTGGCACTAGAAAGAGAGATCGCGGATATAGAAGAAATATGGTTCTGAAGGGAACAGGAGAGTACATGTGCAAGTGAAGTGACCCCCTATCCCATTTATACCCAGAAGTAAACCGGTGGCATTTAATTCACGCAGCGTCCCAAGGAACGCTACAGACAAAGCGTCTCTAGCTCGATTTCCAACGTCGTCTGCAACCCTGAGATTAAAGGAGTCTCGAGAAGGCGCACCTCGAACACTGGGACGCCAAAAAGTACCGCGTGATCAAAGACTATGGAAATACCTCTTAATTTGTGGGCCCAGTAAATTCGCGGCCCAGGCCCGTTCAGCATATGGGCCCAGGGACAGAACCAAGGCCTTGTATGGTCCTCGGACTCAAGCCTATGGGGAAACCAAGTACAAAAACGAAAAAATCACAAGTTTTGGACAGAACCAAGGCCTTGCATGGTCCTCGGACTCAAGCCTATGGGGAAACCAAGTACAAAAACGAAAAAATCACAAGTTTTGGACAGAACCAAGGCCTTGCATGGTCCTCGGACTCAAGCCTATGGGGAAACCAAGTACAAAAACGAAAAAATCACAAGTTTTGGACAGAACCAAGGCCTTGTATGGTCCTCGGACTCAAGCCTGGGAAACCAAGTCAAAAACTCACAAGTTTTGGACCAGAACTCAAGCCTATGGGGAAACCAAGTACAAAAACAAAAAATCACAAGTTTTGGACAGAACCAAGGCCTTGCATGGTCCTCGGACTCAAGCCTATGGGGAAACCAAGTACAAAAAGAAAAAATCACAAGTTTTGGACAGAACCAAGGCCTTGCATGGTCCTCGGACTCAAGCCTATGGGGAAACCAAGTACAAAAACGAAAAAATCACAAGTTTTGGACAGAACCAAGGCCTTGCATGGTCCTCGGACTCAAGCCTATGGGGAAACCAAGTACGAAAAAGAAAAAATCACAAGTTTTGGACAGAACCAAGGCCTTGTATGGTCCTCGGACCCAGGCCAATGGGGAAACCAAATACTTGGACAAGGAAAGGTTTGAATTTTGTAAGATGGGTTACTTGATAAAAATGTCAGGTCACTTCATCCACGGCTTAAACACCATAAAAAGGTTAAGACCAATAAAGTTGTGAGGAAGGTGGTGAAACGCCCCAGCATTTAGTCGTATAAGAAGGCTGTTCATTTGGTGGGTGATATATCTTCAAATGGTTATTCCTCACACGGCATCAAACCTTCGTTTTACTCCTCGGCTAGCATGGGGTAAGTATTACTTTTCACTGGTCGGCCTTATTGTGCCAAGCGTTTCTATTAAAGTTATGGCGACATCTTTTTATTATCAAGTATTTTGGTCTTAGTCGTCATTGATTTAGATGCTATATTATTGTGCCGAGCAGCGTTTGTAAATTTAAAAAGAAAAGAAAAGAAAAGGCATAGAGACAAAACATGCGAAATAAAATAACAACAATTTTTATTAATACGAAAAATTATTACAACGTACAAAGAGGGGCTCAAACGAGCCTATACAAAATGAGAACTGCCTAAGCAACAATTACATCCGTAGTACAGATAAGTAAACTGTCAGGCGTCTTTTAAACTCGTCTTCAAAGTCTCTCCAATCTCTGCCTCAATACTGCTCATATTACGATAAGAACCTTCTTTGGGAAAAAAAAATGAATGAAGAGAAGGAAATAGTAAGGAAGAAATCAATGAAGAAGATGGAGGAGATGAATGAAGAAGATGGAGGACATGAGTAAAGAAGGAGGAGAAGAAGAGAGAAGAGATGAAAAGAAAGAAAAAGGAGCAAAAGAGGGAGAAGTGAAAGCACCAGGATGGAACTGGTGCTGGGAAGACTAAGAAAGGGAGACGGAGGATAGCACCAGTGAAGGAAGAAAGGAAGAAGTAGAGACACTTAGTCCCTGCCTCGATCTTGACTCCCAACACACTGGAGCCATACTAGGTATGCTCATAGGAGAGCGGTTGGTACTGATGATGGGTGTTCTCGACTCAGTCACGCCGAAAGTTTGACGTGACAAGTCCCTGCTTCGGATTTTGACTGAAAGAAGGGTGAGGTTGATTTTGAGTCTTCGCCATCCCTGTCCCGATCGAGTTATAATGAGCTTTATTGGAACATGGCGTTTATGGGAGGGATTTGGCTCCTGCATCACTCGTTGTTATGATAAAGTGTATCACGATTTAGTTTGTGAACTAGTGGGTAAAACGAACCCTAGGGGAGGCCAAGTATTTCAAATCTCAGAAGGATGAGAAGGAATTCTTTACAAAAACAATAACCTCCTCCCTTCCTTCTTATACCGAGGGTGGAGCGGGAGACATTTAATAGGTTCAGATCTCCAAAGGAATCTGCCAACACAAACATGCCGGTTCCGTTTCCCCACCCCATCAAAACAAACCGCCGAATTAAAGTAGTCTCGTAAATAGTGGTCATTAAAAGCACGTTTTGGGATACCCAAACGATAAGAGCGCATCAAGCGCGAAATCAAAAACTGTCTCATAGACCGGCGCATTTCTTGGACAGATGAAGAGCCGCCAGCATTATTAATAGGCCAAATTGATTGGGCCGTAGGAAGAGGTTCGGCATCACCAAAACCCCCATTTCCAACCAAGAGGTTGGACAGCCGGGTTTTGAGGGGCTATTGTAGGGCCCAAATGATTTATGGGCCAGGCCCATCTACCCGGGGAGAATCCGAAGGCCCAAGCCGAGGAGGGCTATGGCCCAAGCTCGACAAAATGGCCTATGGATACCGTCGAGGATAGCTCAGTCCTCGGCAGACCCAAAGTCTCCCCTGAAGGAAGGGTAAAAACGGTATAAGACTGAAACTGGGAAGAAAGATCTAAAATATCCAGGGAAAGCTGCCCTTACTGCCATTCAATGCTCTGAACCTGACAGAGCCGCATTCTTTGGCTTTTACAACCACCCCCACCGACTTTGAATATGGGCTGATGGGACAAGTATCAATCCTGGAAAGGTTAACCCTATACGTGGACGAAGGACAATGAACGCAGGCAAATATAAAAGGAAAAATAAGTAACCTAAAGGAGGGGGTTGGGAAAAATGGCCAAAAACCAAAGCCTCCCAGCCCACCTCCAGGAGAAAGACTCCAGGGGTGAAGGAAAACTTAAACTTGTACGAACACCGCGAAAAACCCACCGCCTGTCAACCTGGGCCTAGCCTTCCAAACCCACGCTCTACAAATGATATTGTTAGGGGCCTTTTTACGTGCGAACCCGACACTGTTACGGTCCGCCACAAATCGCGTCCTTACAACTACAAATTTCAATTATTCTTGCTCCTTGATCTAAAATGCCTACAATTGAGCAATTAAAACAGCTAGTAAGTTGCTCGTACGATGATAATATTGTGATGTCTTCTATAAGACAGTTTTGGAGAATGTTGTACATATATTACAAAGAAAAAAGTAAACTAATTTAATAATTAGAGTAAAGATACATATACATTTTCGAGATATTAGAAATTAAATTAATAGTAACGTATCACAAAGATCAACCTACTCAAACTATATAATGAGTTTTCTTTATCACAACAATGAGTTAATGATTAAAAATAGAGAGACAAACTACATAGGAAAGAAAAGGCAACAGTGCAACAACATATATTAATATTTTCTCTAATATTTCTCCATAAGCATATTTTGTTTTAAAATTATTGCTTTTTGCTTTTGTTTTTAATACTAATACAGTGGGTTTGCTAAAAGTCACAAAGAAGTGAAAATTTTAGGTGTAAGCTCTGACAATTAATGAAAGATTAATAAGATAACAGTAAAATAAAAAGTGTTCTCCATGTTGATGAATTTTAGCTATATATTCATCTTGATTATTTTTCCAACAATTACAATCTTGAGAGTTGAGAATACATAGGACCATCATATTATTAATTATGTAAATCTCTTCATTAAAACTTAAAAGCCATTTTTTTCACAAAATAAAATCTTTTGAATTTTGTATTTAGAGATTTTGGAATGCATAAAAGATTTATTCTTTTTCCATTTGAAGAAAATATCCTATGATATCCTTTTTTTTAGAAGCAAAATTTATGGTAACTAGTTTGGGATTTGTTTTACTTTTATATCCATAAACAAAAGAACTTTTTTTTTTTCATTATTGATGTTATTATTATATTTCTCTTATATTAAATTTTATATGCTAAAACATATTAAAGTGACATCAATTATTTAATTTATCTAAAATTAATTGAATTTTATACATTATATATTTTCTAAAAACTATAATTTTACTCTAACATGTAATCTTTAATTTTGACATTAAAAAGAAAAAAAAAATTCCTGAATAAAAATGAGAGTCTTTTGGGTTAATATTGTAAAATTTAAAGTTTATTTGCGTTATACCAACTGTTCAAAGATAATTGGGAATCTGAGGAGAGAGATTGAATTTCGGCAATGGCATTGCCGAAATTCAGCCAAAAAGTAGGAGAGAGAATGAAGAAAGAGGAGAGAGAAAATCTTTGAATTTCGGCAATGGCATTGCCGAAATTCCACTGCCCAATTTTTCCAGTCCTGTGCGTCCGAGTGTGCCCGAGTGTGGAGTGCTCTTAAAATAAAAAAAAGCAATGACGGCAATGTCATTGCCGAAATAGGGGAATAAATTTTTTTTTTTTAACAATTGTGATAATGACATTGCCGAAAATGGAAAAAAAAAAGTGGTTTCGAAATCTCTAGAAGAGTAAAAAACAGATTTCATGTCTACAATATTTTTACAATAAATCACATATAATTAGTTATTATTAGTTAAAAAAATTGGTGACAACTAATTGTGGCAATGGCATTGCCGAAATAGGAAAAAAAATTGTGGCAATATCATTGCCGAAATAGTGAAAAAAATAAAAATGACAAATAATTTGAAACAATTACATTGCCGAAATAGGGAGAAAAAAATTGGAAATACCATTGCCCAAAAAATATTTTCCCCTATTTCGGCAACATTACCGTAAATGGAAAAAAGAAAAAAAAGAAAACGGCAATGGGATTGCCGAAATAGGGGGGAAAAATTTTTCCCCCTATTTCGGCAATACCGTTGCCGTAATTGTGAAAAAAAAAAAAAAAAAAAAAAAAAAAAAAAAAAAAAAAAAAGGCAATGGGATTGCCGAAATAGGGGGAAAATTTTCCCCCCTATTTCGGCAATCCCATTGCCGTTTTGTTGTTTTTTTTTTTTTTTTTTTTTTTTTTTTTTTTTTTTTTTTTTTTTTTTTTTTTTTTTTTTTTTTTTTTTTTCATTTACGGCAATGTTGCCAAAATAGGGGAAAATATTTTTTGGGCAATGGTATTTTCAATTTTTTTCTCCCTATTTCGGCAATGTAATTGTTTCAAGTAGTTTGTCATTTTTATTTTTTTACTATTTCGGAAATGATATTGCCACAATTTTTTTTTCCTATTTCGGCAATGCCATTGCCACAATTAGTTGTCACCAATTTTTTTAACTAATAATAACTAATTATATGTGATTTATTGTAAAAATATTGTAGACATGAAATCTATTTTTTACTCTTCTAGAGATTTCGAAACCACTTTTTTTTTTTCCATTTTCGACAATGCCATTATCACAATTGCTAAAAAAAAAATTATTCCCCTATTTTGACAATGACATTGCTGTCATTGCTATTTTTTATTTTAAGAGCACTCCACACTCGGGCACACTCGGACGCACAGGATCGGGAAAATTGGGCAATGGAATTTCGGCAATACCATTGCCGAAATTCAAAGATTTTCTCTCTCCTCTTTCTCCATTCTCTCTCCTACTTTTTGGCTGAATTTCGGCAATTCCATTGCCGAAATTCAGTCTCTCTCCTCAGATTCCCAATTATCTTTAAACAGTTGGTATAACGCAAATAAACTTTGAATTTTACAATATTAACCCAAAAGACTCTAAAAATGAAATGTAAATATTTGTCTTGAATTATATGTTGGTAGCTGATGCTGAAATTTTCTTATATACAAGAAAACTGTAAAAATGAAAGTAAAAGTAGTCTTGAATTATATAAAACTAACCATGAAATTTTCTTATATACAAGAAAATAATATATATTTATATAATAAATTCTGTGTTGGGGGGGAGGGGGGGGGGTTTATTTTGTGTATTTAAAAATTATGGATTTATTTTATCTTGGTCCCCAAAGAAAAATTAACTCAAGTGGTCTAATTCTGGACCATTTACTAAAGTGATCAATTTAGATGTAGTATATATAGATTAAAGTGGTCTAATTTTAGGCCATTTTTTAAATATTTTGATTCTATCGATATGCTAGATTTAGATTGACTAATATTTGTAATAATATTGTAAGACTTGGTCAAATTGTGGAGCAAAATTTCTCATGAGAGCTGGTGATGCAAGTACATAAGGGATATGTGTTTAGGATTGGGGTTTAGAAAGAGTTGAGAATTGGTTAGAGTAGCTTATAGCCTATAGGTGGACAAACCTCTACACAGAGAACCATCTCTGAAAATTGTAAAGGCTCAGGGAAATTCTTATCCATTACAATTAGAATTACAGCTACTTATAATACTAGCTACAAAAGCAACCAAAGCTTTGCTTAGTGGCTCCTACTGTAATGGAATTAGTTACAGTTATAACTAGCACATGCTTAACTGTTTCTAACTAACTAACAGATCACCTAATATATTCATGTGCACTAATTGTCAACTAAACTACAATGAAAACAATAACATGACACTGAAACACATGACTCAATTCAGCTGCTGCCCAGAAAATATCCACTGTTGTTGCTGTATTTTCCATCCGGCTACTACTGCATACATGAAAATTGAAATTACTTCTAGCTGCTGATTTTGATTACAATTAAAACTTCATAATGTAGATGCTCCTGCATCAGCTGCTCAAGATTTACCTTTTTTAAAACTATGGTTAAATTATTTCTTTTTTGAGAACTTTTTTATTGGTGTGACAGGGATCTTAAGTTATAGTTTTCACCATCCTCTCAAGAACCAAAACAGGCTTTGTATTCCCATAAAAAAAAAAAGACTTCGCATATTTGCCAATGAGAAGCACAACAGACTACACTCTCAGTTTGAAGATATCTTGAAAACAGCTTCATAAACGAAAGCAGTAAATCATTGCATTAGAACATCTACCTCAGTTGCTAGCTAACAAGTTCATTTCAGTTTGTCATCAATAATGCGCTTAATGAAGCGACAGTCAGCATCACAGGCAGTAAAATATATCATGTTCAAGTTCACTGAAGTCTTCTCAAAAAACGAAAATTAAAGTTCACATGATTTCTCATCCTATCTGATGAGAAATAAAATCTATCAAGTCAAAAACATATTAAAGTTGATGCCATTGAAAGGCACATCCTCTGTCACATTCCCTGTACTGGTTAAGCCTCATCAATCTCAGCAAGGCGCTTTTGTTTGGCCTCATTCTCAATCTGCCTTTGGTACTCCAAATGCCTTGCAAGCATTCTTTGATGCTCCTCAATCCTACTCTCTTCCTCAGCCGTACATGTAATTTCCCTTTCCTCTTGCTCTAATTCATCAGTGGTTACTGAACCAACAACCTCAGAATTAAGAGGATGATCTGTGCCATGTGCAGCTGGAACCAAACTGAAGCAGAACACAAGTGAAAAGATATTGAACTTACTTTGAGCCTAGAGATTGGTATGACATATTGCCACATATTTACATAATTTACATGCATATTTTCCAACCAAAATAAGAAAAAGGATTCCCGAACCAAGTATAATAGTATGAATAAAATAAAGACTTACTTTTGCTCCACATTTTCCTGTTGATCCTCACTACCACCGGTTGCCTATAATAAGGGAATTGCATATTATTAGGGAATTACTTTGCATGACAGACTCTGTATATAAGATAACCAAATCACAATAAAAGGAAACAGAACAATAACTAGTGGCAGTAATTAAGACCTTAAATTCCTTAACCTTTCTGTGATCCTTTTTCTTCTTTTTATTCTTTGATTTCCCCTGTCCATGCCTTGCATCATCACCTCCTTTTTCAGTGTTCTTCTTGGCATCAAGATTAAGCCCAGATAACAAATCTTCTAGTGCAGCATTAGACTTCTTTGTAGCATCTTCGTCAACCATTTCTTCTAATTGTGCCTATAAAGAATAGGTTTATACCAAAAACATTAAATCATAAGCCAACAAGAAGGTAACTAAAACATTCAGTAGAACAGCCCAGAGGATCAAACACAAACCCGCATGAATGTCTTTAACAATGGCACCACAATCGATCGATAGTCATAAGAAGTTACCATCTTAAGTTTCTTCCATGTCAGCTGAATGGAAGCATTAGCACCCAGGATTAAAGCATCGGATTTGAAACACTGCAAACATTAAACATGGTAAGAGCCAATGGCAACAAAAATACAGTATCTCATTAGTTATATTTCAGAATGATTCCCTCTTTAGAAGGGACAAGGGAGGATAGATTTAAGAGCAAAAGCTATTAATGTATCTCACCTAACATTTTGCATGTATCATACTATCTCATCTAACTTAGGAACCATCTAAGTAGAGAAAATAGATATACCATACCTTTCCAAACAATTGATCAATGTGCATCTGGATTAACATATTTATGTCATTGTCAGCTTGTGCTTTTTTCAAAATACTCCCTATGATATCCAACTCCATGCTACCCGTCTCATCATTACATTCCTCCATCTGAATCTCTTTTTGCCGCTTTAGCAAGAGTGACTTGTAACTCTGTGGATTGCCGGAAATCTCTTCTCTTCTCTTATCTTCTTCCAAACATATTCCCTCCATATCCAGCCACAGCTTCTCCTCTCTCAAATACTTGTATTTCCTCTCACAAATTTTCTGTAGCCGGCGAAATTCAGACTCAATGATCTTGAAAAGATCCATTCCTAGATTTTTGCTAGCTTTTCTATAATTTGCCCACTCCTCCAATTTCTCCCCAATAGGCTCACTACCCATATATAACCACTGAACAATATCATCTCTATATTCCTGACAAGCATTCCTGCTTTCATCAACACTTCTAGAAGCTTTTGCACTTGTTTCATCAAGCAGCAGAATTAGATGAGACAAGTCATTGCTAAAAATTATCCTCTCATGACTAATAGTAAGATCATCTATAGCATTGTCCATCGTGAAACTAGAGTAGACATCACCTAATCCACAAGAAATCTCAAGCTCTTCCTCGATGAATTCACGGACGCTTTTAAGCTCTGGTTCATCGAGAAACAACACTGAGACCAGTGTCCTATTCATCCAATGCTGCTTAAGCAGTGTTTCGGGGATTCGATTCTTCAGCATTTCCAATATTAAGTCCAGCAGCATATAGAGATGACTCGGAGCAAAACATTTGACCCCTATTAACACTTGTAAAATCGTCCAAATTCTCTTGATCATATCCTCGCGGTTGGTATCGTTGCAATAAGGCCAGTTCTCCAACGTCAAATCTTGTGACTTGCCTTTATCTTGGCCTTGATCTCCAGACTCATTTCTTGACGAATCTTCGATCAATTTCACAGCAGCTTCCACGTCCACTGGCTTCCAATCGCAGATTTCAATTTCTGACTTCAGTAAAATTCTTGGCACAACAGACTGTAACTCCTCGGACAAAGTCCCTAAATGGTCAATCTTTATATGCTCCATATTCAATTCTTCATCAAAAAACCTCTCGCCACAACAACAACACGTCGAAAACTTCCAATTCTTCGTCTCCTTCGCATACTCCACAGCCTCCGCCAACACCTCTTTTGCCTTCACCCCCATCGATTTATTCATATCGAAATTCACATCGACACTAACACTCAACAATTCCTTCTTCGCCTCCAAGCTCATCTCGTTGTTCCAATAAGCCCTGGCTCGTGTTATAGCGTCCACATTCAACAAGACTTTCTTGAGCAGTTTTCTTGAAGTAGACGGTGATGGCAGTTCCACTAAACGCTGCCACACATTTTCAAGTCTTGTGTTTATCTCTACCTTTATCGCTTGTAAAGCTCGAAATGCAAGTGAATTGTCCTCCACGAGCTTCTTGAACTTGTACTTCTTGGCTTTCGCTATTAGCTCCCTGAGTTTCGTTCTCACTTTCCCAACTCGAGACTCCAGGGTTGAATCTATGGGAGTGTATTGGACGATGCCCAAGTTATCTTGCATGGGGTCCAATGGATTCTTGATGGACAAAGCCGACTCGCATTCTTGGATGGCGGAATCATATTGCTCATTGGTTAACAGCACCACAGCACGCAACATTGGGAAAGAGATGGAATCCGGGGAAAGCACCAGGGCTGCATTGCTGAAGTAGAGGGCGGAGACAATGTGTTCGCGTCTTATGACGACACTGGATGTGTCGCTGATTGATATCGCGATATCCTTATGGACGAGGGCGATGAGGGCGTTGGCGAGGGCGGAGTCAGGGTGGCGGGTGACTAGGGACTTGGCGGCTTCCAGTGCCTCGCTGTAGGTCCCATTATGAAGAATTCCGAAAACTCGATTGCATTCATTGGACAGTGGAGAAGAGGAAGAGGAAGAGGACGAGGTGGGTTCGGGTTCGGAGGAAGAGGGTGGGGGTTGCGGGGCAGAGGAGCGTTTCTTCTTGCCGGTCATTCTTTCTTCTTGATTTTGGCGGTAAATGGGCAGAGAGGATGGGAATTCTGGCTTGTCAAATGAAGTGAAACAAGCCTTATATAGTTAATATTCCAAATGCCTCCTATTAAAACTCCTAGCTCTGACGTCTTTTTCTTTTTTTCGTTTTCTTTTTTTCAAAATTCAGGCATATATTTGGTACTTGGTTTAAAACTGGTCAATTATTATTATTATTATTATTATTATGAGAAAAAATGTATTTGATTATTTATAATGATCTTCAGAATTTTAGTTAAACCGACCATAAAAACTCATCTTCTGCTATTTTAATAAATAGACATTGATTAGTCTCAATATTTATATATCTACTTCAATTAAATATTATTTTTCTCTCTTTTACAACAAATAAAAAAAAATTTATCAAAAAATAATATAATTTTTTTCCTCTTCTCCATCCCATAGCAACACACAGACCCACGGTACCCACTCTTCAAGTCGTCAACACCACCACTACCAATCACCACCAAGTACCACCGATCACAACAGATACAATTACAAATTCAAACAACTCATACAACCAAATCATTGGCAACTACCAAAGATCAAACCCATTAAGCACCACCAATCACAAACATTGGTGGGAAATAGAGTTATCATTAGAAATTAATGAAGAGGATGGGATTCGACTCTACAGGGTTGGATTAATTATGGTGTGTATTGCCACTTTAATTATCCTATACAATTATAATTAATGGAGCCCCTAATTGTTATATTTCTCCCTCTAGAGGTGGAATATATCAGGGTGACCCTCTTTCGCCCAAATTATTTATTTTATGTAATGAAGGACTAACAGTTTTATTGCCTTCTCAAAAAAAAAAAAAAAAAAGGGTGTTATTGGGACAAATAGAACAAAATCATAGGTTTCGGCTTTTGCTTTTCCTTCTTTCTTTAGAAGTAGAAGTCGCTTCTTTCTAATAAAAAAATTAGAAGTCGTTGAGGACTAGAATTCCACTTAGAGAGACCTTCTAAAATACTTGGAAAGTCAACTAATTAAATTTTTTTTTAAATCCCTTTATAATTTAATTATGTTAAATTTAAACATTTTTTGTGATCGCTTATTGTAAGGTATATATTTACCCCTCTTTTTATATTGTATCCCTCTATGTTTGCAAATTTTCAACAAAAAAAAAAAAAAAAAAAAAAAAAAAGTAAAAAATCAATAGATTTATTATTAATCAAATTTTTATATTTTATATTTTTGTAGTTTTAAATTGTGCATAAAAATTAAATTTATGGAAAGTAATAAATAGCATTCAATTTGAACAATATTTATAGTTTTTTTTTTTTAGACTTGAATTCCGGTCTTTACCCTCCATACCCCACAAATACTTATATTTATGGAGTGACTATCGCACTAAAGGTGTGCAATAGTGAACAAATTTTGATACCCGTTTTAAAAATGCAATTCAAACAGTTAAAATTTTAAAATATCTAATTATATTAAGCGTGCGTTTGGCTTGGGTGTTTTGCCCAATCTTGTGTTCTACGTTTTGTCTATGAGTCCTATGGGTACTATTTATGGACCTACAAAAGTCATCCAAACACAAATTTCTAATAAAATTTGGATCTCACGGCACTATTCACACATTTAAAAATTATTTTGCTCCAATATTTTCAGCAAATAAACGGTATCCAAACACACCCTAAGTTTTTGGTCTTTTCTTTTCTTTTCTTTTTTTCTTTTATTTTTTTTTTTATTTTATAAAAGGTCTTTTCATAAATACAATTGCGAGACTGAGTTTTTTAAGGAATTTAAGATAATTGGACATATAGACTTCATGAAGAGTGTGCATAAATCTTTAAGAAGATTTATCAAGCGTGATTTGCAGATGCAGAAATTTAAACTTCACACGACCCTTGTTAACTTCAGGTTGGCCGCATTGGTTGATAAATGGATAGAGTGGGCCTTTGAACATGATGCCAAAGAGGCAAGTCTTCGAGTTCAAACTGTAAATAATTCATTCTATATTCTGCCTAGGACAATATTTGTTGCAAAATTAACTAATGGTGGTAAGTTAGAGCAACCATTTACTTGCAGTGCTGTGAAATTTTATTCCCTACAGAAGTTATGGCTTGAGCAAATTTGTGTGAACGAAGAGATTATCCAAGAGATCATCAGAACTTGCCCTTTTATCACTGATTTTGGTATTGTGAGCTGGTGTCAGGGATTTAAAACTCTAGACATCTCCAAACTCTCTAAACTAAGTAGGGTTGAGGTGGCTTTTCTTGAGCAAGAAGTTGAGAGTATCAAGGCCATGTTTCGATTTTTTTTTTTTTACTTTATCAAGACTCACCGGTTTCTTTTATTAATTTAAAAAAAAAAATTATGGCTTTCTTAATTCCTAATCTCATGTACACTAGACCAAAAAAAAAAGAAAATTGTATATATAAATATGAAATTTGATATTATGACGGTTTTTTACTTATGGGACCGGCTCCCCTCCCTTCAAAATTCTCAAGTTTTCCCTCTTTCTTATCTAGATGAAGGACATGTGACACTTACGACATCTAAAGGTTAAAAAACATGCCACATCAAAACATCATTTATTCCCATTTTACCACTCTTTTAACTCTTTCAACAACCCACTTTACAAGAAATTATATTGTTATTATGGTGGACCATGTCACATGTCCACTATTCCACTATAAAACTCACACTTATTTAAAATTACTAGATCAATAGTTAGTTTCTATTTAAAATTATGACATTGTATCATCCTTATTTTTGAAATTTATCTTTTTGAAGTTTTATATTTTGATTTCCATTTGTTTTAAGGATAAAGCTTAGTCTTAGTTTCTTTTTGTTCCTTAGGCTAGAGACATTCTTATTTTTTGAAATTTTCTATTTTGATTTCCTTTTGTTTTAAGAATAAAGCTTAGGCCCAGTATTTTTTACATTGTTTGTGAGGTTCTCTAATAAAATTCAATAATTTTTTTTTTTAAATAATTAGATAGTTACAATAGAGGAGAATGGATTTAAACTCTAGATGTCATGGAAAAATCAAAATGTGCCAACCAATTGGACTAAAAGCTCTCAACAATCATTTGGTCGCATTAGCTAACAAATCACGTAATTTTGATACATAAATAGTGGAGGAAGAGAAGGAAGTGTTATTCGTATTAATTATTTAATTTAATTTAATTTTCCTTATGAGAAGATAATATTTTTTTGTGCAGAATTGGTCAATTTAGCCAAAGCAATGCTACAATTGAGTTAACAAGATTTTACTTTTTATCATTTAGGCTTTAGGCCAACCACTGACGTAACTTTTTAGAAAATGCTAAAACTATAAACTATTTTACAAACTTTTTTATAAACTGATGGCATGATTGATGATTAGTGGTAAGTAAAAATTTAATAGTGGGTCTAGATAAGAACTAGTAAAAATTTGTTACATCAACAGTGTGAAAATATTATCGTATAGTTTGTATTTGTAACATTACTCCTACATTTTTACCCACCATTAATAGTTTACGAGTTCAAATCTTCTATCGCACTCTTCCTACTCCACTATATACCTACAAATAAAAACATGCCACATGTCTATCTAATTTATTAAATGCTAAATTTATGCCTTCTATTATTTTAATTTTCTAAATATGATGGGTTATTTATTTATTTATTTTAGGAAATTAAATAATAAAAAGCATAAATTTAGCATTTAATAAAATAGATAGACATGTGACATGTTTTTATTTGTGGAGTATATAGTGAAGCAAGAAGAGTAGGATGAAAAATTTGAACTCATAATTTACCATCGGGTGTCAATTTTTTTTATGAAATTATTTGTACAGAGACTTATTCTTTTTTTTTTTTTTTTTTTTGGATATTAAGGATGTCGAGACTTCTTCGAATATCTCACTATTCACTTGGGTAATTATAGGAGAATCCCTAGGAGGTAGGCCCAAGATATTGACAAAAGGTTTCAAATTCAGGATCTCATAAATATCATAAGACTTTATGAACCATTAAACCAACCCCTTGAAATTATAGACTTATTTCATTCAACCAATATGGTGCATAGCTAATCTAATTAATATCTAATTATATCATATATTATATATATTATAATATTATAAGTTCGATTCCCAGAACTTGAGATTGCATGTAATCATGACATGCCTTTTGACAATGACATGTGTCGAAACTTCTATATTCTAGCTAACAATTACATTAGAACATCTGTTGCTAGCTAACAATTTCTCATCAGTTTGTCATCAATAATGCGCTAAATGAAGCAACAATCATCATTACAGGCAGTAAAATGTATCAAGTTCACAGACAGTAAAATTTATCAAGTTAAGAATACCAAAGTTGATCCCACTGAAAGGCACATCCTCTGCCACATTCCCTGCACTGGTTTAAGCCTTATCTATCTCAGCAAGGCGTTTTTGTTTGGCCTCATTCTCAATCTGCCTTTGGTACTCCAAATGCCTTGCAAGCATTCTTCGATGCTCCTCAACCCTACACTCTTCCTCAGCCTTACTTGTAAGTTCCCTTTCCTCTTGCTCTAATTCATCAGGGGTTACAGGACCAACAACCTCAGGATTAAGAGGATGATCTTTGCCATGTGCAGCTGGTACCGAACTGAAGCAGAACACAAGTGAAAAGACATTGAACTTAGTTTAAGCCTAGAGATTGGTATGACATATTGGCACAAATTTAGATAATTTACATGCATATTTGCCAACCAAAAAAAAAAAAAAAACAAAACAAAACAAAACAAGAGGGTTCCAGAACCAAGTATAATAGAATGAATAAAATAAAGACTGACGTTTGTTCCTGTTGATCCTCACTACCACCAGTTGCCTGAAATAAGGGAATTGCATATTATTAGGGAATTACTTTGCATGACAGACTCTACATAAGATAACCAAATCACAATAAAAGGAAACAGAACAATAACTAGTGGCAGTAATTAAGACCTTAAATTCCTTAGCCTTTCTGTGATCCTTTTTCTTCTTTTTATTCTTTGATTTCCCCTGTCCTTGTCTTGCATCAACTCCTCCTCTTCCAGTGTTGTTCTTGGCATTAAGATTAAGCTCTGATAACAACACTTCTATTTCAGCATTAGACTTTTCTGTAGCATATTTGTCAACCATATCTTCTAGTTGTGCCTGTAGAGGAGAGGATTATCCCAAAAACATTAAATCATAAGCCAACAAGAAGGTAACAAAAAACATTCAACAGAACAGTCCAGAGGATCAAACACAAACCCGCATGAATGTCTTTAACAATGGCACCACAATTGATCTATAGTCATAAGAAGTTACCATCTTAAGTTTATTCCATGTCTGCTGCATGGCAGCATTAGTAGCCAGAATTGTAGCATCGGATTTGAAACACTGCAAACATTACACATAACAGCATCTCATTAATTAGTTAAATTTCAGAATGGCTCCCTCTTTAGAAGGGACATGGGAGGACAGATTTAAGAGTAAAAACTATCATTTCACATTTTCATAGTATTTCATCTAAGTTCGGAAACATCTAAAATTTGGTACCATACCTTCCCACCCATCTGATCAATGTGCATCTGGAATAACATTTTTATGTCATTGTCAGCTTGTGCTTTTTTTAAAATACTCTCTATGGTATCCAACTCCATGCTACCCATCTCATCAATTCTTTTCTCCTTCTCAATATCTTTTTGCCGCTTTAACAAGAGTGACCTGTAACTCTGTTGATTGCCAGAAATCTCTTTTCTTCTCTTATCTTCTTCCATACATATTCCCTCCATATCCAGCCATAGCTTCTCGTGTCTCAAATACTTGCATTTCCTCTCACACATATTCTGCAGCCGGTGAAATTCAGACTCAATGATCTTGAAAAGTTCCATTCCTAGACTTTTGCTAGCTTCTCTATATTTTTCCCACTCCTTCAATTTCTCCCCAATAGGCTCACCACCAGTGAATAACCACTGAACAATATTATCTCTAAATTCCTGTCCAACATTCTTGGTATCATCAACACTTCTAGAAGCTTGTTCACTAGTTTCATCAAGCAGTGGAATTAGATGAGACAAGTCATCGTCTCTGAAGACGATACTCTCATGAGGAATAGTAAGATCACGTCTAGCTTTGTCCCTATGGCAACTGGTGTAGAGACCTTGTAATCCACAAGAAATCCCGAGTTCTTCTATCAAGAATTCTTGGACACTTTCAAGCTCCGGTTCATCAAGAAACCAAACTGAGACCAGCGTTGTCTTCATCCAACGCTGATTAAGCAGCGTTTCTGGGATTTGGTTCTTCAGCATTTCCAATATCAAGTCCAGCAGCATATAGAAATGACTCGGAGCAAAACACTCAATCTCTATAAACAATTGCAAAAGAACCCAAATGCTCTTGATTAACATGCCGCGGTTGATATCATTGCAATGAGGCAAGTTCTCCAACTTCAAATCTTGTGACTTGCCTTCATCTTGGCCTTTATTTCCAGAGTCATTTCTTGACAAATCTTCAATCAATTTTGCAGCGGCAACCACGTTCACTGGACTCCAATCACCGATTTCAATTTCCGAAATTGGTACAGTTTTCGGCACAACAGACTGTAACTCTTCTGACAAAGTCCCTAAGTGGGCACTTTTCATATGCTCCAGATTCAATTCTTCATCTGAAAACCTCTGGCCACAACAACAACATGTTGAAAACTTCCAACTCTTCGTCTCCTTCGCGTACTCCACAGCCTCTGCCAACACCACTTTTGCCTTCACCCCCATTGATTTATTCTTATGGCAGAATTTTTCAATCTTGACACTCAGAAAATCCTTCTTTGCCTCCAAGCTCATCACGTTGTTCCAATAATCCCTGGCACGTGTTATCATGTCGACATTGGACAAGACTTTCTTGAGTTGTCTTGTTGAATTAGACGGTGATGGCATTTCCATCTTTTCAAAACTCTGCCTCTCCCTATCAAATCTTGTTTGTATCTCTTCCTTTCTATCTTGCAAAGCTTGAAATTCCTTACTTATCTCTGCCAGTGAATGGT
The DNA here is from genome assembly GCF_001633185.2 of Quercus lobata. Classification (NCBI taxonomy): domain Eukaryota; kingdom Viridiplantae; phylum Streptophyta; class Magnoliopsida; order Fagales; family Fagaceae; genus Quercus; species Quercus lobata. Next base: position 16,129,384 of record NC_044908.1, on the reverse strand, counting down.
CTTCAACGAGCCTCTTGAACTTGTACCTCTTAGCTTTCACTAACAGCTTTCTGAGCTCCGCTCTCACTCTCTCAATTCGCGACTCTTTGCTGAACTCTCGGGGATTATATCCCTCGTTGATGATGCCCAAGTAATCTAGCCAGGGGTCCCGAGGATCCTCAATGGACATAGCAGACTCACATTCTTGGATGGCAGCGTCGTCATGGGCATTGGCTAAGTGGATTTTGGCGTTCAAGAAACCGAAAGCAATGGATTTTGGGGAAAGCGCGAGGGCTGTTTTGCTGAAGTCAAGGGCGGAGGCAATGTATTCGCGTCTTTGGACCACGTTGGAGTCTCTGAGTGAGATTTTCATAAGGGTGAGGGCCGTGAGGGCGTTGGCGAGGGCGGAGTCCGGGTGGCCGGAAACTAGGGACTTGGCGACTTCCAGTGCCTTGATGAATTCATTAGCAGCAAGAAAATCGACAACGCGACCGCTTTCATCATACATTGAGGAAGAGGAGGAGGAAGAGGCCATTCCTTCTCTCTCTCTCTTTCTTTCTTTCTTTCTTGTTCTCTTTGCTTTGGTGGGTTTTGGCGGTAAATGGAAATAGTGAGTGAGATTTATGTTTTAAAGAATGTAATTTCCCAATAGAGAGTGTTTAAATAGGTAAATAGCAAATAAACCAATTGGAAATTATGTGATTTCAATACAGGTTAAAAAATAAATAAACAAGTATGGAAACTTGGCAGTCAGAATGTTTGATACAATTGAAATTTTGGTTTTAACTTCTTACTATCTTGGGCTTGCTCTAAATTATTATGATCATTTTTTCATCATAATTCCTTAGTTAAAGCTATTGCATCATGCAATTGCACCTTTAATGTAAGAGATAAAAGTTTTAAAAATATAAAATTGTAAAAAGATAAAAAATTAAAAAAAAAAAATTGATCCAAATATATATAATATCTAAAAACTAAAGTATAAGATTTATTATTGTTATATTTTTATTGAGTTATAATAGTGTAGCACTTCGGTCAATTTCAATCTAATCAGTTGACTTTGGTTCATTTTGTCCAAATCTATTAGTACATGAAGTCATTTAAGCTTTATTTTAATTAATATTAATTAAATAATAATATCTTTTAAATAATGCATCTTATAAATGTTTTCATTTAAACAATATCATTTACTAACTAAAATTTTTACAATGTGACATAATTGGTTAGTTTCACATCGACAACATAATAAAAAAAATTCGTAAATATTTTTTAGTGATACTTTAGTTACATATAAATCTTACAAATCTATATAATATGTAAAAGTTGAAGTATAGAATTTATTGTTCACAGTCTACTTATGAATCAAATTAGCAAAATATTTCAATCATTAATTTGGTCCATCATCTACTTTAGTCAATTTGGTCCATTTTGTCCACTTCGATCATTAATTTTGGTCCACTTTGGTCTATTCGATACACTTCAGTCCACTCAGTTTATTTTGGTCCATTCGTTTAATTTCGGTCCATTTTAGTATAAGTTGGTCCATAAGGTCCAATTTGGTCCACTGCAGTCAATTTGATCCATTTCGGTCTACTTAGGTCCATTTAAGTCCATTCGATCCATTCAATCCACTTTAATCCATTCGGTTCTAAATGGTCCAAATCTTTAATTTTAGTCTAAAATATACAAACAAAATAGACATTAAAAATTAGAGATATGTGCCCCTTAAATAGCAATAAAAATTATAAATATTCAAAAAATTACTTTAAAATTCAAGTTTCAATCATGCAAATTTATAAAGTGATACAAAATATTTGTTTTCATTTATAAATATTGGTAATATCAACAACTTTAGAATAGTCTAATAATCATGATTTTTTTCTTTTTTAAACTAATTTGATTGTTACAACAAGAGAGGGAAGATTTGAATCTGAATATCTCTGTTAAAAATATCAAAAGGTGTTAATTTGTTGAAATCATCAAATTACAAGGCTTTTGACATGAATTTCAAGTTGTTGCTACCTCTAGAAGTTGAGTGGGTTGCGCTAAAACTTTACTCTTTAAATCGGATAGAAAAGAGAAAAAATTTGGCTTAAGCCCCTTTGTTGGAATGCCCTATATATTAAGAAGGGTGTTCTTTAGTCTCACTCATTGGTGTTTTTCAATCTATTGAATTTGAAAAGTCAAAGATCATGTAATAGAAGACCCGTTTGGTACTTGTATTTAAATAACAGTTTTCAATTTTTTTTAAAAATACGTGTGAGTGAAAAAGTGTATAGAAATACATATAATATTATTTAAAAACTGAAAACATGTATTTAAATTCATGTACCAAACGGGCAAGAGATTTTTTTCTACTCTGTTAGTTTTTGTGGTTCATTACTGTGTGGCGGGGTATGTGATCTATATTCGGCTTTAAGTCCAACATGTGTTGTGATGCCCATCAAACTTAGAGGCCCATTGTGTTGTAGTTTCGTTCATTATAACTATTGGGCTTGGACTAATCAAAGCCCAACAAAAATTATTCTAGAACTATATATATAAACAACCACACCTTACCATCACTAATTTTTGTAGGAATTTCAATTTATTAAGTTGAACCAAAATGTGTCCATATGATGCAGATTAATTGGATTCTCAAAAAATAAATCAATGATGCAGATTAATTAGATATTATATATTAACTAATGGATTTCAATAGCTTATCTGATTTTTTTTTTTCTCAAATAAAAGATTTATGTTTAAATCTAGCTTACATTGGAAAAAAATATATATTATTTTTTTTAGATTTTTAGAATAAAAAAAAGTAAAAAATAACATTAAAATAATTTAATATAAATGGTTTATATTTTTAATATCTTGCAAATGATATGACATTACATATCCGTTTAAGAACTGTTTATTTAGTTAAAATTGAAATTTTTTTATTAAAAATACCGTAAATAAAGGTAAAAATTAACTAAAATGGTACATGAGATCCATAAATAGTATCAAAAAGTACAATAAAATCTATAAATAATAGCAAAAATAAATTAAATGATAAAATAAACTAGTAAAAATGATCAATGTCAAACATCGCTGCATCTTCAAGTCAAAAAGTAGGATGTCATGTACTTTCTCTTGTAATTTTTAATTCTGGCCTACGAGACCAAAAAAATGTTGAACTTCAAGGTGATAGAGTGGGGTTTTTTTTTTTTTTTTTTAAACATTAATACGAGGTTGACTTTTTGGATAGAAACGTTGAAATTTTTGGATTAGGATCCGGGGTATTGCAGTTTGCACCCCCTCCACCTCTCACATGCCTTTCACTATTTTGACTAAAATTCTTTAACTAAGCAAAGCCCAACAAAAACAATATAAAGTTATATATAATATATAAATATATATATATATATATATATATATAAACAACCACACCTTATCATCACTAATTTTAGTTGGAATTTCAATTTATTATGTTAAACTAAAATGTGTCTATATACTACCATACACATTTGATGCAATTGTTACTTTACAAATGTTTGAGGGGTGTTTGGAAGGGGGGAGAAGAGCCGGTGTTCAAGTCTCTAGAATGAAATTTTATATACATATACACTTAGATTAGACTAGAGTATAATTTTTATTTTGTATAAAAAAAAAATATGTGTCCATATGATGCGCAGATTAATTAGAAATTATATATTAATATTAACTTATGGATTTTAATAGCTTATTTGATAATATTTAAAAAAAAAAAAGATTTATGTTTAAATCTAGCTTACATTGGAAAAAAAATTATTTTTTTAGACTTTTAGAATAAAAATAAGAAAAAAATAACATTAAAATAATTTTTTTTGTTAATACATTAAAATAATTTAATATAAATGGTAGTATATGTTTTTAATATCTTTTGGATGAATGACATTACATCTTCAAAGTTGGATGTCATGTACTTTCTCTTGTAATTTTTATTTCTAAGGCCTACAACACGGGAAAAAAAAATGTTGGGTCCGGATTAGGTTCAGTGTTTAGTGACACTGGACCTGTTAAGATTATGACACGAGTCTATTTTTGGACACTTGTCATCAACCGACCAGATCCAGTGCACTCGACCCAGACCTCCCAAAAAATGTTAAACTTCAAGGTGATAAAGTGGTTTTTTTTTTTTTTTTTTTTTTTTTTTTTTTTTTTTTTACATTAATACAAGGTTGACTTTTTGGGTAGAAATGTTGAAATTTTTGGATTAGGATCCGGGGTATTGCACTTTGACTTTCCACCCCCTCCTCTCACCAGCCTTTTCACTATTTTAACTTTAATTCTTTAACTTTTTTTTTTTATTATTATTCAAGAATTGAAATTAAAAGTTATATTTTTTTGAAAAAAAAAAAAACAATCTCAGCTCTTAATAACTAATGCATTAATTGATCTTAATGTTAATTGGTGGGGAGTCATCATACATCAATAAATAAGTTTGGAGAGTATATATATATTAAAGTCAATTTGATATAGGTAAAAATTACATTGATATGTTTTTAAAAATTGGATCGATTATAAAACTGAAAAGAGAGCGGTTCTTGGGTCGGTCCATATAAAATAGATATTAATTCTCACACACTCCTTATCATACATTAGTCGTACACATCACACTTTTCATATTTAAAAGCAGATCTCAATAATAAAAAAATGTGAATATCATATGTATGAAATTATGGGTGTAATGTGTACACTTGTATATCAACAAATGTGAAAGATCAAAACCCGCAATTATAATCCCATCAAGACTCCGGTAGTTTACGTGGTATTATTCATTACCCTTATTTTACTTGAGATTGATAAGTTCACACTAAAGATAAGTTCACACTAAAGATCCCCTTTTTCATTCAATTAAAAAAAAAAGTGTAAAAGATCAATTACTCTAATTTGATTGTGATTTCAAGTATTGGGTTGATTAGATTTGCACTAGGGTTTGGGCCTTATCCTAGACATTAGGAACTTAGATTGGGTAGATTCTCTCGTGTAATAATGAAATGTATTCATGATAAGCCCAATTAGAAGATAAATTAGCCTTTATGTGCACATTTTTTATTAAATGTTTAAACAAATCATTCTTTTTTGTTTAATGGTATAATTTCTTATCATTATTCAAAATATCTATAATTAAATCCTGCATATACGGCTACCTATCAGTAAGTAAGCCATAAATGCAATAAATCTTTAATAGATAAATTTTAAAAAAATTATGAAGGCAATTACATTGTTCTCTCTCAAAAAGAAAAAAGAAAAAATTGTTTGCTCAACCTCATTGTCCTGCTAGTTTTATATTTTCTATTTGTTTGGTGGTGCATCTAGTGCCTCCCTCTCTTGATGTCCAACCAATCGAATTGTGATTTGTGCCATACCCTATGAATTAGAGAGGGTTTTGAGAGCCTATGACAAGTATTGCTTTTTCTGACCTTCATTTATTGACATTATTGTAAAGCTAGTGCGAGAGCGACTTCACTCTTTACACTATCACCATGAATCCAATAATGCCATATAATTGCGAGAAATCAATTCAAGGCCATGTCACCATGTTACAATGGTCCAAAAAACTTCAAGGCCAGATATAATTAAATCAGAATTGAACAAAAATATTTCAAAATCTTGAAAGGTATAAGAAAAAAAAAATTCAGTCTACTATAACAATCGAAATCATTTTAGGATTGGTCATAATGTCTATGTGATAAAGTGATGGATATTTGATTTATGACATGAAAAGAATATAACTGATCATGAATTTGTCGAAATCCATGATGAGGATTGGCTTGGAAAACTCCAAAGCCTCATAGAAGCCAACTATGCTTCGTTTATCCAATGACCAATCAACAAGGTCAAAATCAATTAGCAATTGGTCATATTTGTGAGATGTTACTATGAAAGACATATCTTCATCATTTATGTTTTTATCAACAATCCAATGCACCATATCCATGTTAGTATTCTAGTTCCCCCTTCTTCCACAACCATTGGATCAAATGACTTCTCAACTTAATTGCACTTCATTACAAAATTAAACCCCAAAATAAAATAAAATAAAATAAAATAATTTAAACAAAAAATTTCTAAAAAATAAAAAAGAAAATGCAAAGACATTCATGTCATAATGAAAAAAAAAAAAAAAAAAATCCCTTCTCACATTCTTTTTAATATAAAAGTAACTTATTTGTGTGACGACTTCTTAATAGCTTAACTACTTTATAAAAGTATTTTTTTTCTCTAACAACAATAATTATCTTATCCATAAGATATTTATATGCATCATTCATCCTTCCACAAAATCCTAAAAAAACAGCTACTAAAAATTTTCCAATCATTTACCCCACACACACATAAAAACACCCAAATCTCAACAACCAATCAAACCCCAAAGTTCTCACTACTTTTCCTCTGTCCAACCCAATAACATTCGGCCACGCCAACGCCAATCACTTTGCCAGGTAAATTTATCATAACCCCCAAACAAAAAAAAAACATTAAAAAAATCAAAAATTACAAGCCCATTATTGAGAGAGAACTAGACAAAGAACGAGGTTGTGTTTGTATATGTGCTTTTTGGTTCTCTCCGAAGCCCAAAGCCGAAGAGCGGTTTGCTCAGTCACCCACATTTTAATCTCCCAAAAAAAAATAAAAAATAAAAAATCAAATTTTATTTATTTATTTATTTTTCATTGTAGAGAGAGAAATAAAAATTTAGAGAGAGAAAAAAGTGGGCCTTTTTATTTTTTTATATTTTTTTTGGTTTTTACTAATTTTCTCAATGCTTCAATGGTTGAATTAGAATAGAAAGAAAACCCAAATGATTTTGTGAATTCTTTTTACTTTTTTTTTTCATTGATGGGGTTTTGATTGAAGCTATGATCTCTGCGAACCCAAAAGAGCGATCGATCTTCGATGCAGTGATTATTGGATTGGTTTGGATTTGAATTTGATTGGTGACCGTTTGATTTAGTGGGGGAGAGCACAATGAACGGTGGTGATGAGGTCGTCGCAGCTCCGGTGGACCCACCTCAGCCTCTGGAGTGGAAATTCTCTCAGGTTTTTGGAGAACGCACCGCAGGTGAAGAAGTTCAGGAAGGTATATATAAATATATTTATTATATAATGTTTTCAATTTTTTTTGGTAATGTTATCAATTTGTGAGAATTGTTGCTATTTGTGCCTGTATTTGGATCCAAGTGATATTTTGTGGAAAGTATTGGGATTAGGGTTTGTTTTGGGGGTTTGGATCCATTTTGGATCATGGGTCGTTGAGAATTTGTGATTTTGGGATGTGGGTATCGGAGGAAATGTTGTCTTGGATGTTGGGTTGTGGGGGGTTTTGTGATTTGGGGACAAAATAGTTGGGTTTGAGTGTTTGTGCATGTGAATTGTGATTGTGATGATTGGGTTTTGCATTGGGTATTCATTGGATTGGGAGAATGGAGAGTTTGGAAGTGAGCTTGGTTGAGTTGGTTTTGTGGGTTTGGTTTTGGTGCATGCACTTGTTGTGGGGTTGGAATTGGTTCCTTTTTAGTTGTAAATGCGTGAATTTGCGTGTTTAATCTGGGATCTTATTGATTATGCTTTTAGTTTTGGAGTTGTGATTTTGGTTTGTTAGTGCATGGATTAAGTTATAATTTTGCTACTTCAATTTCAAGCAGAATTTGGCTGTTCAACAGCAGTTGCTAGCTAGCTGGGACTATCACTTAGTTTTGTAAAATTTATTAGCCAAAGTGATAGTAATGGTGCCTTGAGAATGTTCATGTAAATATGGATAGTATGTTAAGTGAATCTTTTTTACTTATCAAAAATAAAAAAGTGCCTTTTTTTCCAGATTCAGGGTTATGTGCAATGGTGCTCTGCCTTTTTCTTATAATTGAGTGCACTTTGTGAAAACCAAACTGCAGAGTCATTGTAAGCCTTGTTATTTGGATCTCAAGTATGATGTGGGATATGGGAGAGGGCAGTTTAAAAGGAGAATGTGAGAGGGTAGGTGAGATGACTAATCTCGTGGTGAAAGAGGTGTCATGCATTTGGTGATTGAGAAACAAGGATTGTCAAGTCAGTATGTCTGATGAGACAGTTTCATTGATGTAATGGATCTCCTATCTTCTTCATTGATGTAATAAATTTAGATCATTTAAAATAGAGAATTGAAGGTCTATAAGAATCCAATAGTTAAATCATTAAACTACACAAAAGTTTTGAACTCTAGTGCATCATTGTAAATGAAACAAATACCCGGAAGTATGTGCTTCTGTTTTAGGTTTAGGATGTTTGAAGTAGAGTGCCAAAATTAGCTTTACATGCCAATTGTTAATTAAATTTCAAACTAATATGTATGCTTGCTATATATTACAATCGAAGGTTCCTCCAAGCATGGCTTTCTTTTCATGGTCAACTTCTTTAGGTAAGATTCTTACAACTGCTAACCTTCGCAAAAGGCGTATTGTTGTTCTTGATTGGTGTTACATATGCAAGAGGTGTGGAGAGTCGGTGGATCTTCTGCTATATTGTCCCTTAGCCTATGAGTTGTGGTCGTTGGTGTTTTGTTTGTTTGGGCTGCATTGGGTTATGCCACATAAGGTTATTGAGTTGTTTGAATCTTGGCAAGGTAAATTTGGGCAGCATCGCAATATAGATTTTTGCAGACTTGTGTTGCACTGTTTGATGTGGTGTATTTGGAGGGAAAGAAATGCTCGCTGTTTTGAGGGATGTGAATGGTCCTTGCTGGAGATTAAGTCCTTTTCTTACACACTCCTTGTTTGGAGTGTAGCCCTGTCGCATTTTTCTTGTTTTCTCTTCCTCTTTTACTTAATCATTGTAATTTTGGTTCTTGATTTTTGCCCCCACAGTACATCTCCAATGTACTCAGGTTGGCTATGGAGATTTGGGATGGAGAGGGCTGCCCTTTGGAGGCAAGTGATAGCTGTGAAATATGGCTGTGGATGGGGTAGTTGGTGTACTAGGCCTACTAATGGTCCATATGGTGTTGGCTTGTGGAAAAATATTAGTCGGGATGGCCTTCTTTCTCTCACCACATTCTATATGAGATTGGGGATGGGTCTAGGGTGAAATTTTGGCAAGACCATTGGTGTGGCGAAACATCTCTTGCAATTAGCTATCCTGAATTGTTTAGTTTTTGTCGAGATCAAGAGGTTAGTGTGGTTGAGGTTATGAAGTTTGATAACGGAATCCTGTTTTGGGATGTAAATTTCTTTAGGGGTGTGCATGCTCGGGAACTAGAGGCACTGGCTGGTTTCATGGATACCATATATGGTGCATCAGTGGGAGGGCTTGGCAAGGATAAGATGTGCTGGAAATTTGATAGAAAGAAGGGCTTCACGGTTAAGGATTATTACAATCTCTTAGTGGGCTCTAATGACTATTGCTTTCCTTGGAAAAGCATTTGGAAACAGAAGATTCCTTCTCGAGTAGCTTTCTTTGTTTGGATTGCTGCTTTAGGGAATGCTTAACGATTGACAATTTATGAAGAAGGAAGGTTTGGATATTGGACTGGTGCTATATGTGCAAGTGTAATGGTGAATCGGTTGATCATCTTTTTCTTCATTGTCCGGTTGCAATGGATATGTGGGCTATGGGGTTCGGGTTGTTTGGAGTGAGCTGGGTTATGCCGCAATCTGTAGTGGAGCTTCTAGCATGTTGGAAAGGCAGTTTTGGCCGTCATTGAAATAGGTATATATGGCTGATGGTTCCCCATTGCTTATTGTGGTGCCTTTGGAGGGAGAGAAATAGTCGGTGCTTTGAAGATAAGGAGAGATCCATATCAGACTTGAAGCTATTTTTCTTTAGAACTTTAATGGATTGGTTGATTGCCTTGCAGAACCAATCTTTCTCATTCTTTCTTGATTTCTTAGATTCTTGCAATTTTTGTTCTTGATTGTTTGACCCCCTTGTACACTCCCTGTGTACTAGGGTGTTCCACTTTTTTTGATATTAATAAACTTTTTACTTATCAAAAAAAAATTACTTTGATCCATTCATGCATAAATTTTGGCTGGGTGATTTGCTTCTGAGGTATAAACCTTGTTGGTTTTCTGGTAATTCATTTGAAATTTATACACGACCTTTTCAGTTTCTATGTAGGAAATTTTTGCTTGTAATGAAGAGATATTGCAATACTAGAAGGGGTGGCAGACTAGCAGTGGCATATTATATTTACCTTTTGTTTTCTTTGCAATTTTTTTTTTTTGATAAGTCAAAATTTTTATTAGATAAGTCTACTTTATGCAAAACAAGCACGAACCAGCCAAATAAATACAAAGAAAACTAAATGCTATGTACAAGAAAGAAGAGAGTCAATAAACATTGAGAGGGAATCACTAGATGTGGGATTCCAAGCCCGAGACCAATCAAACAAAGTGCCAACAAATGAGGCAAGGAGTTGATCTCCCAAACTCTCTACATCCCCAAACGTACGGATGTTGTGTTCCCTCCAAATACACCACATTAAACACAATAGTGTCAAGTTGTTTTCTTTGCGATTTCTAGTCTAGGCATTTAAATCTTCAATAGTATGAGCAGGTAGAATGGAATTTCTTAGTTAGTTTGTCTGTTTTTCCCTCTGCAGTTGATATAATTTCAGCAATCGAATTTGACAAAACGGGTGACCATCTTGCTACTGGTGACCGTGGGGGCCGGGTGGTACTCTTTGAGAGGACAGATACAAAAGATGTATGTTCTTTCTGCCCTAACAGGTTTCACTACATGCAATAGTGATATATTAAATCGTCATTTCTGGTTTGTTGTTACATTATAACTTCTTTGTATACTGTGATGTGTAGCATGGTGGCTCTAGAAGGGATTTGGAGAGGTTGGATTATCCAATTGGTAGGCATCCTGAGTTCCGTTATAAAACAGAGTTTCAGAGCCATGAACCTGAGGTGATTTTTTTATTTTTTTATTTTTCAATTAGTTACTGGTTCATGTCTGCATCATTTCTATGCTGTTGCATGCTGGGATCTAAATTTTTTATACTAAAAATTGTGCCTGCATTTCTTCATGTCAGTTTGACTATCTCAAGAGCTTGGAAATTGAGGAGAAAATCAACAAAATTAGATGGTGTCAAACAGCCAACGGGGCTTTATTTCTTCTTTCCACAAATGACAAAACAATTAAATTTTGGAAGGTAAGAAAGGAACGTCATCTTATGGCTTTTTTTATTTTTCAAGGTCTCTATCTTTTAATTTGTTCTGCACAAATTACTGCACTTCAATTGAAGTGAATATAAGTATTTTCTTTCATTGAAGTGAATTAATGGAGATTGAAGGATTGCCAGCTGGCAGAATTTATAATTTGTTTGTATTTCTATGTTGTATTGGTTCATAATCTTGTGTGCAGAGGATGCAGTATTTGGTATACGTCTGTTATAATTTTTTTCCACCCTCAAATTTCATATCCTGGTTTTTGCCTTGTCTAGAAATGCATGCATGCAATGAGGTTGCATGTTGTACAAACTGAAAAGTTGCATGTTGGACTTTGTTCAGTAAAAAGAAAAAAAAGAAATGCAAGGTCACTTGAATTAATTGCTGTATTAAATGGTTTGTAAAGATTCACTTACTGAAGGTTGCAATCTCTTTGGCTGATTGGTTATTTTAGATGGGGCATAGAAATGGTCACTGTATGTTGTAAAGATATAAGCATGAGTATAAACAATCAGCCAAGGAGATCTCAACAAAATGGCATCTCCTTCCTCCATTGGAAAAAGGTGGAGGGCAGAGGTCACTGGATGAATTCTGAGTGTGTGGGTGAGTTGTTTTTTCTGGGAAATAAGAACTATGTATATAAAAAAGGCATACTGTACAAAAAATCTTATTGAATTGTGACACTGGTGCATGTAAATGCTTTCTATGAGTTCTTCACTTCCATGTATCTAAATTTTTGGTTTATGGATGTATGATGGTTCAGAAAGTGACAAAACAGATGTAATGATTTCCACTTTTTATTTATTTTTCTCTTACTTTGATTATTGATGGCTTCATGTGAAAACTGTGGATTTCTTTGCTGTTGCAGGTCCAAGAAAAGAAGATCAAGAAAATTTCTGACATGAATTTGGACTCTTCAAAAGCTGTTGGAAATTGCAGTGTTGCTAGTTCGAGCAATTCAATTAGCCCTAGACCGTACCTTGCAAATGGAGGATGCCCAGACAGATCATACAGTTCTCTGAGCAATGAGCTCTCATTCCCACCTGGGGGCATTCCTTCACTACGTTTACCCATGGTAGTTGTATGTGATCCAGTATATTGATTTTTTTGGTCTGTATAATTTTTATTTTTTGGTTTTTTATGATGCATACATTCTTAAAATGGGCATGAATTACGTTATTATGAATTTTATTTGTATATAAAAATAAATAAAAAATCATCATCAATTGATGCCACTACTCACTAGGTTATAACTTAAACCAGCTCTGAGCACCAAGAAAAATGGATGAAAGAGCAAGAAAAACCCTAGCTGCAGCAAGGCATGCCTTGAAGCCTCTCCTTCTTCAGAGAGCAATGATTTTGTCTGGGTCTTAGATTTGGGCTTTAGCGCGAACCTTATTTACATGCAAGTGCTTGTCACGTCTACTTGGATATGGGGCTTTTGTATTATGAGTACAGCTCTTTGGATAAAGTTTGGTTTTATTGGTCAAATTTGTATTAATTTGTTTATTTAAATACTTATTTTTATCCTTTTCTATTTGAATTATCCAAATATATGAGTGTGCAGCCATGTCTATATGTGAATATATTTGCACTGTGGAAAGTGTAAAATATATTTTCCTCATTTTAATTGGATGAAAGGGTTCTTAGAACTGGAGCATAGTCTTAAAGGTCAATGTGGTTTTCTTGTTGTTGCCATGTCTAAATGTGTGCCCATGTCTATCTCTTTTTTTTTTTTTGGGGGGGGGGGGGGGGGGGGGGGGAGGTTGTGTTTAGAAAGAGAAAGTTTTTCCTCTTATGCAGCACTAACACTTAAACTTATGAAAATTGCAGGTAGCTAGCCATGAAACCAGTCTTGTAGCTAGATGTCGAAGGGTATATGCTCATGCTCATGATTATCATATCAATTCCATTTCAAATAACAGGTGCCTCCATTTCTTTTGCTAAACTACTACTTGTGTTATTAGTTAATTATTTTTTACTTCTTGTATTATTAGTTTATACTAGGGTTCTTAGGACCTTAAGAAGCAATAAGGCATTGTGTCTGACTTTCTATGTATCTGTGCTTTACTGATTTCTTATATCTTAAGAATGGAACATCAATTGATTTGACTTCCATTTTTTTGAAACATCAATAAGATAAGGGTTAAACTTTTAAATGTTTGCCTGAGATATTATTTCAATAAGATCAATGATGAAGGCCTTTAGGTTTAACCCTATGTTTGGATGAGCTTATTTTCATTAGCTTATTATTTCTTATAAAAAAAAAATAAGGTATGTAGAATCGTATGGTTGTGGCTAGAAAAAAATGAGGTTTTAAAAGCTTATACATAAGCTAGCAACTGGGATTTTAAGCTAAAACAGACCTGGATCAACTAGTATTGAGTTCCAGCATCCCCCCTCCACACCCACGTCACACAATTGAAAAAGCACATTGAATTTCATATTTTGATTTAAGCATAGATTTTTCATCAAGAACCGTTTGAGGTACTTAGAGGAAACTGCTGCCTTTTTTTTCCCTCTTCTCACAATTGCAATGGATGGTGAAACATATTTGTCACCATCCATGAGATAAGGCATTGTGTCTGACTTTCTATGTATCTGTGCTTTACTGATTTCTTATATCTTAAGAATGGAACATCAATTGATTTGACTTCCATTTTTTTGAAACATCAATAAGATAAGGGTTAAACTTTTAAATGTTTGCCTGAGATATTATTTCAATAAGATCAATGATGAAGGCCTTTAGGTTTAACCCTATGTTTGGATGAGCTTATTTTCATTAGCTTATTATTTCTTATTAAAAAAAAAAGGTATGTAGAATCATATGGTTGTGGCTAGAAAAAATGAGGTTTTAAAAGGTTATACATAAGCTAGCAACTGGGATTTTAAGCTAAAGCAGACCTGGATCAACTAGTATTGAGTTCCAGCATCCCCCCTCCACACCCACATCACACAATTGAAAAGCACATTGAATTTTATATTTTGATTTAAGCATAGATTTTTCATCAAGAACCGTTTGAGGTACTTAGAGGAAACTGCTGCCTTTTTTTTCCCTCTTGCTTCTCACAATTGCTATGGATGGTGAAACAAATTTGTCACTTCAGCTGCACATGCACATCCTTGATGTTATCTAGTTAATCTTTCTAGAGGAAGGTAAATAGGGGATTAAATGTTGATACTTTTTCCACCTTCTACAATTACCTAGCAATGAAATTTGGTTATCTATATATAGCATTTTGTTTGATGATGTTTATGGATGAGGGATAGATGAGAGATTGGTTTTTTTTTTTTTTTGGGGGGGGGGGGGGGGGGGGGGGGTGGTGTGGAAGTAAATAATATATTGGAAACCTTATAAAGGTCACAACCCTATTACTCAAGAAGTATATAAGAAAAACATCTAAAGGAAATCTGACCTCAAAAACTTAAGTGGTAATCAACACCAACGATCAGCGTCAACAAATTAGAGAAAGGAAAACAAGTAGTAGCTGTCCAATCATACAAGGACCGTAAAAATCAAAGCTTCAGTTCCACAATGGGAGACTTGAGATCCTTCAAAGTTTCAATCATTTCTCTCCCTCAAAATACTCCACATAACGAACAAAGGAATTACATATCAAATATTACTACTAAAATGCTTGCCAAAGTTTCCTTGCCAGTATGCCAATAGTTCAGCCCCTATTCTAGGCATAATCCATAAAATTCCAAACAGACAAATCACTGAGAATGCCTTAAAATTTTGAGCCATTGGTGCCACTAAAATTTAGTTGCTAAACTTGTATGACTGGTCTTTATATAAATTTGTTACTATTTTGTCCCTTTATTACTCTAGATTTATTTTGTATCTTGATAGTATTTGTTTGGCTCTGATAGTTGTGCTAGCTGCAGAATCACTGAACGTGTGAGACATCCCAGTCATTGGAATCCACTAATAAATTGCTCATGACTGTTTCATTCTTTTAATTGTGCATGCTTAGAGCCATCTTTAGCTTCCATTATGATTTCTGCTGAATCCTTTATTTATTTTATATCCACTGAATGGCCAATAGCCTTGTAGCTCAATTGACATTTCCTAGTGTTTCCAATGGAGACGTCTAGGGTTCAAATCGTCCCCCCACCCCCCTCCCCCACTCCAATGTAACTATTAAATTATCAAAAACAAAATTTAGCCACTGAATGTCTGGGATTCATGATTCATGTTTTCAGCTTGTTATTGAACTGTAACTTCACATTTTTCTTTACATATCATCAACTTATAAGCATTGAGCTATAACTATCATGCCCACAATTATGGTTTATTGTTCACCTTTCATCTTTAGAATGGTTTCATGAAGCTTTCACTGATCATTTTGTTCTCTCACTTCCAGTGATGGTGAAACTTTTATATCTGCGGATGATCTTCGAATAAATCTTTGGAACTTGGAAATTAGCAATCAGAGTTTTAATATTGTGGATGTGAAGCCTGCAAACATGGAGGATCTGACTGGTAAGCTTTTTAATTTTACTATCCATGGCTTTATCAAGAATTTTAGTGTCAGTTACATTCTTGAGTTGCAAACTGTTTTAGCAGATCATATTTTCTTTTTCTTCTTTTGGGATGACAATTTTTTTATTATTAATTGAATTTATATAATAAAAAACTACCTCATGCCATGTCTTATATATATATATAAAAAAATTAAAAAAAAAAAAAAAACTGACGTACAAAAGATATACGCCAGATAGTCTTAGGAATTACATCCAAAGAATTATAAGCAAATGAAAGAGATTCCACCTATATTATAAAAAAAAGAAAAAAAGAAAAGAAAAGAAAAACAAATTTATCTATGAACTCTTCAAACTACAATCACTGAAACCCAAAACAGTCAACCATTCACATAGTAATATAAGGGAAAAGGTCTTCAGTTGTACTAATAAAAAAAAAAAAAAAAAAAGGAAAAAGGTCTTCAGCTGCAAATCTGAAACTTTCACTTCTTTAAAAGTAAGATAATTCTGCTCCCTATATAATACCTGCACCTTACATAAGGGGGATATATATATCACTTCATTAAAAACAGATATACAGGAAGTATGCTGTAAAAACAAAGAATAACAACTAGGAGAAATAGGAAAAGAAAAGGTGAGAAAGCTAGAAGTCTAGAAATTAAGTTATGTCAATTCATTAAAAACCGATATATGGCAAGTATGCAGTAAAAACAAAGAATAACAACTAGGAGAAATAGGAAAAGAAAAAACAAAGAATAACAACTAGGAGAAATAGGAAAAGAAAAGGAGAGAAAGCTAGAAGCCTAGAAATTATTGGTGAATAAGAAGAATCCAAAAACTCCATCATAGAATATGCTGAGAAAGTATAGGATTTTGAGGATAAGGAGAGATCCATATCAGACTTGAAGCTATTTTTCTTTAGAATTCTAACGGATTGGTTGGCTGCCTTGTGGAACCAATCATTTTTTTTCCTTTCTTGATTTCCTAGATTCTTGTAACTTTTGTTCTTGATTGTTTGACCCCTTGTACACTTCCTGTGTACTAGGGAGTTTCTTTTTTGATATCAATAAACTTATTACTTATATAAAAAAAAAAGGATTTTGAACCCCATTCATAAAGGGTCTTCAGAAACCAGAACTTAAGATTAGGTTAGGCAAAGTTAACACTTTTCCCTCATATGTACGCCGATTCTTCTCCTTCCACAAGCACCACATAAGACAAGCAGGAGCGGCAACCCACATTTCCTTGAATCTACAGGAACTCAAGGCTCCTTTCCAAGACTCCAACATAGTCATAACAGAACTTGGCATGACCCAAGTGATCCCAACTAGGATGAAAGCCTACAGGTCACAAGCAATAGGAAAATGGAGCAGGAGATGACTCACTGATTCACCATCAGATATGCAGCAGCCCCAGTCTGATATGATAACAACCCTCTTTCAGAGATTATCCGTTGTCAAAATATGCGCAAGTGTCGCCACCCAAACAAAGAATGCAGCTCTTAGCGGGGTTAACGTTTTCCATCTGCATTTCCAAGGAAATTGGATAGGATTTACAGTCCTTACCGAAGCACTCTATTATAAGATTTAACCTGGAATCTGGTCTTAGGTGATGGAAGCCAAATCAATCTATCAGGATCTGTAGGGGTTACCTTCACTGCATACAGATCATCCAAAAAATGGGCCATAGAATCTACTCCCTGTCTTGTGCCTCTCGGATGAATATAGGTTTCCAATGCACCTGGCTGTTGACCCAATCAAAATAGTCTGAAACCAAAGCCTCATTATCTCTAGCAAAGCTGAACTGCTCAGGTATCTATCCTTGATGGTTCCATTCCTATCCCAATGGTACTTCCAAAACAACACTTGGGAACCAGCTCCCACCTCAAAATGAGTGTAGGATGGAATTTTTATTTTGATAGGTAATATTACTTATATTGAAAAAACTGAACATTGTGTTCATGATGGTGAACACTCTGAACAAGAAACAAATACAACAAGTTCAAGAACTAAAGCTAACAGATTGTAAGAATTCAGAAATTGAAATACAATGCGTAAAACCCCAAATACGAGCCCATTGGAACTAAGTACCGGAGAGAAGAGATTTTAAGAGGCTAACTCATACAGACCTTTCTGATATTTTTCTACAAGCCTACTTGTACAGAGCTTTTACCATCCAAAGTACCACTGACATCGAGTAGAATAAATCACTACTCAATATCACCCATTGAACCTCAAACACACAAAAGACATAGCTGCACATAGCATAAGCGATTTCACAATGAAGTAACACATGATCCACCATCTCCCCATCACACCTACACATACAACACTGATCTACTAGTATGATTCCTTTCTTCTTAAGAATATCATTAGTCAAAAATCTTACTTTAAGCTGCTGTCCACATGAAGAAAGTGACCTGCTTTGGAGCTTTGGCACGTCAAATACCTCTCTGTGGAATATATATCTCCCTTAGAGCTTGCAAAACAATGTAGTAGTACCGAACATCAAACGCCCCACTTTCTTTTAATGTATGCTTTCTGATGCATGTTTCCACACTAGAATTGATTTCATGATGTGAGCGTCACAGACTTGCATGTGTGGTGCATGCATGTGCCTGTGGCTGGTCAGAAGACTCAATTTGGTCATTTGAAATTGCACCTGGCTTAGTTTGGTTAGTGGCAGAAAAAGAGACATTTTGGAATATCTTTCATTGTGTGACATCTCTTGTAAACCTGTGAGTTGTTCATTTTCACTACACTGCCAGTCTGTTTTTTTTCGTAAGTTTGAGCTGTCCTTAGGAATTTTAAAAGCAGTACATGAAAAACTACCAATAGTTTTCATTTTTGATTACTTGTTTCTCTGATTTAAGTAGTAAGATTTTGTTCTATGATATGTTCTCTCCTTGAATATGTATTCTATTTATTCTTGCAGAGGTGATAACTTCAGCAGAATTCCACCCTAGCCATTGCAATATGTTAGGATATAGCAGCTCCAAAGGTTCAATCCGCCTTATTGATTTGCGGCAATCAGCTTTATGTGATTCTCATGCCAAATTGTAAGTGTTAACTTGTTTTTGCTCTAATTTGGTCATTCTGCAGCTGCCTTAAAAAGGAAATGTGGTCTGATTTGCTTGCAAAATGTTAGATGGGGGGAAAGAGATAGAGAAGCCTATGAGCTCTAGCTCAGATGGCATCTCCTCCCCTTGGAAGAGTAAGGTGGAGGGTGAGGTCATGGGTTCAAGACCCACTGATGTGTGTGTAATTACAGATAATAAAAAGAAGGATAGAGAAAAAGTACTTCTAGGGCTCAGCATATAGATTAAAAATACTCTAATACCCTTCATGGACTAACCAGTAATATCCTTTTGATACAGGTTTGAGGAACCAGAGCCACCTGGTACTAGATCATTTTTCACCGAGATAATTGCTTCAATCTCAGATATTAAGTTTGGAAAGGATGGAAGATATATACTTAGTCGTGATTACATGACTCTTAAGGTTTGATTTCTGTACTTGCTTGTGATTTTTGTTTTGTGCTTGGTATTGAATTTCATGATCTTATCAAGTTACATGCACAGAAATTTGCTCTTTTTAAGCACTCAATGACAAGTTTTATTTGGCTACATTTGATTTATGAAAGAATCATGTATCTGTATATCCATGAGGTGCTGAAAGGGTATGACTGCAATAAATTTGATCTGCAGTATGGAGAAAGCATAAAATTTTGAAGATTACATTTTCCTGTATATTCTTTCTGAAGAGAACCATGCCAGGACAGAAACCTGATGCTTTGCATGGCAAGCATATAAATAGGATTTCTTGTTCCACTGAAATGTTAGTCCAAGGATTCTCCACTTTAGTATTAATATAGCAAAAATGTGCCGGATTGTATGCGGAAGGAGTGTATGTAGGAATATGTTGCACTCAGTTAACAGGGGGGTGGGGGTGGGGAGAGAAAGGGAGAAACATGGGTTGCATTAACCAAGATAGAAGGGGATTTTGTCGAAGAGAAACAACCTAACACTATGTTTGGGAATTTATAAAAGAATAGAATGGAAAAGAAAGAAATATATAATTTTACTAGTATGCCTTTTACGTTTTATTTGTCTTTTCTTTAGATATGGATAAAATTGAATTTTACCTCCTTTTTATTAAAGGAATAAGCGTTTCTCTAACTTTTGTAAGGAACTCTTTTTGTTTTTTTTTTTGGGGGGGGGGGGGTGGGGGAAGAGAATGGAATGGAATATACTTTCCTATAGCCATTCCGTTCTTTTTCTCTAAACTCTTAAATAGGAGAATAGATGAAATATCATTTAAGGATCCTTTTCATTCCTTTCTAAGGAGGTGGAGGGTGATAAATTACCAATTCTCACAAAAACTTAGCTACTAGAAAATTGTGAATTTAATCATTTAACCATAATTCTAACACTCCTCATTAAATGTGGGTCTAAACTTCCCCTTAATAAGTGGGGCCCAACATGTGGGATTTTTAACATTTTAAATGAGAGGTAGAGTGAAGACATGAATCGAATCCAGGATCTTCTGCTTTGATATCATGATAAATGACCAATTCTCCCAAAAGCTTAAGCTAGCAGAAAATAATGAATTTACTCATTTTACTTTAATTCGAACACTTCCTCTCATGTGTGGGCCATAATATCATCAGAGGGTGGAGGTCATGGTTTCAAAAGGACGACAAAGAGCAACCTGGTTCACTTTCAGTATGTCCTACTACAATCTTAACACACACATAAAATAGTATCCAGGTTCTATAACTCTTCTTTCTGCATCCACTCTGTTCTGTGTGATAATAGGTTCCACCTAAAAGAATAGGGTAAATGAATAGGATAACGTGATTTAACAAAAAAGGGATGAAATAGGGCTACCATATTTGATATGTTCAATTTAACAAAAAAGGAGATGAAATGGGTCTAACATATTTGATATGTTCAAAAATAAAAATGATGAATAATTAGGCCAGCCATACTAAATGGTTCAACAAGTTAGGTAGTTTAGAAACATGTTCAGAGAGTTCAAGGCAGCAAGAAAAATGTATGTTAAGTGCTAGTCCAAACTGCAGACAAAACTGGGGGATAATTTCTCTAAAAAATGATTTCCAATTGGAGACCAAAGGTACACTTTTTAGGAAGAGGACAGGAGGAAGGCCAATAAGAAACAATATAATTTTTGATAAACATGAATCAAGATAATAATATAATACTGTAGTCAGCAGAAAATTTGTCTCCTTTTAGGCTTCAATTTCCTAACAGAAATTTGACCAATTTAGATAGATGGCAATATCTAGTTCTCTAGCTTTGAGTTGGTAGCATCTTCTGTGAACTAAAACATGCTTTGATAGCTTTAGACTTCATAGTCATGCCTTACTGTAGGTACCTTTATATTGGTTGGATTAGAATGTTAAGACCCATTCACATGGATGTAATTATAAAGGAGAAGTTTTAAATGAGTCCATGAGTAAACCAAGATAAATGCCTAGCATAGTATAATTCCGTAGATTCAATAACTAATCTTAGTTCATTACTTGTGGCTTCATATCTCAAATTGATTTCTAGGGTTTAACATTGATTAGATAATCGAATTACATTGTCTTCTATTTCAAGGGGTTGCAACTGTCACTGAACCTTAACAAGTTTTGTCATTCTATGGAGAATATTTAAGACGAGTTGATGTTAATGGTTTCAATTTGTAGTGACCATCCTTCACAGCAAGCTCTCTCCCTGGTAATTTTAGCATTTCGCTGAGATTTAGCTCAATAGTGATTCTTTCCTTTCTGAAAACAGGGAGAAAACATAAAAGTGATGTGGTTGATAAGGAGATGAACGTAATAATGAGTGATAAAAAAGTACTAATGAGTGATAAAAGTTACTTAGACAGCTATGTCATAGTGTACACAATATGTTAGGGTATCAAAGAGAGAGAGAGAGAGAGATGACTGAAGTTTCTTTATGCCTTCGCATTCTTAGGTCTGTTGTCCCCTATCTCCCTCAAAACAAAAATAAAAAGAACTCCGCTCAGGAGGAAAACTTGTGTCAGGGGTGGTAGTTCTTATCTAGACATTCCCCTAAAAAAAAAGAAAAAAAAAAAAATTACATCTTCAATTTATTGGCTTAAGTCATGACTTTCTCTTGTTATATACAATAGCAATGACAATTCAAAATTAAAAATAGCTACTTTTGATTGGTATTTGCTCATCTGTATTTTGATCTCTGCACCTTTTTTTTTAATGATATTTTTTGAATGTTGATTTTTGTGATGTTTATGTCCTACCGTTGCTCTTTTTTTTTTTTTTTTTTGGGTTTCTATTTTATGTTTTGATGAATTATTGCCTTCAATTGAGCTCTAGAATATGATTTTGGCAATGAGCTCTAGATCAAATGGAATATCTTTGCTCCTTCCCTTGTAAGTGCAAGGTGGAGGGTAAGGTCGTGGGTTCTAGACCAAGCAGTTGCTTGTGTACCTTACCGATTTATTAAAAAAAAAAAAAACGTAATAATATTTGATGTTTTTGTTTTATGCTTGTATTTCTTCCTGGTCTCTAACTTGAGTCTGCATTAATTGTTTGTATAGTTATGGGACATTAATATGGATTCAGGTCCAGTTTCGACCTTCCAGGTTCATGAATATTTAAGACCAAAGGTGAGGTTCCTACTTTGTCAATGCTTAATCTAAGATTTGTGTTGCTATGTTAGGTCTATGCTGATCACAATATTATTGAATGAATCCAGCTGTGTGATTTATATGAAAATGATTCAATCTTTGATAAATTCGAGTGTTGTCTGAGCGGCGATGGATTACGAGTAGCTACAGGTTCTTACAGGTCTGTGTTTTTATGCACATATCTCTGTTTGTAGTCTCATTATTATTCAGAATCTCTGGAGTGCATCTCATGTTTATGTTGATTTTCCCAGCAATTTATTCCGTGTGTTTGGTTCCTCCCCTGGAAGTACTGAGGCAACAACTTTGGAAGCCAGCAAAAATCCTATGAGGTAAATTTTAGCGGAAAATATTGACAAGCATGGCTTTAGCAATCATTCATGTGTCTAATAATAAAAAATTTGATGTGCCCTTTTAGGCGACAAGTTCAGACCCCTTCAAGGCCTTCCAGATCCTTGAGCAGTAGTTTAACAAGAGTTGTCAGACGAGGTCATCAATCCTTTTTTTGTTTATTTCTCATCCTTCTTGGTTTATGACTATTTATTTCTGAGCAGTTTTTCCCGTCCTCTTAACATTGAGTTAATTGTTATTTTACTTAAAATTTGTCATTTTCCATGATGGGATATCCATAACAGGAGCAGAAAGCCCTGGGGTTGATGCAAATGGAAATTCATTTGATTTTACAACTAAGTTGCTGCACCTAGCATGGCACCCAAGTGAAAAATCAATTGCCTGTGCTGCTGCCAACAGCTTGTACATGTACTATGCATAAAAATGGTCCAAGAAGAAATGTAATTTGCTTGATTAACTGCTTTTTGGTTGCTGTTGGAGAAGGCTCCTCGCCTTTCCCACGACCAGTCCGTTGGAGGCTACATCAAATTCTCACAAATTCAAGTGCCCCGTAAAATCTGTAGCATGTGCTTTAAACATCGAAGTTCAGAAGTGGCTGCCAGAATCCATGAGGAAGCAACCTGATTTTGTTCCCGGGTGGGCAGTGTTTCTTTTTACTTCCTCCTCCCAACCTCCAAAATTTCTTTGTTTTTCTTTTATCACCATCTTTTTTCTTTTTCTTTTTTTCCGTATCTTCTTCTGAAAGGGAAGATGCAGTTATGTTCTAAATTTGCGTTGGGTTGAAGTCAAGAAAGAAAAATGTGATTGTAGCTCTCCTACAACAAACACTAAAGGATGTTCAATATTTGCCACTAGGTTTAAGATAAAAATGTAGCTTTTACTCAGAAATCTTGCTGGGATGGAGATGTTGAAACTTGCAGTGCGTCAATTTTTTTATTGATTCTTTGTCGTGGTTTAAATTTCATTGAGGCTGTTTAAGTCTAGTACTTATTTGTAGCTTTCAATTTCAGTATCAGTAAAGAAAAAGCAATAATGGTGTTAGATTTTGATACAAATGTATTTTGGAGTCTTTTTTTTTTCTCTCCAGATTTTGGTGACAAGGCTGTGAACTTCAGCTAAAAGTTCCTTATGAAGCTAATTCAATTCTCTGAATCAATGTCCCCCTTCCCCCGGTGGGTGCCCGAAAAGGGAAAAATAAAAGAGAAAATGAAAAATAAATCTGAACCTTTAACCAAACTCAAAGGTGGATTAAAACAAAAGGGGCAAACTATGATATTGTGGTTTCTATTGTATCAAACTCTTTCCTTTTCTTTTCTTTTTTTTCCTTCTTGTGTGTGTATATGATAATCACATTAATCATATATCTAAACTATTCAAAACAAATGAAAAATGTATTTTTAAATTTGGCCTAAATCAATGAAGAAATAATCTATATCGTTATTTATATTGGATTAAGAATAACATGTTTGTTTTCTACTAAAAATAAATACTGATTTATAATTTTTACTAAAATATCTTGGATATAAAAGATGTTTAATACATTGAATGGCTAAATCAAATGCTATAATATAAAATAAAAGTTGAGTACAAGAAGTTGTGGATGTATTTAGTGGCCAACTTCTTTACTTTACAAATGGTTGTACTTGTATTCTTCTTGCATCGCGTTACTTTTTATTAAGATTTGAATAAATTACATAATTTCTCTGTATTTTTGGATGGTTTCAAATTAAATTATAAATTATAAAATGTTTGAATCAAAATCATGAAGCTATTAAAATCAGTTTAAATCATGCCTTCAATGATTCATTATTAATATAAAAAAAAATTCACATAACTTATAACTAAACTAAACACAAATAATCCATTCTAAAAAAAAAAAAAACACAAATAATCATTTAAAATAAAATTATAAGACCTCTAGTGTACTATATGAGGGTTATGAAATTAATAATAAATCATGTCTCTATTGTTCCTAGCACATTTATGTGTAAATTATATCATATCATATCATATCATATACCATATAATAAAAATTATTTCCTATACATTATGTTTGGTCATATGGATGCCCTCTCATTTTTATTTTTCAATTTTCATTTTACTTCTCATGTCATGTGATATACTATAATTACATTGAAGTAATTGGTATAATTTTTCTAAGTAAGTTCCTATAGCTAAAATTTCGATAAGTTTAGAAAACACAACTTCAATTGAAATTATATTAACAAGAGTTTCTAGAATTTTTATTTTTATTTTCTTTAATAATCTATCATAATTGTCTATTTTAATAATAGAAGTTAGATATTACAAGTTGAACTTACATCATGTAGCTCAATGTAAATATTATTTATTATGCGACATAATTTCGTCATATGACCCATTGTAGGTAAATTAAAATTATTAGTGCAGTTAACAATAAGAAAAACTCCATTATTATAATTAAAATTTTTTAAAGATTACTCATGTTAAAACTAAATCCAAATTATTATATATATATATATATATATATAACCCAAAAACTCAACTCTAGCTATGGCGTTAATTGAGCAAGATTAGGATTGCAATTAATTTGTGCTATGGGCTAATATTAATTCACAATGAGAGATTTGAATAAGAACAAGAAACAACTACATCCTAATCATATAGAACTAAATTTCATTATTTTATATCTTGGATTGTGTTACAAGGGTTTTTCTCAAGAACAAAGATACTCTATTCTTCTAGAAAATCTCTATCTTTCTCACATGTATTCTGTGTCTCTTTTCTTTGCCCTTATATTTCCTTATATTTGCCCTATCTCTTTCTTCAGTGTGTGCTGTCCTTATCTAGCTAGATAACTTCATGTCCTATCGGGCTTTTCTTTTCTCACTTTTTTATCATGAAATGAGACTTTTGGGGTTTTTTATATTGTTCTAGCTTGTTATTCTGCATTACATGTGGTGGTGCTGGGCAGGTGACTCTCATTAATGTGGAGGTTATTGTAGAATCATCAGGAAGCTTCAAAAAACTTCCTTAGATGAACTCGTGTGTTCTAGAATTCTTCCTTGGGAGCTCGACAGATATTTAACTTCTACCAATTCTGTGTGGATCTTGTTCTTGGATGGGATTCTTGGATTAAATGATCTTCGGAATTGAGATGACGAATTATTTGATTCATGATCCGAGATTTGGTTCTTTCAGGGAAGGCCCATATTTAGAGTGGACTTGTTGATATTGGGCTTATGTTTGCCCATGGCTTGATATTATTTGGGCTCTATAAAACCATACTCCTAAATATATATATATATATATATATATATATATATATATAAAAGTTTCATTATTACATTGCATAAAAATATATAATAATTTTTTGTTTTAGTAAAAATTTAATCTTATAAGTTTTACCTTTTTCCACACAATTTGAAGCTAAAAATTTGTTTTATTATTCAATGAAATATCTTTTTTAAATTACAATAAAATTTTTTAAATTTTTTAAAATATATTGAATGACATAAATTACACTAAAATTTCATTATTAGAAAAGAAAAAAAAGTGTATAGGTATAGCAATATGCAGTTTTAGCCCAATAAAAATTCAGTCTCGAATTAACAAACGTTCACATGTTTTGTACTAAGAATCAATAAGTAGGCTACTTCTTAAACCTTTGAATTTGGGTACATTTTAATTAAATCTTTAACTTTCAAAATGTTTCATCTAGTTAAATTAAGCACATATTTTATATGAAATCTCTATCACATGTTTTCTGTGAACACCGTTTAACATCACATGACTAACTAATTTAAATGAAATTTATTTCAAAATTTGAGATTATATTGAAACATAAACACTAAAGTTTAAAATAAAGCCATCTCAGACTATATAAGGTTTAACAATAATTGAAACATTTTTATAAGCCTCAAATTTAAATAAAACATTTTGAAAATTTAAGATTTAAATGAAGCATGTTTAAAATTCTAAAATTTTAAAAATAAATTACATGTAATAAATCTAATTCTGTCTAAAAAAAGAAAAGGAAAAAAAAAAAAAAAAAGGATTCTAGATATTTTTGTATAGGTGGGCCATACATTCAATTGAAATTTCTGGGGTTTAATTCTTGTCTACACCAAAATTGATTAGTGTCTCGATTTAATGATAAAGAGTACAATCATCAGAAGTGGACGTTATAGGTTAAAACTCTCTCTCTCTCTCTCTCTCTCTCTCTCTCTCTTTATATATATATATATATATATATATAAAAGTAGCCTCCTTTGTGCACAAATTGCATTTTAGTACATAGTATTTAACATGACATGCATTCTCACATGCACACACATCTTTACATGATCACATGTCCATGCATATATACTCACATATAGATGCATCCCCATGGGTGTCCTTGAAAGCCAAATGCCAAACATTTCAAATGATAGAAATTATGACTAAACCAAAACAAGGTACAATCTGGCATTATGGGGTGCCTAATATATTCCCAACACGTAATAAAACTTTCGACTCCATGTCTTTTGTTCGAGACATAGGAACCCTTAGCGTAATCCTTAGTTAAATAGGTATAAAATGGATTAGACATAAGTGACTAGTTCCACCTAAAAAACTCAATGGTTAATAGAGACTTCTAAAATATAAAGACAATAAATAGAGTTGTCACTCTAGTGTAGGACATAAATCACACACTTGGTTCACACATGGCCAAGAAACTCCTCAAATGTAGGAGGTCAATTAGATGCATTTGGGCACTTTTTCCGGCTTCAACAATGAGTTGTCAACCTCTCCTTCTCTTTCTCAAATATAAAATCTTGTTAGTTAGGGGAAGAGAAAGTTATGTAGCTAATCTAGATCTAGCCTTTTTGGTATCAGCTGCTATTTCGATTGGTATTTGGTTATAAGGGGAATCTCATTTGTAACGTAACGAGCTTTTTGCTCCTATTTTATAGATTTATTCATTTCTTTTGACAATATATTCTCTCTAAAACAAGCTTTTCTTTAATCTCCCTCTCAAAGTTAGAACTTTGACTCTCTCTCTCTCTCTCTCACACACACGTACACAAAAATAAAAGTTGAGTTCTCTCTTTTTCTCTCAAATATAAGTATCTAAAAAACTCTCTTTCTCAAAGCTTCAAGCTCTTTCTCTGATAAAAAAAAAAAAAAAAAAAAAAAAAAACTACAAACTCTCATATTGGTGTGATCAAATGGCTGCTCTTATACCAAGACATACAGCTAGAAAGCTAGCCTTGCTCTCATCCCAAAGGTCCACCTTGCTCCACACAACCCCTTCATCACTCATGTCCTCCTCCCACTTTCCTGCTACTCAAAATGGCCCACGAACTACCCTTCCATCCAGATCCCCTACTGCAGGCTTGAGCAAGACGGGAGAGTACTTAGTATTAAAGGTAGATGCTCTCGCGAACTGGGCCCAATCAGCGTCCATATGGCCCGTGACTTTAGGGCTGGCCTGCTGCGCCGTTGAGATGATGCACGCCAGCGCCGCCAGGTATGATATGGACCGCATGGGCACCTTCTTCAGGCCCTCTCCACGACAAGCCGATTTGATGGTTGTGGCTGGCACTCTTACCAATAAGATGGCCCCTGCACTTCGGAAGTATGTTTTGATGATATTGATTATTTTGTTATCAGCTCTTTTTTTTTTTTTTTTTTTTTTTTTTTTTTTTTTTTTTTTTTTTTAAATTGTATATGTTTTATCCTTCGATTTAAAAATTGAATTTTTTGGTTTTTTAAATTTTAAATATTTTAGAAAAATTAAAAATTTTAAAATATGATTGTCCAATGTTAAGGTATTAATATTTTAATGAAATATAATGTAAAATATATAATATAATGTGATGTGTTTTGAAAAGTAAGTAAAATAGGAAAATTATGTTCTTATACTAAAATAGACAACAATTTTCACACGAGTTAATGCAAATGTTCTTAGTTGCCAAAACTATTGCCAAGTGGGAGTGACAAAATTCAACATGATCTACGAACATGATATAGCACAACACAAACTTAACAGGTTATGCTTTGAGGATTAATGGGTTTGTGTCTTATTTATGTTGTCATGACTATCCCGTTTAATTAGCGTATAGGGTTTGTGTCCAACTTACGGAATCTATTTGACTCGTTTAACTAAATATCATTTTACCAATATAGCATTTAAAACCTTAGGTGTATAAACTTATTTTCTTTCCCAGTTGCATTTCTCCAAGCCACATGACCACCTATCACTCTCCAACCTCAATCTCACCTTATTTTCTTAGTCATTGTCACACATCTGTCATTGCGGTGCCAATTTGCCGTTGCCCTCATCCTTCATTTCTCTCTATCACTTGAAATTCAGGTCGTTGTCATCCTTTACTTGTACCTTTATCTTTTTATCTATTTTCTTGAAATTGATTGCTGGGATCTAAAATTAGCTATTGTGGTTTATTTTGTTTAACATATTATAATTGATTATTTGTGATCTTGAGATATGTTTTACTTTTGAATATTTATTTATGATGCAATTACTCTGTTAGTTTTGAATTATATATTAAAAAAATCTATATTTTTTTTTCATAATTCAAATCAATTGAATTAGTACTGAAATTTGTATTTTTTTTCTTTAAAAAAAAAAAAAAAAACTGGTCAACACAACTAACTCGTTTAATAACGTGTTAAGATTGATGATACTTAATCTATTTAATAAATATGTCGGGTTAATGTCAACCCATAAAGTCGAATACTAGTTAAAATGGCTTTTTTTTAAACCTTTTGTTTACCTTTTTAACTTTTTACCATCTTAACTTTTAAATCTCACAAGAATAGCAATTGCATACTGTAATAGTCCTAGTTATTGTACTAGATGTAAATCTTACCAAGGAGTCATAATTGAAACAATTTAACTTTTGATCATTATCTTAATATTAGGTCACATAAACTTTGAAGCCTCACAATTTTCACATTATTATTATTATAACTATTCATTAAAATCTTTTCATATAAAATTTTCTTAATTTTTCTTTAAATGATAGAATGGATAGTTACATTGACAAACATAATAATAATAAATATCAATTAATAATTATTAAATTTCCTAGAAAAAAATAAAAGAGAGAGTTAAAATTTTTATTGTATTTCATGAGTTCCTAACTGATTGTTAAATATTCATCAATATTTTGGAAGAAATATCTTAATAGAAATAACCGTGTGAATCTTTTGTAATCAATTGTGGTTGGCATCATATAATGGGTGATTTATATGAGTTCAATGACAAATTTGTTGAAAGCCCTTTGATTTCTTTATTTCCTTATGAACTCGAATTATCTAAGTGAAGATGATGAATGAATTTTTGATTTTATGAAAAAAGGGTGAGAGAGGACTAGCCGTGACTACCCCATCCAATTATGGTCATAATTATATTACTGCCCATCAAGAAATTAATGACTGAATAGTCATGTGAGTTGAGCCATAATCCAAAACTTAACCAAATCTAGAATATCTGGCTCAAAGAATTTCAAAGAGTTCAGGTCAATTTTTAACTCCCTCGAAGAATGGGAGAAATTGGAAGGAATAGAGTATGTTTTAAATTAATTTTTACTTACGTCCCCGTGATTCTATTTTTTCTTTTCTTAAATGTCTACACCTCCACTTTAATTAAAGAAATGAAATGTTATAAAAGGATTTCTTTGCATTCTTTCTATAAAAAAAAAAAACTCCCAAATTTACTTATTATTCCACTAATTCTCTTTTAAACATCTAAATACAAGAGAGATCAGTATTTAATTCATTTCTTTTCCATTTCTTTCTATTCTATCCATTTCATTCATTTCTCTTTCTTTACAAACTCCAAAACATAGTGTAAGTCGCACCAATATGACACCTTTGTTCATGAAGGTTCAAATTCAAAAACCACCACTGAGGCATGACTCTAGATGATAGATGTAATTTTGTTTCATTTTGTTTGAGGGATTGTATTAGTCTTTTGTCTAGAGGTCATTACCAAATGTGGTCTCATTTAGTGGCGGCTCCAAGAATTTTGTTTAGGGAGGTCATTAAGAAACTTAAATTAAAAAAAAAAAATTAATAAAAAGATAATTTGAATATATCTAGTTATCAACAAAATAATAATAATACATGAAGTTTTACAATTTCTTTTTACAAGTTTTCAAAATTTTAATTGCTACATAATAGTTCATTATGAGTATCTATTGCCAATGTGGGTAGCTATGAGCCTATAAACATTTTATTTTGTTAAGTTTGCCAAACATTTTTATCATTATGCAGTTGTTATTATCTATTTTTCTTTGTTTTTATAAAAATATTTTAAACTAAATGACTAATCTCAATTCTCAACTCATTGGTTCTGTATTAATTATTGACACACACAATCACATATATTCATATTACATAAAATTATACACTACGTGTCTACTTAACCATTAAAATGCTTAAACAATCACTAACTTTACAATTTTTTTTCTTGAATTTTACTAACTTTATAAAAAAAATTTTTATAATATGATAACAATACACAAACATGAAAAAAAACCATCTCTATTTCCTAATTATTAAATTATATAAAGTTATATCACATATATACTGTACACACAAACATCCACACATCATAATTCACGCAAATAATATTAAAATAAAAAGTAATTCAAACAATCAATATTAGACACACTTATACACATATTATATAAATTTATAATAAAGAGTAACTCTTACAATTCACAAAGACTTACTTTTTACTCTTAGAGTTTGAAATACTTGTAATAAGGGCGTGCAAGATTGAAGCCAAGGTGTGAAAAAAAAATATTTTTAAGAATAAATTAAAGTATAACTAAAAAAAATATTTCATGTATATAATATTATTTATTTTTTTGAAGTTAGGGGATTCATTTGAGCCCCTGAATAAACTATAGCGCCACCCCTGAGTCTCATTTAAATGGGAGATTGAGATTTTTTTTTTTTTTTTTTTTTTTTTTGAGAAACAAATAGGAGAATGAGAATGAGACTAATGAATCAATTATGATCCTATCCTCTGATATTTTTGTCTACTCTTGGACCTTCGCAAGACTCGAAATCAAAAACTTGTGCTTAACTGCCCAAGATGTTACCTTTTTTTTTTTGGTAATTTTTTAATCAACAAATTTCCATTTTCAAGCCAAAATAATTGATATCCACCAGTATGCCTGGTGGTATTTTCTGCAGTATGCTTTATGGCTTTGTTTTGATTGAGGGAGAGATTTGTATTGATTCATCTATAGGCACGACAAATACTGACCATACCGCCAACCAATACAGTACAATATCGAAAAATTTGATCTCTGTTACAAGGAATCACATATTTGAACCAAAACTCATTGACCAGAACAATACTTCTTCATTACAAACGGCACTGACCCCCAAGCTCCAACCCCAACAATGGTGTTCTTTGGTCTAGTTCTAATGTATCCACCATAATATCAATCATTGATTTCTATACGGTGAAAACTGCCCACTTTGCCATCTGGTATTAATATAATTTGATTGGATTTTGAAACTTTATATTGCATTAATTTTTAAGGTAATTTTTTTGTAGGGTCTATGATCAAATGGCAGATCCACGGTATGTCATCTCTATGGGAAGCTGTGCAAATGGAGGTGGCTATTACCACTACTCATATGCTATTGTTCGAGGCTGTGACAGGATTGTCCCGGTTGACTTTTATGTTCCTGGGTGTCCTCCAACAGCTGAGGCCCTAGTCTATACATTACTCCAGTTGAAGAAGAAGATAAACAGAAAGAGGGATTTTCTTTACTGGTGGACTAAGTGATTAATCAAACATTTACTTGGACTGAAGCTTAGCCCTTCCATGATCCATATGTGTAGCATATGAACTTGTCCCTTGATGGCTTCTTTTAATTAGATGTAAATGTGGTATTATGTGTGACGTGTTGCATATAACATTCTCTCACATTGGAGTAGATCAAACACTTGTTGGGTATACACATGTGGGAGGATGTTATATACAACATATTATAAAAATAATAAATCTTACTTTTGTGTTTTTCAAGGAATTTTTTCCTTTGTAGCATGTTATGAAATAATAAACACCATTGAAAAGAATTATACAACCGCAATGCATTTTTGTTTTTTAATTTTAATTTTTTATTATAGGCGGAAATCACATTTTTGTCCCTACATTTCCGGGCGATTCTCACTTTGGTCCCCAGATTTTATTTTTACTGCTTTTAGTCCCTATCCTAAAAAACGCTTCCGGTTTTGGTCCATATTGTTACATCAGAGATGGAAAATGCACACGTGGTAAATAGCAGAATTAAAAAATATTAAAAATATTTTATTTTATTTTAAAATAAAATAAAATTTTAGTTATCAATAATTTTAAAATAAAATAAAATTTTAGTTATCAATAATTTTAAAATAAAAATATTAAAAATTTTAGTTTAAAATAATTGTTCTTCACGTTCTTCCCCCAAGAACATGGTTGCTCAGAAAATAAGAAATTCAAGATTTTCTTCTCTTTTATTTCATTTTCTTAGTATCCAAACAAGCAAAAATATATACAAAACCATGATCAAACTCAGATACTCTAACACAATCAACTAACAAAACCCAAAACTTATACCACAACCCCTCTTCAGAAACAACGTTGTACCCACCATTCTCTCTCACAGCAAACAAAAGCATAAGCAAATCCACACACTGCCCATCTCCAAGCATTGGAGGTAGAGGCCGAAAATAGTCTTGATCGCAGATCTCCTTGCCAAAACGTAGAAGAAATCCTTCGAACTCGCATCGAAGCTTATCGGAATCTAGTTGGATATCAAATCCATTGGAACCCGGTTTTAGATCGACCCAGAAATCGTTTTGCTTTAGCTTCTTTTCTGGGGTTTTGACGCAATCTAAAGCAGACCCATCAGCAAGCATCGACCACCCTGCCATTGGATTTCGAATTCAAACCCTAAAAACCAAATCACACTCTTTTTTGTAAACTTTTTTTGTTTTCTTCAACAACAAAAGCCATCAAACCCCCCCCCCCCCCACACACACACACACACACAAAAACCCATAACTATATATATATATATATATATATAAACAGAGAGAAAAGACGGCTATGAAAGAGTTATGAAATGAATATGAAGATGAAAGATGGAAAAAAGGTACCTATTAACCATCTAGGTCATGCTTGCAAAAAACCATGTTCTGGGTTTTGTTAGTTGATTGTGTTAGAGTATCTGAGTTTGATCATGGTTTTGTATATGTTTTTGCTTGTTTGGATGCAAAGAAAATGAAATAAAAGAGAAGAAAATCTTGAATTTCTTATTTTCTGGGCAACCATGTTCTTGGGGGAAAAACATGAAGAACACTTATTTTTAACTAAAATTTTTAATATTTTTATTTTAAAATTATTGATAACTAAAATATTATTTTATTTTAAAATAAAATAAAATATTTTTACTATTTTTTTAATTCTGCCATTTGCCACGTGTGCATTTTCGGTCTCTGATGTAACAGTAGGGACCAAAATGGGAAGCGTTTTTCAGGATAGAGACTAAAAGCGGTAAAAATAAAATCTGGGGACCAAAGTGGAAATCGCTTGAAAATGTAGGGATGAAAATGTGATTTTCGCCTTTATTATATTAAACTAGTCGCAGGTTCACGTATAACATGGGAATAAAAAATTAATTTATAATTGTGGTATAATATACAATTTGTTCTCTAATTTGTTGAATATAATTTAGAGCATTTATTATAATTTAGCTCAAAGGCTCTTCTATTTTTTTGGTAAGGATTAATTTAGAGCATTTATTATAATTTGGAATTACTACATTTTCCAATCACAAAAAAAAAAACCTAGGGGTGTGATGAGTATTATGTGTGGTGAAATAATTTTTCATCACACCCCTTTTTTTTTTTTTTTTTTTTTTTTTTTTTTTTGTGATTGGAAAATATAGTTGTAAGGACACAATTTGTAACGACCCATAATACTGTTGGGTTTGCACGTAAAAAGGCCCAAACAATATCATTTGTAGAGCTTGGGTTTGAAAGGCTAGGTCTTTGTCATCGGATGGTAGGTCAGGTTGGCTCCGATCAGTTAATCTCGTCCGAGGAGTCTGGGGAGCTCTAAGCTCTTCTTATTCTCCTTCTTTCTAGGATGCCATGGTTGGGAGGACGGACTGTCCCCCCCCCCTTCTCACACTGCCTCTCTTATCCTTTTATACGGGCATTTATCCTCTCACCAGCGTCCACGTATAAGCTCAATTTCCTAGGACTCAAGACTTGTCCTGTCAGCCCATACCTAGAGTGGTTGGGGGTGGTTGTAAAAGCTGAAGAGTATGGCTGTGTCAGGTGCAGAGTATTGAATGGCAGTAATGACAGCCTTCCCTTTGTCCTTGGTCGTTATACTATCTAGCGTCTTCTTCTCTATTGACGTAGATATTTTAGATTTTTCCCCAAACTGTTCCTATGCCGTTTTTGCCCTTCCTTCCAGCCAGGGAGACCTCGGATATGCCGAGGACAGAATCATCCTCGGCTGTGTCTTAAGACTATTTGGACTTTTATTGCCTATCCTCGACTATACCCTTCCTCGGCTCGGGCCTTGGGCCCCAATGTAAAAATGGGCCAGGGCCACAAATTATTGGACCCCACAATAGTAATCCCAAATTATAATAAATGCTCTAAATTAACCCTTACCCAAAAAATAGAAGAGCCTTTGAGCATGCGCATAAGCGTGTGCTCAGAGGCTAGTAAAAATATAAAGAATATGCAATTTAACGGCTAGATTTTTAAAATATGCAGCTATGTTAATTTTTTTTACTGAGAGTTGTAGCTTTAGGCTATAACTAAGTTTATAGTCAAAATTTGTCCTTAAACTTTAGTCCCCTTAATAGTATACTATTCCCTTACAAACAAGAAGGAAATGCCCAAAAATAAATAAATTATTGAACTAAAATTTTGAAAGAAATGTAGCTTGCAGCATTAATAATAAAACTATATATTATGCAATGATTTCAAAATAAGAAAACTTGTAGATGAAAATTATAAGACTTTATGTATTCGCATGTGTTTGTACTTTGTATGTTTTTTTTTGGTCATATACAAAGTTCTCTTTTTATCAGATTTTGTATAATTTAAGTTTCATAACGACCACCTTAAAAAAATCAAGTTTCAAATTAATAGACGTTCACATGTTTTTGTATTAATAACAAATGGGAAGGTTACTTCTTAAACCTTTGAATTTTTGGGTGCATTTTATTTAAATCTTAAACTTTCCCAATGTTTCATCTAACTAAACTAAAGCACATATTTTCTAAAAATATTTTATATAAAGTCTGTCTCTCAGGTTTTCTGTGAACACTGTTAAACATCACATGGTTAATTGATTTAAATGAAATTTATTTCGAAATTCGAGATTATAATGAAACTTACCAAAAACACTATGGTTTAAATACAACTATCTAAGACAATAAGGTTTAACAGTAATTGAAACATTTTTAAAAGCCTAAATTTAAATAAATTTTTTTTGAAAATTTAAGATTTAAATGAAGCATGTTCTAAATTTGAAAATTTTAAAACTAATTTACACATAATATATCTAATTCTGTTTAAGAGAAAAAAAAAAGGAAAAAAGAAATTAGGATTTTAGAAATTTCTGTATAGGTGGACCATACATTTAGCTAAAAATAACCCATTCAAAAGTAGCCTCTTTTGCTTGGTTAGATAATAAAAAGCTATTATTAGGTGTCGACATGATAGATTGAAATTCTCTCTTAAAAAAAAAAAAAAAAAATTAGCCTTCTTTGCCCACAAATTGCAGGAATACTTAATCAACAAAACATTCAACCGGAAAAATAAAAAATATAAAAGAAAGAAAACTCGTGTCTCTAACTCTTGACTTATGCAATACCCTTGACAAAAAAGTAAATTTATAATAAATTAGTTTTTTCTTTTAATAATTAATATATATGTAAAAAGAAATGAATGTGAATCATTAAGGATATCGGTGGACATATAGACAAACGCAAATGTAAACAAACTTGTCCATGGGAGCATCCTCACTTTCAAAAATCAGGATATTGACAAAATTAATTTATATAACTTTAAAAAAAATTTACATTCCGTTTTATAATTATTGAGATGTTATATTTTTATATCATGATTAATGCTAATAAAAATGATATCAATAATGATTTATATAAAAATTATATTGTTTCAAGAATAATTTATAAGGCAATAGTTGTGAAAATGATGTCCTAGAAGCATTACCATTACATTTAGTTTAAAGACAGAAACTTGAAAATAATTATACCATGCTTTTTTCTATTCTTTTTTTTTTAATTATATTAAATTCCACACCACTTCATTATAGAAGCTCCGGACTCCCGTAGTCTTTGCCAAAAAAAAAAAACTATCTCTCTCTCAAAGATAAAATCTTCACTCTCTCTCTCTCTCTAAAACAAGCTTTCTATAATCTCCCTCTCAAACATAAAACTTTGACTATCTCTCTCTCTCACACAGACAGAAAAATAAAACTTGGGTTCCCTCTTTCTCTCCCTCAAATTTTAAGTTCCTTAAAACTGTGCCTCTCTCTTTCAAAGCTTCAAGCTATTTCTCACATCAAAATCTATAAACTCTCTCTTATTTGGTCTGATAAAATGGATGCTCTTATACTAGACATACCGCTTCAAAGCTAGCCTTGTTCTCATCCCAAAGGTCCACCTTGCTCCACACAACAACCCCTTTATCACTCATGTCCTCCTCTCACTCCCCCACTCTTAGGATGTGTTTGGATATCACTTATTTTGCTGAAAACTGAAAATACTGTAGCAAAATAATTTTTAAATGTGTGAATAGTGCCATGGGACCCATTTTTAATGAAAGTTTTGTTGAAAAAAGAGATTTGTGAGTCCTGTGAACAGTGCACAAGACCCACTGGAAAGCACTGAAATGCGCTTCTCAATGAAAAAAAAGCGTGAAATGCTGGACGTTAGACATGGACGTGTATCCAAATGTACACTTAGGGTCCATTTGGATACTGCAGATTTTGCTGAAAACTGAAAACATTGTAGCAAATAAGTGAAAAACGTTGGCTGATTATTTTGGGGTCCGAGTACTGTAGCTTAGCTGAAAGTATTTAAGGGTCGTGTTTACTCTTTTTCTTCTATTCACTCCTCACCCACCCTAACACCTGTGTCTTCAAGAAGAGAGGTCCACGCCCACCAGAGAAATCGACGAGGAAGACCTACATCGGTCCAACACCGGCGAAGAGCTCAAAAGAGAAACCCACGAGGAAGACAACCTAGTCCAATTCTGGCGAAGATTGGGTTCCCTCTAGTGTACTCTTCCTTCCATAAACCTGGGTTCACCCTCTTCCCCAATTTCACTCCTCTCCCACCATAACGCCTCTCTTCCCATAAACCCATTTCACCCTCTTCCAATTTCACTCCTCTCCCAGCCTAACACCTCTCTTCCCATAAACCCATTTCATGCCTCTTCCAATTTCACTTGCTGAACCATTTGTTTAATTCATGTTAGCTTTTATTATTTTGTGGCTTTCTTTTCTGTTGAATTGTTGGAATCCAACCCCACTTGTTCTGCTTTGCTTTTAATTTCTGTTCTAAAATGGCCTATTGAGGTTAAGAGCCTAATCTGTTAAGCTTGTTTTATGCATATATGATTAGAAATTAGAATACAGTGCAGAGGATTTTTTAATTTCTAGGCCAATGGGTTTTTGAGTTTGTGAATTGTGATGGTGTTTGATACTCCTTTCTTCCCTTTACTTTTCCTTTGTATAAGGGGCACAACGTTTTTGATTTAGAGTCGAATTAATAATGCTTTGGTCTTGTACTGATGTGTATTTATTTATTTATTTTTGCAATTGGTTGAGTGATTAAGAAATCTGTAACTTGTAGTTTCTTGTGCATTCTCTAAAATTTCCTAGGGATGCTGCAAGTGAAATATGTATAATTTGGTATCTTTATCCCACCCATTGACCTTAGTCAAGCTATCTATCTAAGCTTTAGATAGAGGAGACAAGCATGGAAATAATTGATCTTTCTTTGCATGCTATAATTAACTTTCTTTATTCTTTTTTTACATCAGTGACAACTTTAAATCTATAGTAAAAAAAAGATAATGACATGGGCAAGGGTAGCATGCATTTTTCCATTTTTGTTTGCTTCATATTGTCAGTTTCCCAACTTCATGTCCATGTAAGAATTTTCATGCAGAATTCATGTAGCTACACCCTTTCTTTATCATGTAATCATGTCCTTAAGCATAAACAATTCTTTCTTTTTTGCTAGACAAGTTTTAAGTGGATATTTTTGTCATGCATTGCACAAACCAGTCATGATACTTGATGTGGGAAATTAAAAGAGCATTTCCCCTTATTCATTGCCGGTCTTGCCCACGATGATGATGGGCCTTCAATCTCCATTGGGTCAACATTCGCACAAGGTTGACATTGAGGGTCAACAAATTCTTTGCTATTAGCGGAGTCCCCAAACCCTTCGGTGCATTCCTTTGGTATTTCACCACTCATGCAGATTGCATTTTTCCGCATTGCAACCATGCCTTCAAATATGGTTTCCATGGACTGAACATTCGACAAAGGTTTGTTTTTAAAGGTTAATGCCTTTGGACATGCCTACATGTGGACAACCAATAGTTTGAACACAATATAATTGTAGACATTTGAGTTTTTCACAATTATGTAAAGTGAACTAACCTGAAGCTTTCGGGTCCACCACTCATCACTAGTCTCAAGCTTTCCAGTTACAGAATCATAACCCAACCTAGTCTCACACTCAAAACACTCCTTCCAAGCCTTCCACTGTTTTCTCAGATGATCCCATTTGTTTTTAAACTGCGTGTGAGTCACCACTTTTCCCATTTCACCCAACTACTCAATCATTGCATCAACCCCTTCCCTTCTAAAAAATCCTCCATTCCTCTTGCTGTCTAGGACTTGAGTAGCACACAAATCACAAAAAGCTTTTAGTTCTGCTGGTTCTTTCCAACTAGTTCTCACTTCATTACCACCGTCCTTCGATTTCCCCTTATCCATTTTTGCTACAACTTCCTTCTATACTCACTGGGGCATTTCAACAAACAGTTCATATGCATATCATAATCGGTTATGCATACCCACATGAAAATGCAAAGTAAACTCACATAGTCTAAATACAACATAGGTAAGAAAAGAAACACACAAAATTACACAAAGGAGAGAGAAACCCACATACTAGTGTCATGGAAAACATAGAAACCACACACAAATGTTGAACACAAAAACCACACACAAACATTGAACACAAAACCACAGATTGAAGCCTCATGGAAAACAATATAACCACACACCAACAAATCAGAGAATATGAGAAGTCAGATACAACTTACTTGTGAATGCAGAGACCCACAGTGGTGGCAATGATGTCCCAAGTAGAGAGAAGGTGAGCTCAAGCGAAGGATAAACAAAGGGGATTGGGTTCGTTTGTTCTGCGTAATGGGTTTGTAATTATCGTGTTTCCTCTGTTTTGATGGTTTATTAGGTGGTGGGTAGGTGCAACTCATTGAAGAGGAAGAGGACGGAGCATTGAAGCGCATTGAAGACATCTCTACCACGGTAGTTGAGAGAAAGAAGAAACATAAGAATGTGAAAATTAGCCGTTGGCCTGAACGCAC
Organism: Quercus lobata; assembly: GCF_001633185.2. Classification (NCBI taxonomy): domain Eukaryota; kingdom Viridiplantae; phylum Streptophyta; class Magnoliopsida; order Fagales; family Fagaceae; genus Quercus; species Quercus lobata. Next base: position 16,089,056 of record NC_044908.1, on the reverse strand, counting down.
CGTTTTGTGTTTCCTCTACTTCGTGGGTCAGATGAGTGAACAGTACACAGTACACAGTGAGAAGGTTTTAGCAACACATTTCCTTTCAAGGTTGTGTCCATGAACAGTACGCACACACGTACAACGTTAATGAAACGGTGTGTTCAAGCTTTCATCCATGCGTTTCAGCTGGAACTTTTGCGCGTTTATTTCGTGGGCACTATAGCTGTGGGTCCCATGGTGCGTAAAACACAAACACTGAAACGCTACCCAGAAACGCAATCCAAACGCTACCTTAGTCTCATTGGCTGGCTCCTTCATACTATAGTGGCTCAACAATTTCTCTTCCTATTAGTACTGCAGGCTTGAAGATGGGCTGCCAAGTACGATCTGGACTGCTTTGGCCTCATCTTCAGGCCCAGCCCACGACAGTCTGATGTTATGATTGTGGCTGCCACTCTAACTAATAAGATGGCTTCTGCACTTCGGAAGTAAGTTTTAATGATATTGATCATTTTGTTATTAGCTAAATTTTTTTAATTGTATATTATAGTCCAATTTAAAATTTAAAATAATTGGATTTTCTTTTTGTTTTTTAAATTTTAAAATTTTTTAGAAGAATTTATAATTCTAAATATGATTGGCCAATTTTTAGGTATTACTATTAAGGGTAAGAGTTAGGTCCAGTGTCGACACTAAGTTTTTGTCTGCCCCCTCCCTTCCTCCACTATATAAATTGTACTTTTTTTTTATTATAGCAAATGATTTTTGGGGTGAAGAGATTAATTTTTTTACTAGTCCTATCTATGTAATTGTGGAACTATTTTTGTTTATATTTTTGCCATAAATTATAGAATTGGTTTTAAGTGCTTATGATTGATTTCTTCCAAGTTCCAACGGTTATATGTTCATTAGTTTCCAAAACTACTACCAAGGGATTTGGATCCGAAGCTACCAAGCAATTACCATCTATTGTGAGATGTAAAGTTAAAAAGGTCAGTTTGTTAAAGTAGTTATAGCGCCAACATGCAAGGCAAAAACTCTCAAACCCTAGAGGGTGACCAAACAGATCCCTTATCTGAAGAAACTGATCATCTTGTTCATAGCACAAAGAAACAAAAAGTTGGTTCCTCCACTTTCTAAGCTTAAAGACCCATCCGTTCCTACAAATATATTGTTGTCCATCCTACAAATGAATGGGAAGACCACACTCCCCATCTCTTGTTGATGAAGACGACGCTAGCTCTGATATCAACCTTGACGACGACGAGCCTTATCCCGTCATCCTCATTTCCTGTGAAGACAAGAAGCGCATCAAATTCCCCTATTGCTTTGCTCTTATAGTTAAGGCTTTTGGAAAATCTCTTGGCTTTAAATACTTAAAATAAAATATTAGAGCAATCTAGAAACCGAAAGGTGATCTCCAAGTCATCAACTTAGGACTAGATTTCTTTCTCATTCGTTTTAAAATCAAAAAAATATTATAGGAAGGTTATTGGTGAGGGTCCCTGGTTCATAGGCCAACAATTCCTTTCCCTTTGTAGATGGTCACTGGGTTTCTGTCCCTCGAAAGCAAAAATCACCACCATTGCTATTTGGGCTCCACTACTTGAACTCCTAATTGAATTTTATGATAACTCCATTCTCTGCAAGATTGGAAACCAAATTGGAACTCTTCACAAGGTTGACACTCGCACTATGGAAAATGTGCGAGGGAGGTACGCTCGTTTATGTGTCCAAATAGACCTAGAATGTCCCCTAACATCAAAATTCCACATCGGTAAGCTCCTTTAACCAATACAGTATGAAGGCATCACAACTATTTGTTTTAAGTGTTGTTTTGTTGGCCACTAAGCCCCTCATTGTCTTTCTATTGTTCGACCTCCTTTGTCCTCCAACCTCCCTTCCGAACCACAGCCACACTCCCCTTCCTCATCTCCAACTCCCAACCAAGATCCCAATCCACAAAAAGAGTTTGGTGAATGGTTGCTTGTGTAGCGGAATCTTCTAAAGCCAAAAACCCTAGCACCAACACCACTAACCCTAGGCCATCCTCCAAATCCCATGCACAAGCACATGAATCTTCTTCAATCTCACTTGAGCACCTCTCTCATGTTAATAAACCCCGTGCTTCCTTCTCTCAATATCCTCGTGAGTCCAAAAATCATGATGAAGCCTAAGCCCAATCTCAAAAGATTGGTGCAACCTAAAAATTTGACCCAACTCCTTCTGCCCTTATGGAGGACAACTCACACCACACCCAAAACATTTCAAACACTTCTAGGCATGCCTCAAAAAGCACTAACCACTCTGCTTCCTATTCTTCAACCTTTTCAAATATCAAAACGTCCTCAGCCATCTTGAAAGGTAAAGCTACTCAAAATTTCCTTATTCCTCCTTCCTCGATCTCTATCTCATCTCCCTAAGCTCCTACTCCTTCCATTCTAATCACTCCAAACCATGACCCCATGGTCACAGATACACTTCCCACACAAAACCTTAACCCTATAGCCATCTCTATTAAGACCACACACAAAAACCAAAAAAGTTCTTCTAACCAATTGATGGATACTTCTTATTATCCACCTCTTCCTCATGGCTTTCTTGCCTCTCAAAACCATTCTGGCCCCTAAAACCCCAGCATCCACTGCTAATCAAAAACCAACTCTTCCCTACCTTCCCGCACCTCGGTGCACCATGTCCCAACTTACCTAAACCTCTAGGCAAATCCTCTTGACCTCTAAACCTCGTTCGTTGATGACCTCCCAGACCTAGAAAAATTGAATACTCATCTCATAAGACAGAATCAGATCCATTGAGACAGACTTGCTCAGCTGGATTCAGACATGCCCCAACTCCTTTTGGGCACAAATCAAAAGGAAAATGGAAAGAACACTAAAGGCATAAGCCCCTCTGACCTCCCAGACCTAGAAAAATTGAATATTATCTCATAAGACAGAATTAGATCCATTGAGACAAACTTGCTCAGCTAGATTCAGACATGCCCCAACTCATTCTGGGCACAAATCAAAAGGAAAATGGAAAGAACACTAAAGGCATAAGCCCCTCTCCTTCCCCCAAAAACCACATTTGGTTGAGTGGTGATCTCTTTATCCCCAAACCTCGCAATCGCTTCCCCAATCGTAATGTTTCGCCCCTTAGCTCCTCTCCACCTCCCATTCAGAGAAGCTCATCCCCAAGGAAGACCCTTGACGACACCAAGGAGAACTATAAAGCGGAACACTATAGGAGCCCATGAAGTTTCAACAACATTTCTCTCACTAGAAATCTCCATCATTGGCCTCATTCTCCTAGTGAAAAAGAAGTCAGTGAAAATCATCTCAATCCTTCATCAAGTCCAATGCTTCAGAATTTCCCTGAACTTTCTCCAGAGCACACACTAGAAGGATTACCCTTATCACCTATTATTGAACCTGTAATCTTGGGCACTTTTGACCCCAACCCCATGGGAATAGAGAACCAGTCTACATCATCAGGCCAACCCTTTTAACACTTCCCCAATGAAGATCCTAGTGTGGAACTGGATAGGAGCTGGCAATGCAAACTTCTACAGAAATTTCTCCGACATTATCCGTAACCATAGGCCCTCTATAGCGGTGATTCTTGAAACACGCATCTCAGGTGACCGAGCAGATGCTGCAAGCTTAAACCTTGGTTTTAATAATGTCTGCTACTCAAATGCAAATGGCTTTAGTGGAGGTATTTGGGAACTCTGGAACTCTTGGGACATAAGCTTGGACATTCTCTCTGTGACTAATCAAACTATCCATGCCTTTGTTCAGGTGAGTGTCTCAATCCCTTCATTAAATTGGATATTCATTGTTGTATATGCTAGCCCTGTTTTAAATACTCACCTTCATTTATGGGAAAACCTGTCTTTTTTTGCTTCTTCTGACGCCATGCCCTGACTTCTTGCTGGTAATTTCAATGATGTTCTAGGTAACTATGAAAACCTCAGCTACTCTCCTCCTAATCAAAACTGTATGTCTATGTTCAATAATTTTCTTAATAACTGCAATCTCTTGGACCTAAGTATTAATGGTCCCCGTTTCACTTAGACCAACAAAAGAGACTCTAGACTAGTCATGAAACGTCTCGATAGGGCCCTGTGCAACCCGGATTGACAACTTCTATTTGAAGATACAAATGTCTTCCACCTCCCCAGAAACTCATCTGACCACCACCCAATTCTCATAGACACCTTCCCTTCTACCTCGAACCGACTCAACCGTCCTTTTTGACTTGAAACAATATGGTTTAGTAATCCCTCCTTCCTAAATATCATCAAAGATGCTTGGAGCTCTCACCCAAATAATGCCATTCTTGCCCTAAAAGATTTCACAAAGAGAGTCAAAGTTTGGAACTGTGACGTGTTCAGAAATATTTTCAGCAAAAAGAGGAGACTCCTTGCCCGGTTAAATGGAATTCAAGCTGCCCTCTGTTCAAAGCAATCTACATTTTTCCTCAATCTTGAAAAAGAGTTGGCTTCGGAATATCAAAAAATCTTAAGTCTCGAAGAAGAATTTTGGGCCTTAAAATTTCGAACAGAGTGGACCTTATTGGGAGACGGCAAAACAAAATTCGTTCACCTATCCACCATCTACAGAAGACACCAAAACAAAATTTGGTGTCTTAAGAATTCCATAGGTGTTTGGACTCATTCTTCTCCCGAAATTCAGAACCAAATTCTCTCCCACTTTATCAACTTCTACACCTTTGTATCTACCTGTGAGCACCTCTCCTTCCTCACTCCTTAAAATTCTCCCTCAATCCCCCACACCACACATAACCTCCTTATCCATAACATCACCAATTCAAAAATCAAAGAGGCTATTCTTTCCTTCAAACCTTTAAAAGCCCCGAGTCCAGATGGTTTCAACCCTATTTTCTTCCAAAAATTTTGGGATATTGTTGGCTTCTCGGTCACCAACTTCATCAAAAAAAATTTTGTCTCCAAAAAAAATCCCAAATAATCTCAACTCAACCCCCATTTGCCTCATTCCAAAAATTGCAAAACTTGAACCTATCCACCAACTCTAACCTATTGGTCTTTGCAATACCCTCTACGAAACTATTATAAAAATTCTTGTCTGTAGACTGAAGCCCCATCTCAATAGCTTGATCCACCCCTTCCAAACTAGCTTCATTCCTGATAGAAAAGCTAGTGACAACATCATCATTACCCAAGAAATTTTCCACACAATGACTTCTTCCAAAAGCAAGAAAGGCACCATGGCCATCAAGATTGATTTGGAAAAAGCTTTTGATAGACTTGAATGGGTATTCATTAGACAAACCCTCTACTTCTTTAAGTTTCTCATTGATTGGATTAACATCATCATGTCTTGCATTTCTTCCTCCAGCCTCTCGATCCTCCTAAATGGAGAGCGCCTTGACGTTTTCCTCCCTTCCAGAGGTATTACACTAGGTGATCCTCTTTTCCCTTACATCTTCATTTTCTGCATGGAATATCTTGCCTGGCTTATTCAAGAGGAAGTTTCTACAGGAAATTGGCTTGGCTTTAAAATTTCCAGAAATGTCCTAACAACCTCATCCTCTTTGCAAAGGCTACAAAAAAAATTGCTTCACAATCAAAAGAGTTCTTGATAAATTTTGCAAAGCTTCAGGCCAAAAAATCAATCTCTCAAAATCAAAGATTTACTTTTCACCTTGCACTATTGAGATGGTAGAAAATGAACTTGGAATCTCCTCCACCTCCAATTTTTTGAAATACCTTGGCACCCCAATCCTCACTAATAGAAGAAATAAGAGATCTTATGACTTCATCACTGATAGGCTTAAAAATAGGCTTGCGTGTTGGAAAGTAAACTCTCTCTCTATGGTCAACCGCCTTACCCTCATCAACATTGTCACAATTGCAATGTCTACCCACATCATGTAATGCACCCTCCTCCCCATAAAAATCTATAAAGAGATGGACAAGATGAACCGAAATTTCTTCTGGGGAGACTCAGACTCTAGGAAAAGACTCCACTTGAAAAATTGGGACACTGTCACCAAACCAAAACCTACTAGTGGATTAGGAATAAAAAGAAGTCACCCTCGAAATCTAGCTTTACTTACAAAAGAACTTGGGCTCTCCGATTCAAACTCTACTACTTTGTAGGCCACTACACCCAAGAGTATATATCCTAGTATACTTCCCCCATCAAAGAAAATCTCCTTAACTTGGCATAGCCTCACAAAAACTAATCATATCTATGACAGGGGAACTAGTTGGCTCATCCAAGATGGGAACTACATAAATTTTTGGCATGACAATTGGACCAGTTAGGGCCTTCTTCGAAACTCTACTCATGGCCCCCTAAATAGAGAGGAAGGCTCCTTGAAAGTTTATGACCTCTAGGATCAAAATGGCAACTAAAAACTTGATACTCTTTCCATTAATCTTCCTGACCAACTTAGGGACATCATCAATGCTACTCCTAAGCCCATTCATCCCTTACACCCCGACAAATCCTTTTGGCTCCCCTCCTCAAAGGGTCACTTCAACACAAATTCAACCAACCTCATCGCCCTCAACCTTGACCCCATCCAACAAAATCAACCTAATTGGAAATGGCTTTGGAAACTCCCCATTCTCCCTAAAATAACCACCTTCCTTTGGCTAGCTTGCCAAAATTGCCTCCCCACAAAAATTCTCCTCTATAATAGAAAAATTCTCACTGAAGACACATGCCCCCTTTGCAAAAATCATCCTTCATATTCTCGGGGACTACTAAATAGTTCACCCCATCTGGACTAATCTTGGCAATCTTCCCTTACATCAAGACTTCCTATCTCCTTGAGTCTTTGATTGGATCAAGAAAATGTCCACTCCCTCCCTCACCACCCAATCCCACCCCAACATCCCTTGGAATGTAGCTTTTCTCATATCCATTTGGACAACTAGAAATAACCTTGTTATGGAAAACAAACCCTTCATCACTAGTGAAATTTTAAAAAGAATTCATTCCCTCATCACAGAGCTTCTTCTCCTTACATATCAAAGAGAAAATGCCCTTTCATGACAGTATCCACACTAATTGGAGCCCCCCTCATTTGGGTTTCTTAAAACTTAACACTGATGGTTTTGTGAGGGTAAACCGATTAAAGCCAGCGCTGGCGACCTTATTAGAAATTCTATGGGTTCATGGGTTAGAGGTTTCTCTAGAAGCATAGGGATCACCCATTCCTTGGCTGCTGAACTCTGGGGCCTTCAAGATGGCCTTGCACTTGCAAAGAATTTGAATATCAAAGAACTCTACATTGAGCTTGATGCAAAAGCTGTTATTACAATTCTTACATCTCATGATACCTTATTTGATTTAGCTCACCCCTATAGTACTCTAATTTCTGATTGCAGGACCCTCCCTCCTCCAGTGTTTTGAGGTAGCTCACATCACCACGTTTACCGCTAAGGAAATCAATGCGCAGACTTGGCAAAAGAGGATCTCCCACTAGTGATTGTTTCATTTTGTAATCACAACCCCTTCCCTTTATTTTTTATCAGTTATTTTAGGATGCTAGGGGTATTTCTTACCCAAGACTTTATATTCCTTAGTTCTGTTTAATTAATTACCATTTACTTATAAAAAAAAAATTTTAAGGTAAAAAAAAAAAAAAAAAACTTTTACCTTATTATTATTTTTTTATTATTTTTAACTTTTTACTACCTTTTTAACTTTTTACTTTTTTTACTATCTTAACTTTTACACCTTATAACAAGTGGCAATTGCATGGATAATAACCCTAGTTATTATTCCAAGTAGATGCAATCAAAACAATTTAACTTATGATTATCCTCTTAAAATTAGTTCATATAAATTTTGTAAGCCTCACAATTTTACACATTATTATTATAATATGTATATTTTAATTTATTTTCAATTCTAACTTTTATTTAAATTCTTCACTAAAATCTTTTCATATTAAATTTTCTTAATTTTTCTTTAAATGATAGAATGGATAGTTCCATAGAAAAACATAATAATAGTAAATATCAGTTAATAAGTATTAAAATTCCTAGAAATAAAAAAGAAATGTAAAGAGAGAGCGTTAAACTTTTCCGTGTATTGAATGAATTAATAACTAATTGTTATATATTCACCAGTATTTTGGAAGAAATATATTAACAGAGATAACCCTTTCAATCTTTTGTAACCAATTGTGGTTGGCATCATGTAATGGCTTCTCTATATAAGTTCAATGACAGATTTGTTGAGGGCCACTTGATTTCTTTATTTCCTTACAAACTCGGACTATCTAAGTGAAGATGATATATGACTTCTTTTTTCTTTTTCTTTTTTCTGTTAAATGAAAACAAGGTGAGAGGGGACTAGTGGAGAAAATGGGCAAATGCCCATTTCAAAAAAAAAAAAAAATCTAGCATTTTTCCCAATTTCCCAAACTAATTAGGAAAATGCCCCTCTTTTGAAATTCAATTTTCTCAAAATTGAGTTAAAAAAAAAAAAAAAAAAAAAAAAAAAAAAAACTCTGGAGCCTTATAGTGGCGTTTTAAGGAGCCTATAGTGACGTTTTAAGGACCTATAATGGCGTTTTGTAATCCGATCTCCATGAAGTCGAGTTACATGCAATTTTTTTTCTTTTTTTTACCTATAACTCGACTTCATGGAAATCAGATTACAAAACGCCACTATAGGTCCTTAAAAAGTCACTATTGGATCCTTAAAAACGTCACTATAGGGCTTAACTCGATTTTGAGAAAATCGAGTTTCAAAAGAGGGGCATTTCCCTAATTAATTTGGGAAAGAGGGCAAAATGCTAGATTGTTTTTTTGAAAGGAGCAAAAACCAATTTTTTCCGAGAACTAGTCGTGACCATTCTATCCAATTGTGATCATAATAATTTTTCTACCCACCGAGAAATTAATGCCTGAATGGTCATGTGAGTTGAGCCATAATCCAGAACATAGCCCAATCTAGAATATCATATTTAAAGAATTTCTATGAGTTTAAGTCAATTTTTAACTCCCTCCAACAATTGGAGAAATTGGAGGGAATAGAATTTTTTTAAAATTAATTTTACTAAAGTCCCATGATACCCTTAGTTTTTTCTTAAATGTCTATACTACTACTTTTATCAAAGAAATGACACAATAGTAATATTGTAAAAAGATTTCTCTGCATTCCTTTTCATTCAACTTTCAAATAAGGTCACTTTACAAGTATTAAGTGCTTGTAGGGTGTAAGAGGCAAAAACCGGGGTTTAAGTCTTCAGAAAGGAGTTTCACACATATATATACTTAAATTAAGATAGAGTAGAATTTCTATCTTATATAAAAATAAATAAGGTTACTTATTATTCCAAAATTTCCCTTTTAAACATCCAAATACGAGAGAGATTAATTCACTTTCATTCCTTTCCTTCCTCATTTAATCTTTAAGGTTGTTTTTTGCAAGGTTTATGATCAAATGCCAGAGCCACGTTGGGTTATCTCTACAGGACGTTGCGCAAATCGGGGTGGCTATTCCGACCACTGCTCATATGCGGTTGTTCGAGGCTGTGACAGAGTTGTCCCAGTTGACATTTATGTTCTTGAGTGTCCTTGATGGCTGAGGCCCTACTCTATGTAATACTCCAATTGCAAAAGAAGATTAACAAGAGGTGAGATTTTCTTCAATAATATTGGACGAAGTGATTAATCAAACATTTACTTGGACTGAAGCTTACCTCTCCCATGATCTATATATGTAGCATATGAACTTGTTCCTTGATGTCCTCTTTTGGATGCAGAGGTGGCATTATCTGTAATGTTTTGTATGTTACATTTTCTCACATTGGAGTGGATCTCACATTTGTAGGGAACACACTCATGTGGGAGGATGTTGTATACAACATATTATAAATATAATAAATCTTATTTAAACTTGTAAGTTGTGTTTTTCACATGGAGTCTTTTCTTTGTAGCATATTATGAGATAATAAACACTAATAAAAGAAAAAAGAAAAAGAAAAAGAAAAAGGATAGTGGCTCATTTTTATAGTCTCTCTCTCTCTCTCACACACACACATATATATATATATATATTTTTTTGCTTATATAATATATAATTAATTTCATCTATATGTTTTTGTGCATTTACACGTGATAAATATAATTTTGTCTAAAAAAAAAGAAAAAGGAACTTGAAAATGATTATATATGTCCCACGAGCATTGCCATTACAGTTAGTTTGAAGAAAGAAACTTGAAAGAATTATACCATCGCCATGCCTCTTTTGTTTTGTTTTATTTTTTTGTTTTAATCTAAAATATTTATTATATTAAATTCCATGCCATCTTCATGCTAGAAGCTCCGAATTCCCATTAATCCATATCAGTGAGGAAATAGTCATACACCAGAAATTAACACAACTCTGGAGTCTGGAGTCCCACCAAAATCCAACGGTGCTTACATCCCCATTTCCCTTGACTTCCCCAATTAGTAATTCTTTTGCATATGGTCGCTCCTTGGTTCTACATTTCTGTTTCAAGAAAATATTCTTACACATTTTAAACGCACACTCTGTATACACAATATTTATATTTTACACGTATTTTCCACATTTTTTAATATGCTCAAATTTGACAAATAATGTCAGTAATATATCTATAAGATATAGGCAAAAATAACATCTTGGCCTCACTTTATTTTGCGATTGCTATTAATTTGGTCCTCTTAAGTTGATAGCAGTTAGTTTGGTCTATATTATTTTCAACTTGCAGTCACATTTTGTTAGCAAGTTGACGGTAGGAGCATAATTATCCGCTATCAAAATGTAGGGACAAAATTGATCATGAATCTAGAGTCCCAACAAAATCCAATGATGCTCACATCCCCAATTGCCCGAAGTTCCCCAATTAGTAATTCCTTTGAATATGGTGGCTCCTTGGTTCTACATTCTTTCAAGAAAATATTCTTACACATTTTTTAATGGACACTCCATAAATCCAATATTTATATTTTGCACGTGTTTTCCACATTTTTTTTAATATATTCACATTTGAAAAATACCATTTTGGTCTATTTTGTGATTACAATTACTTTGGTTTTTACATTTTGGTAACAATCAATTAGGTTTATATGTTATATTTGAATTTGTAGTCAATTTTTGTTAGTGAGTTGATGGTAAAATTAAATTGATTACTACTAAAATGTATAAATCAAATTAATTGTGATCCCAAAACGTAGGAACAATGATGTAATGAGTGTCGGATGCTAAATTTTGTTCGTTCCTTTGTCACCCTCAAAGCAGAATACAAAGAAGGAAAGAAGAAATTCAGAAGTAGAGAACCATACAGAAAATCCCAATGAACTTCTCTCTCTCTCTCTTCCTTACTAACTAGATTTTCATTTTTTATTTATATATTCCTTTTCAGCTAAAAAAGATATGTAAGCAGAGTAGTAACAGAACACGGAAACAAAGGATATTCGAATTCAAGCAGAAGAAAAAGAAAGGTTGAAGCAAGCAATTAATAGCCAGCAAGGAGACAACAGTTGTGGGTTATATCCAAATCGCTCGTATTTGTCTCCATAATCGCATTTTTTTTCATCTATTCTATGTGAGCATTATCACTTCCTAAAAATTGTTCACATTCAGTCCCATTTTTCACAATCTATATTCTATACACTGTTAACATATATTATGTTATGGGCTTTAGGCCTAGCTAGGTTACTTGTATAGCACACTTGTACTTGTACTTGTACTACACTTTACTTGTACCGCACACATATGCCTCCTATATAAAGGCACTGATGTATATTCTTTGATCGGTGAAATACAATACTATTGCATTCAGTATTTCTAACATGGTATCAGAACCATTGCTCTGACTTTTTCTTTGCAGTCTTGTCTCTCATTGGTGTTATTCCAGACTCACAATTGCTTCCGCTGTTACAACTGCTGCTGCAGCTATTCGCCATTAAACCTCTGACGCATTTCAGTCATTGTCTCTAGTTCCGGACTTGTAGCTGCCGTCGTTCAGAGTCTCGAGACCATTGCCATACCATCACCACCATGATCCTTTCCCCGATTGTGTTTTTGCAGGTACCAATCAGATCCTCATTTGCCGATCTACCACCTCGTTGAAACCTGACCACCATCGGAGCTCACACGCGCCATCACGCGTCACCTAACGATTCTGCGCCAAAGCTCACGCGTTCCACGCGCCTCCACGCACCAAAAGCCTTCTGCATGCGCCTCTATGCGCTTCCACGCGCCGACATCCTTCTTCATGCGCCTACACGCGCTAGATCTGCACCTGTTGACGTCAGCCCTAGGTGACGTCATCACTGCCACGTCACCTGCTAACATCATTGTCCACATCTGCTGACGTCACCCGCCACGTCAGCTGACGTCATCGTTGATTGACCGTTGACCTGCGTTGACTTTACCGTTGACTTTGACTTAGGGTTGACTTTTTTGCCAGAGTTGACTTTTGTAGTCCAGGTGCTCTTTACCCAGTTTTTCTTGTAGATTTCATTTTTGCAGTCCATTTTTTGTATATTTTGCTTCTAAATGAAGAATAAGGACAAGTCTTCTTCCTTTTGCAACAATTGTCGTCGACAGTCCAGCAATTGTTTTTGCAATTTATGTAAACGATTTGGCCACAGTATTGAGACTTGCTATCATCGCAACAAATCAGCTGTTTCAATTTTTGGTGCTACTGTTGCAACACTGAGAGTGACTAACCAATGGCTCCCGTCTTTGCACAGTCTCGGTCTTCTGGATCCACTTTCGCCATTTCTAGAGATGACCATATAAACATCATCGCTAATGTCATTCGTATGGTTAGTAATGCATCTTATTCCTCTTCTCTCTCAGTTTTATCTGGTATGTCTCCTACCTCTTGGCTTATGGATTCTGCTTGTTGCAATCACATGACACCTCATCATTCGTCTTTATTTTCTGAACTTAAACCTACACCACACCCTCTTAATATTCGCACAGCAAATGGTTCTACAATGTCTGGTCACAATATAGGCTCTGTTTCGACCTCTAGCCTCTCGATTCCTGGAGTCTTTAATGTTCCTGACCTTTCTTACAATTTATTTTCTGTGGGACAATTAGCTGAGTTGGGTTATCGCATTATCTTTGATTATTCTGGGTGTATTGTGCAGGATCCAAGGACGGGACAGGAGCTTGGGGTCGGTCCCAGAGTTGGGCGTATGTTTCCCATGGACAACCTTCGTCTTCCACTTGTTGCACCTGTTTCTGTTGCTGCAGCTGCTATAGTTTCTTCTGTTCCTTCCCTTGCACTTTGGCATGCTTGACTTGGTCACGCATCTTCCTCTCGGGTACAACAATTGGCTTCTAGAGGTTTGTTAGGTTCAGTGTCTACCGAAAATTTTGATTGTGTCTCATGTCAGTTAGGAAAACAACCAGCTTTGCCTTTCAATACTAGTGAATTAATATCCACTGATATCTTTGACCTTATTCATTCTGATGTTTAGGGGCCTTCCTCTGTCTCTAGTATTGGTGGGTCTCAATATTTTGTTGTCTTTGTTGATGATTACTCTCGCTATAGCTGGATTTTTAATATGAAACATCGTTCTGAATTATTGCAAGTATATTTTAATTTTGCAAAAATGGTTGAAACTCAGTTTTCCAAAGGCATCAAAATTTTTTGATCTAATAATGCTCTTGAGTATACTCAATATGCTTTCCAAACTGTTTTGCATTCCTATGGCACTGTTCATCAACTAACTTGTTCAGGTACCTCTCAGCAAAATGGTATAGCCGAACGAAAACTTCGTCATATTCTTGACACTGTTCGTGTTCTCCTCTTTGTCAAAGTTCCTGCTCCTTTTTAGGGCGAAGCTGCTCTTCATGCTGTTCATACTATTAATCGCATTCCAAGTCCTGTTATCCAAAATCAAACTCCATATGAACGCCTTTTTGGGTCACCTCCAGACTATCATCACCTTCGCTCCTTCGGTTCTGCTTGTTTCGTTCTTCTTCAGCCATATGAGCATAACAAACTTGAGCCTCAGTCAAGGCTTTGTTGTTTTCTTGGCTACGGCGAAACTCAAAAGGGGTATCGGTGTTATGATCCTGTCTCTCATCATCTTCGTGTCTCCAGCAATGTTGTCTTTTGGGAACATCGCCTCTTTGTCGAGCTCTCTTACTTCCGTGCCTTCCTATCTTCCTCCTCTGTCTTAGATATTTTTCCAGATAAGGCACATATTCCTTCTGTAGCTGATCCTGATCCTTCTGTAGTTGCTCCTGATTCTCTTGTAGACTTCTCTGTCCAACCACCAGACATCATTAATCCCTTTCCTAGTTCACCCTTTAATGAACAGGTGGAAGATGAACAGGTCGAAGACGAGCTACCTAACCCCAACCCCGAGCTTGGGTCCCCTGCTCCTGCTCTGCCTGAAGATCTTGCACAAGACATTCCACCTCGTCACTCAACTCGGGTAAGATCCATTCCTGCACATTTACTTGACTATCATTGTTACACTGCCCTTACTGCACTACACGAGCCTAACACCTATCATGAGGCTTCCATTGACCCTTTATGGCAGATTGCAATGAAAGAGGAACTTGAAGCATTATCTAAAAACCATACTTGGGATTTGGTGACACTTCCTCTTGAGAAATCTGTGGTTGGTTGTAAGTGGATCTACAAGATTAAGACTCGCTCTGATGGGTCCATTGAGCGCTACAAAGCTCGTTTCGTTGCAAAAGGTTTTACACAGGAGTATGGGATTGATTATGAAGAGACCTTTACTTCGGTTGCTCGTATCTCATCTGTTCGTGCCATCTTAGCTGTTGCTGCTGCTAGTAAATAGGACATTTTTCAGATGAATGTCAAAAATGCATTCCTTAATGGGGATTTAAGTGAAGGATTTTATATGCAACCTCCTCCTAGTCTCTCTGTTGACTCAAACAAGGTTTGTTACATTCGACGTGCACTTTATGGCTTTAAACAAGCTCCACGAGTTTGGTTTGCCAAATTCAGCTCTACCATCTCTCGCTTGGGTTACATGGCCAGTCATTATGATTCTGCCTTATTTCTTCGTCGCACTGACAAATGCATTATTTTACTTCTCCTGTATGTGGATGATATGATCATAACTAGTGATGACCTCAGTGGTATTCAAGAACTCAAGGATTTTCTCAGTCAACAATTTGAGATGAAAGATCTTGGACATCTCAGCTACTTCTTAGGTCTTGAAATCACTCATTCTATAGATGGACTTTATATTACTCAAGCCAAGTATGCTTCTGAACTCTTGTCTTGAGCTGGACTCACTGATAGTAAGACTGTTGACACTCTAGTTGAGCTTAATGCGCATCTGACTCCCTCAGGGGGGAAACCATTGTCTAATCCCTCTCTTTACAGAAGATTAGTTGGCAGCCCAGTTGATCTCACAGTTACTCGTCTAGATATCTCCTATACTGTTCATCAGGTGAGCCAGTATCTGTCTGTTCCACGATCAATTCACTATGCTGCTGTTCTGCGCATTCTTCGATATTTGAAGGGCACCTCTTTCATGGCCTTTTCTACTTAGCTCAGTCTCCTCTTGTACTCCGTGCATTCTCTGATGCTGATTGGGCAGGAGATCCCACTGATCATAGGTCCACTACAGGTTATTGCTTTCTCCTTAGTTCTTCTTTGAATTCTTGGCGAAGTAAGAAACAAACTTTTGTGGCCTGTTCCAGTACTAAAGCAGAATATCGTGCCCTTGCTGATACCACATTTGAACTCCTTTGACTACGATGGCTTCTTAAGGATTTGGGTGTGTCCACATCCTCTACTACTCCCTTTTATTGTGACAACCAGAGTGCCATTCATATTACTCACAATGATGTCTTCCATGAACGGACTAAACACATCGAGATTGATTGTCATTTTATCCGTTATCATCTTGTCCATGGTGCTCTTAAGCTTTTCTCCGTCTCCTCCAAAGATCAACTTGCAGATATCTTCACCAAGTCACTTCCTAAGGGACGCACTCGTGATTTGGTTGACAACCTCAAGCTGGTCTCACATCCACCTTGAGTTTGAAGGGGGCTGTTAACGTATATTATGTTATGGGCTTTAGGCCCAACTAGGTTACTTGTATAGCACATTTGTACTTGTACTACACTTTACTTGTACCGCACACATATGCCTCCTATATAAAGGCACTAATGTATATTCTTTGATCGGTGAAATACAATACTATTACATTCAGTATTTCTAACATACACAATGCTCATTGAGACACCAGATTTTCACTACAAACACCAAACACAACAAATTTCAAAGCCACTCATACAAATTTTTCACAAGAATTTGCCTAGACTTACCATTCCATCTGCAAATAAAAACCACAATAGCAAAGCATTCAACCTATTCACCAAAACAATCCCACGAGCCCCCTTAGACCCGAATCGAGGGAAGGTGAGATCGAAGATTCACTATGGGGTTCCGATCTATAGAGCTTAAAGCTCTAGCCATGGAGGCTAAGAGAGCAAGTGAGATTGAAATTAGAGAAAAAGAGAGAGGATGGGCTGGGTTCAGAGGAGGTGGTGGTGAATCTGGTGATGCAAGTTCGAAGTTCTGCCATGGAGGCCATGAGCTTCGGTTGAGAGAGAGAGAGAGAGAGAGAGAGAGAGAGAGAGAGAGAGAGAGAGAGAGAGAGAGAGAGAGAGAGAGAGAGAGAGAGAGAGTGAGAGAGTCAATAGAGAACGTAGAGGTAGGGAACCCAGTTGAAGAAATATGAAGCTTGGGTCGGGTTTGTGTCAATCTTCATGCCACCTCCATACTATTGAATGTTCTCCATCCCACAATAAAAAGGTTGATGTTTGCACAATTTTCATAGAAAGAAAACAAAAATTGAAAACAAAAATTAGAGGTTTGGTAAGAGATTTCTAGTAATATTATTTAAGTTTTGTGAAAATACGTATGGATGAAAAAGTATGTAGAAATATGTGTTGTGGTGCTTAAACAACAGTTTTCGTTGTTTATTTTACACTAAAATTTTCTTTATTGTTGTTTATTTTGAATGGAATAATTACAAGAAGAGCTAAGTAATAAATTGCTAATGGAGTGGGGTAAATTCCTTGCACTTAGATTGCATTTCCTCATATGCTAGTACATAGTATTCCTTACATGCTAGTACATATTATCTAACACTACATGCCATGCATTCTCACATGCACACACATTTTCACATTCTCACATGTCCATGCATTCTCACATATACATGCATTGCCACATATTTCCTTGAAAACTAAATGCCAAATAAATGAGTCACTTGAGTCACATTTCAAATTATAGAAATTAGGATTAAACCAAAACAATGTACTATTTTAGGATAGGCATTATAAGGCACTATTTTAGGATACCTAACGACTTCCCAACGTGTAATAGAACTTCCGAGTCCTTAGTCAAATCTTAGTTAAATATATATAAAATAGAATAGAAATAGGTGACCAATTACACCTAAAAAACCCAATAGTTAGTGGCCACTTTACTAAAATGCAAAGATAATGAATATATTCACTTGCACCCACATCACCCTGGTGTTGGAAATAAATGACACACTTGGATCACACGTCGCGGCAAAGAAACTCCTTACATGTAGGAGGTTGATTAGATGCATTTGAACATTATTTGCAAGTTTAACAATGAGTTGTCAACCTCTTCCTCTATCTATCTTTAAGATAAATCTTGTTAGTTAGGGGAAGAGAAAGTTATATGGCTAATCTAGCACTAGCCTTGTTGGTATCAAATGCTATTTCGGATGGTTTTGGTTGGATGAATCTCATTTGTAGCGTGACGAGCGTTTTGCTCCTATTTTATAGACATTTTCTTTCTTCTTTTGACTTTATTTCTCTCTAACACTCCGTTTGTTTCGATGGAAAACTTTGTGTAAAAATAGTTTTCCGTGGTTTTCAGTGTTTGGTAGCATAAAAAAAGATAAGTCAAAGGAAAACTATATTTGGTCAACATAAAAAGTATGACTTATTTTTAGAAATTGTTTTTAACTAAATTTTTTTGGAAAACAACTTTATCTTACAACAAATTAAATAAGGGAAGTTAAGAGGTTGTTTTTCAACTCATTTAAAGTTACTACCAAACATTGAAAAATGAAATAGTTTTATTGAAAATGATTCTTGAAAAATAACTCATTTTCTAGAAAACATCATTGTTGAAACAAACAGAGCGTTGAGGCTTTCTTAATTTAAATATCTTCGTCTCAAATATAAAACTTTGACTCTCTTGGGTTCTCTATCTTTCTCAAAGCATCAAGCTCTTTCTCTGATAAAAAAAAAAACTATATACTCTCTCTCTCTCTCTCTCTCTCTCTTTGTTGGTGTGATCAAATGGCTGCCCTTATACCAAGACATACAGCTACAAAGCTAGCCTTGCTCTCATACCAAAGGTCCACCTTGCTCCACACAACCCCTTCATCACTCATGTCCTCCTCTCACTTTCCTGCTACTCAAAATGGCCCACGAACTACCCTTCCATCCAGATCCCCTGCCGCAGGCTTGAGCAAGACGGGAGAGTACTTAGTATTAAAGGTGGATGCTCTCGCGAACTGGGCCCAATCAGCGTCCATATGGCCCGTGACTTTAGGGCTGGCCTGCTGCGCTGTTGAGATGATGCACGCCAGCGCCGCCAGGTATGATATGGACCGCATGGGCACCTTCTTCAGGCCCTCTCCACGACAAGCCGATTTGATGATTGTGGCTGGCACTCTTACCAATAAGATGGCTCCTGCACTTCGGAAGTAAGTTTTGATGATATTGATTATTTTGTTATCAGCTCTTTTTTCTTTTTTCTTTTTAGTTGTATATGTTTTATCCTTCAATTTAATTTTTTTTTGGTTTTTTAAATTTTAAATATTTTAGAAAAATTTAAAATTTTTAAATATGATTGTCCAATGTTAAGGTATTAATATTTTTTTTCTGACCTGTTCTCAAAAAAAAAAAAAGTATTAATATTTTAATGAAATGTAATGTAAAATATATAATATGATGTGATGTGTTTTGAAAAGTACCTAAAATAAAAAATTAGGTTCTTATATTAAAATAGACAACAATTTTCACACGAGCTAATGTAAATGCTCTTAGTTGCCAAAACCATTGCTTAGTAGGGGTGACAAAATTCGACATGATCTGCGAACACGATATAGCACAACACAAAGTTAACAAGTTATGCTTTGAGGATTAATGGGTTTGTGTCATATATATGTTGTCATGACTAGTCCGTTTAATTAGTGTGTAGGGATTGTGTCCAACTTGTGGAATCTATTTGACTCATTTAACTAAAGATCATTTTACCAATATAGCATTTAAAATCTTAGGTGTATAAACTTATTTTCTTTCCTAGTTGCATTTCTCCAAGCCACATGATCACCTATCACTCTCAGACCTCAATCTCACCTTATTTTCTTAGTCACTGTCACACATCTGTCATTGCGGTGCCAATCTACCATTGCCATCGTCCTTCATTTCTCTCTATCACTTGAAATTCAGGTCGTTGTCATCCTTTACTTGTAACTTTATCTTTTTATCTATTTTCTTGAAATTGATTGCTGGGATCTAAAATTAGCTGTTGTGGTTTATTTTGTTTAACATATTACAATTGATTATTTGTGATAATGAGATATATTTTACTATTGAATGTTTATTTATGATGCAATTACTCTGTTAGTTTTGAATTATATATTAAAAAATCTATTTTTTTCATAATTCAAATCAATTAAATTAGTACTAAAATTTGTATTTTTTTCCTTTAATTAAAAAAAAAAAAAACTAATAAACTGGTCAACACGACTAACTCATTTAATAACATGTTAAGGTTGATGAATCTTAACCTATTTAATAAATATGTCGGGTTAATGTCGACCTATAAAGTCGAATGCTCATAAGTTGACATGACACGAACTCAACATGTGAACACAATTTGCCACTCCTACCACTAAGGGGATTTGGATATGATCTACCTAAAAATTACCACCAGTTAAAATGGTTTTTTTTTTTAACCTTTTTTTTTTTGTGTAAAACCTTTTTATTAACTTTTTAACTTTTTACCATCTTAACTTTTAAATCTCAGAAGAATAGTAATTGCATACTGTAATAGTCCTAGTTATTGTACTAGATGTAAATCGTACCAAGGAGTCATAATCGAAACAATTTAACTTCTTATCATTATCTTAATATTAGGTCACATAAACTTTGAAGCCTCACAATTTTCACATTATTATTATTATTATAACTCTTCATTAAAATCTTTTCATATAAAATTTTCTTAATTTTTCTTTAGATGATAGAATGGATAGTTACATTGACAAACATACTAATAGTAAATATCAATTCATAATTATTAAATTTCCTAGAAAAAGATAAAAGAGAGAGAGTTAAAATTTTTATTGTATTTCATGAGTTCCTGACTAATTGTTAAATATTCATCAATATTTTAGAAGAAATATCTTAATAGAAATAACCCTGTGAATCTTTTGTAATCAATTGTGGTTGGCATCATATAATGGGTGATTTATATGAGTTCAATGACAAATTTGTTGAAAGCCCTTTGATTTCTTTATTTCCTTATGAACTCGAATTATCTAAGTGAAGATGATATATGAATTTTTGATTTTATGAAAAAAGGGTGAGAGAGGACTAGCCGAGACTACCCCATCCGATTATGGTCATAATTATATTACTGCCCATCGAGAAATTAATGACGTACTGAATGGTCATGTGAGTTGAGCCATAATCCAAAACTTAACCAAATCTAGAATATTTGGCCCAAAGAATTTCAAAGAGTTTAGGTCAATTTATAACTCCCTCATAAAATGGGAGAAATTGGAAGGAATAGAGTATGTTTTAAATTAATTTTTACTTACGTCCCCGTGATTCTATTTTTCTTTTCTTAAATGTCTACACCCCCACTTTAATTAAAGAAATGAAATGTTATAAAAGGATTTCTTTGCATTCTTTTTCAAAAAAAAAAAAAAAATCCCAAATTTACTTATTATTCCATTAATTCTCTTTTAAACATCCAAATACGAGAGAGATCAATATTTAATTCATTTCCTTTCCTTTCCTTTCTATTCTATCCATCTCATTCCTTTCCGTTTCTTTACAAACTCCAAAACATAGTGTAAGTCGCACCAATATGACACCTTTATTCATGAAGGTTTAAATTCAAAAACCACCACTAAGGCATGACTCTAGATGATAAATGTAATTGTGTTTCATTTTGTTTGAGGGATTGTATTGGTCTTTTGTCTAGAGGTCATTATCAAATGTGGTCTCATTCAGTGGCGGCTCCAAGAATTTTGTTTAAGGAGGTCATTAAAAAACTTAAATTAAAAAAAATTAATAAAAAAAGAATTTGAATATATCTAGTTATCAACAAAAATAATAATAATAATACATGAAGTTTTACAATTTCTTTTTACAAGTTTTCAAAATTTTAATTGCTACATAATAGTTCATTATGAGTATCTATTACCAATGTGGGTAGTTATGAGCCTATGACCATTTTATTTTGTTAAGTTTGCCAAACATTTTTATCTTTATGGAGTTGTTATTATCTATTTGTCTTTGTTTTTATAAAAATATTTTAAACTAAATGACTAATCTCAATTCTCAACTCATTGGTTCCGTATTAATTATTAACACACACAACCACATATATTCATATTACATAAAATTATGCACTACGTGTCTACTTAACCATTCAAAATTTCAAATGCTTAAACAATCACTAACTTTACAATTTTTTTTTCTTGAATTTTACTAACTTTATAAAAAAAATTATTATAATATGTTAACAATACACAAACATGTAAAAAAAAAAAAAAAAAATCTCTATTTCCTAATTATTAAATTATATAAAGTTATATCATATATATACTGTACACACAAACATCCACACACATCATAATTCACACAAATAATATTATAATAAAAAGTAATACAAACAATCAATATTAGACACACTCACACACATATTATATAAATTTATAATAAAGAGTGACATTTACAATTCACAAAAACTTACTCTTTACTCTTAAAGTCTGAAATACTTGTAATAAAGGCATGCAAGATTTAAGTCAAGGTGTGAAAAAAAAATATATATTTTTAAGAATAAATTAAAGTATTAAACTAAAAAAATATTTTATGTATAAGTTAGGGGGTTCATTTGAACCCCTAAATAAACTGTAGCACCGCCCCTGAGTCTCATTTAAATGGGAGATTGAGAATTTTTTTTCTTTTGAGAAACAAATAGGAGAATGATGAATCAATTATGATTCTATCCTCTGATATTTTTGTCTACTCTCGGACCTTCGCAAGACTCGAAATCAAAAACTTGTGCTTAACTGCCCAAGATGTTACCTTTTTTTTTTTGTGTGGAGATTATACATGCACCCAATACTTTTGATTCTATGAACTCACCTTCCATTTAAGCGTGTCTGCTTCTATTGCTGACTTCAGGATTTTTTTTTTTCTTTTTTTTTTGTATTTTTTAATCAACCAATTTCCATTTTCAAGCTAAAATAATTGATATCCACCAGTATGCCTGTTGGTATTTTATGCAGTATGCTTTATGGCTTGCTTTGATTGAGGGAGAGATTTGTATGGATTCATCTATAGGCACGACAAATACCGACCATACCGCCAACCAATACAATACAATATCAAAAACTTTGATCTCTGTTACAAGGAATCACATATTTGAACCAAAACTCATTGACCAGCCCAATACTTCTTCATTACAAACGCCACTGACCCCCAAGCTCCAACCCCAACAATGGTGTTCTTTAGTCTAGTTCTAATGTATCCACCATAATATCAATCATTGATTTCTATACGGTGAAAACTGCCCACTTTGCCATCTGGTATTAATATAATTTGATTGGATTTTGAAACTTTATATTGCATTAATTTTTAAGGTAATTTTTTTGTAGGGTCTATGATCAAATGGCAGATCCACGGAATGTCATCTCTATGGGAAGCTGTGCAAATGGAGGTGGCTATTACCACTACTCATACGCTATTGTTCGAGGCTGTGACAGGATTGTCCCGGTTGACTTTTATGTTCCTGGGTGTCCTCCAACAGCTGAGGCCCTAGTCTATACATTACTCCAGTTGAAGAAGAAGATAAACAGGAAGAGGGATTTTCTCTACTGGTGGACTAAGTGATTAATCAAACATTTACTTGGACTGAAGCTTTGCCCTTCCATGATCCATATATGTATTATGTAGCATATGAACTTGTCCCTTGATGGCCTCTTTTAATTAGATGTAAATGTGGTATTATGTGTGACGTGTTGCATATAACATTCTCTCACATTGGAGTAGATCTCACACTTGTGGGGTATACACATGTGGAAGGATGTTGTATACAACATATTATAAGAATAATAAATCTTACTGGAACTTTGTAAGTTGTGTTTCTCATGGAGTTTTTTTTTTTTTTTTTTTTTTTTCCTGAGAAACAAACCATCTGAAATATATTAATCAAGAATCTGATAAATCAGCAAAAACAAAGTTGACAACATCTGGAGGAAGATGCTCCAACCAGAGTGTAGAGGGGAAAGAGAATTTTGCTCTCCTAGCTAAAGCATTTGCCACAGCATTACCTAGCCTAAGAGTATGCGAGAGAGACTAACTCTTCAAAGAGTCTAAAAGAGACAGAATGTTAATGAGGAGGTGTCCATATGTTGAGTTGAACATATCACCATTCTCGAGAGCATTGATAATTTCTGAATTGCCTTCTAAGACAATACCATCCAGACCAAGCTCCTTAACTAACGTGATAGCATGCCTCGCTGCCAGCAAATCCAGAACAGCAACAGAGGAGGGGTTTGGGATTCTCTCAGAGAGTGAGGCCAAGACCTGACCCCGAGAGTCCCTAATAACCACCCCAATCCTAGCTTCACCCGAGTCTGCAAAGACTGCCCCATCAAAGTTAGTCTTGAGGCAACCACTATCCGAAGGCTTCCATTTCTCAACTCTAACTGGTTTCACCTTCATTGGCGCTGCATTGAACTTCCTATACTCAAGGAGATAATGGCCGACTTCCCTTGGTACTTTTGATAGCGGTGGGACTGTCTGATGCAAGCGAATTTTGTTTCGCCTACTCCAAATGAACCAGGCCGTGACTGCAAACTACTCCCTCGCCTGGGGTTTGGAGCTAAGCAAATTCCAGAGATCAACAAAATCACCTCGGCTAACTTTCCTTCTGTCAATCCAACCAAAATCCCGATTCCAAACAGCTCTACTGGCCTCACAATTCCACAGGGAATGCAGGACAGTTTCTGGATGGGAGTTGCAAATTTCACAAACCTCATTAGGGACTATTCTCCGTTTCCACAAATTGTGTTTAGTTGGGAAATAGTCTGAACATGCTCGCCAAAGAAAATGCTTAATCTTTCCTGGAACCCGCAACTTCCAAATACCTTTCCAGAGGCCTTTTGTCACCTCTGGAAATGAGCTCGAGGCATGATCACGAGATTGCTCTTCACACAAAATTTGATACCCAGTCTTTATAGTGTAGGACCCGTCCCTGCTCTTAGGCCAAATGATGATAGCTTCCTGAGCCACGGATCTAATAGGAATGGCTTTAATCTTTACGGCTTCAAAAGGCAAGAAATTTTGATCAACAATCTAAGAGTCCCACCAGCCCAACGTGGGGTCTATGAGATCAACAACAATAGCGTCTAAAGGTAAACCAGAGACTGGGGAAATCACCTTACCCTCTCCATCCCCTGGTAACCACGGATCTCCATATATCCGAATCTTTTTCCCATCACCCACGGGCCACTTTGCTTCCATCTTGATAACTCTCCTTGCTTTCATAATGCTCTTCCAAGCAAATGAACCTCCACTCAACTTTGCTTCAAGGACCGAAGGATTGGGAAAATATCTTGCTTTAAACACTTTGTAAAAAAGAGAGTCCTCATCATGCATTTACCGCCAAACCTATTTTGCCAACATTGCATCATTAAATTTGCTTAGGTCTTTAAAACCTAGGCCCCCATCCTCCTTGGCTTTGCACAATGTTTCCCAATTTTTCCAATGTACGTTCCTACGATCATCCCGTTGCCCCCACCAAAATTTCTGGATCATGACCTCAATATCTTCACAAAGACTTACAAGTAGTTTAAAACAACTCATGGCAAATGTTGGGATGGTTTGAACCACGGCTTTGAGCAAAATATCTTTACCGGCTTGAGAAAGGATCTTTTCCTTCCACCCTTAAAACTTCCCCCAAACCCTTTCTTTGATGTAATTCAAACTTGCTCTTCTATTCTTCCCAACTACCGCAGGTAACCCCAAGTATTTCTCATACTCCTTTATTTCTGCTACACCGAGAAGGTTTTTTATTGCAATTTTATCACCATTGGAGACTGATTTACTGAAGAAGAGGTTCATCTTCTCTTTATTGATTTGTTGTCCCGATGCTTTTTCATAAACACCAAGAAGAGCTTGAATGGTTTGAACATCCCCCAATTGAGCTCTACAGAATAACAAGCTATCATCTGCAAAAAATAACTGAGAAATTTTAGGTCCATTCCTACAAAGAGAATATCCTCTGATTTTATCAACTTCAACAGCTTGCTTAATAAGCTGGGTTAGCCCTTCTAAGCATAAAAGGAACAAATAGGGGGACAGGAGGTCCCCTTGCCTAATGCCCCTTTTAGGTTTAATAATGCTCGAGGGCTCTCCATTCACTAGGATTGAATAAGAAATAGTGCTAATACACTCATATATGAGTCAAACCCATTTTTGATCAAAGCCCATTTTATCCATAAGTTTTACAACATATAACCACTCCACTCTATCATAGGCCTTACTCATATCTAACTTCATGGTAACAAAGCCTTTCTTCCCTGTTTTCTTAGTTTTCATATGATGAAGAGTTTCAAAGGCTATCAATATATTATCTGGGATTGATTTATCCGATTGGAAAGCACTTTGTGAATCAGATATAACATGAGGGAGGATTTTTTTTTTTTTTTTTAATCTGTTGGCCAGTATTTTAGAAACCAACTTATATAAAATATTGCAAAGAGAGATGGGTCGCACTCGGTAACCTTATCAGGACTTTTGACTTTGAGGATGAGGGTAATATAAGTATAATATAAGTTAGATCGTATTTTTCTAGAATTCAAGCAAGATAAAATTGCCTAAGACACATCACTACCAATATGATTCCAAAAATGTTGGTAAAAGATAGGAGGCATACCGTCAGGATCCGGAGCCTTTAAGGGGGGCTATCTGTTTCAAAGCCATATCAACCTCTGCCCTTGTAAACTTACCAATCAATGCGGAGTTCATTTTAGCAGTGACCACCTGTGGGACTTCTTGCAAAACTGTCTCAAAGTATGTTGGTTGGGATGAAGTGAACAATTGCTTAAAATAAGAGACCAACAAACCCGTAACTTTTGCCTCACCTGTACATAACACTCCATCATTATTTCTAACACTAACAATCCTATTCCTTCGTAGTCATTGTGTGGCTTTACTGTGGAAGAAAGCTGTATTCTTATCACTCGACTTCATCTAGTGCGCAGGAGACCTCTGGTGCCACAACTGCTCCTCAAGAAGTAATAATTTTGAGATTTCCTTTTTGATAGTGTACACTGGATTATAGTCACCTCCAAGCTGCATTGCCTCTTCTGCAGATTTTAGAGAGGATCTTTTCTCAATGAGGGCCCGAGATATATTACAAAAAGATTGTTTACTCCACCTTTACAAGTCACACTGACACCCTTTTATTTTTTCCCCAAACTGACCTATCATGCAAGAGATCAGACCACCTTCCCATGCTGCTTTCACGGTATCGTCATAGCCAACATCAGATAGCCATACTTACTCAAAATGCCATGGCCGCTGTCTTCTTGTCGGAACTCCCATAGGATAAATATGGACAAGTTTGTGGTCGGACATCCCGCATTCCAGATGAACCATTTGGAAAGTAGGAAACAAACTCACCCAGTCTTCAGTCCCAAGAGCTCTGTCCAGACGTTCCCAAATAACAGTTCCATCCGAATAGTGCTTTGCCCACGTAAATTTACTTCCCATGTAACCAAGGTCTCGAAACCCACATTCATCAATCACGTCCCGAAAGTCTTACATCTACTTATTAAGGCGTAGGCAACCACCAAGCTTCTCATTTGACCTTGTGATAATAAGCAAGTTGTTGGTGTTTCCCTATCGCTAGGAAGATCTCTGGCTATTTGCCAACTTTCTCCTGGGTTGTGGAATTTTTCTATCCCTTCTTCGTAAGGCCTGTCTGTTCCCTCTGATAATATTGTTATCACTAAGGCTAGTGGATCCCCTTCTTTTGGGTGTTGGGATACAGTTTTCTCTCCTTTGTTTTTACGCTTTTTCTTCCTTCATTCTCTCCTTCTTTTCTTTTCTCTTTTTTTTTCAAAACTCCTTTTTCTCCGGCCCTAGTTTTCCTATTTTTGTTTAGCATGGACGATCAGTCAAAATAGTGGACTCGACTCTCCTTGTTAAAGGGGAGGGTGATAGGATCACCCTTGGGAAAGAAAAACTCTCTCAAGAACATATTATTACTGCCAAGTTCCTAACAAGAAGAGTGTTAAATGTGGATGTAGTGGGGAGGACTTTCAAACCACTGTGGCGTTCACAGAGCAGCTTTCGAATCAAGAATCTTGGTGACCAGATGCTGTTGTTTATCTTTGACAATCAAGAGGATGTTAATAGGGTTCTACTCAGTGTGCCTTGGAGTTTTGATAAGCATCTGGTGGTAGTTCAGAATTACGATGTCAACATTCCTCTCCAGGATGTTAGCTTTGACAAAGTGTCTTTTTGGGTTCAAGTACATGACATTCCGACTAGGTATATGTCAAAGGAAGTGGTGGAGGACATTTGTAGCAGCCTTGGCAAAGTCAATCGGTCGAGGACTCAGCCCACGGAGGAAGGTGGGTGTTTCATAAGGGTTAAAGTTACAGTGGATGTCTCCAAACCTCTTTGTCGAGGGCGAATGGTTCATCTCGAAGAAGGGGGGAAAGTGTGGGTTTCCTTCAAGTACGAGAGGCTGCCCAACCTCTACTATTGGTGAGGGTGTCTTGATCATGATGACAGGGAGTGTGCTTTGTGGATTGAAAGCAAAGGGACGCTACCTGTAAGTGCAAAACAATTAGGGCCATTCATGAGAGCTACTCAAGTTTTCAAGCCAAAAAACAGTGTTGTGCAAGTCTCGGGGTTCAACGATGACAGGAAAAGTAAACACTCCACCACCCAGTACAAGCCCAAGGTAAGAAATCATGTCCCTCCCAATGTTATTCCGGTGACGGAGCCTTCTGCTATGTCATTCACAAGTGACAGGGTGGATTTGGAATCTCTAGATTTGGTGGAAGAAGTAATTGCCCCTCATAATTCAAATTTAAACATTGGTACAGCTTGGATGCATCCCATTGCTCCGGGTATTTCGGGACAAGCAGATATTATAGATCCTTTTTTCCAGCAACTTCTAGATATAGATTGTGGATTGCAAAAATTTCGAGATCATGGAATTCAAAAGGATGAAAATCCGAGTAACACAGTTAAGGAGATTTGAGATGATATTCTTTCGAAACAGGGGGTATGCCCGAATTCTTCTCCACGTGCCCTCAGCATGCAAACTAAAGCCCAACATAAGTTTGGTGTGGGCCTCTTTGACTTAACTACCTCCCTGGGGTTGGGTAATCAAAACATCCCCAAGCCCGCTACCTAGAAACGTTTGACCCGTACCTCGGATCCTAGTTCTGAACCTCTATCTTAGAAGATTGTGTGCACTAAACGAAATGTTTCGACTCTTGGAGAACATGCGGATTTACCAAGTAAGAAATTGGCGGTTTATTCAAATGCTAATTTTTCTTCATCATCATCAGTAGAGGCTGTTCACTAGCCCCGCCTGGAGAAATGACTGTTTTATGTTGGAACTGTCGCGAGCTTAGGAAACTGCAGACAGTTCAAGAGTTTGGTGATTTAGTTCAGGAACAAGATCCTGCAACGGTGTTTTTAGTCGAAACATGGCTAGACGAAACTAGGCTAGGTGTTTTGTGTGATACTTTAAAAATGAAGAATTTTTTAGGGTTTCGAGAATTACACGTGGGGGTGGCCTAGCTCTCTTTTGGAAGCAAGATTTTGATCTTCGGATTGAGAACTCATCTCCACAATACATTGATGCAATCATTAATTTTGGCAAGGACAACATATGGGGTTTCACAGGGTTTTATGGTGCTCCTGAGACAACTAGAAGGCCTAAATCCTGGAATATATCGAGGTCACTTCAAAGGAAATATTCCCTTTCATGGAGTTTTTTCTTTGTAGCATGTTATGAAATAATAAACACCAATAAAAGATTTGGTTGGTTTGCCAATTGGAAAGTGGCACTCCGGTTCCCTTGTAGCCTCTTATACCAACAATTATCAAAGAAGAAAAAAAGATGTGGATTATTTTTATAGTCTACAAGTATGAGAGAATGAAAATTTTGTAATCATAACCTTCTTAATCAAAGAAATAAACTCGAAAAGAGTTATACAATCGCCATGCGTTTTAGTTTTTTTATTTAAATTTTTTATTATATTAAATTAGTCGCAAATCCACACATCGCATGGGAATAAATAAATAATTTATAGTTGTGGTATAATATACAGTTTGTTCTCTAATTTGTTGAAGATAATTTGTTTTCTCCAAAAATTAAACAATTTCTAATTTTAATTTTTATCTTTTAGTCTCTACCAATATATCATTCTATTATTTTTAGTGTAGTATTTGATTCATATAATTCATTTATAAGCTAGTTTATATTCTTTGAAATTATGTTATAGTATGCTATATTTTTCTAATTTTGTTCTCTACAACTAAACTTTTAAAGTTTCAAATGAATTATTCAAATTTCTCATTCTCATAAAGGAGACTGTCATGATAATCAAAACTCATAACAAAAATACTTTTTAATATTACTTAAATAATTGATAGACATTCAAATGCATAGCCAATATTGTGTTTTAATATAAATTCAAATTCTCATTTCCAAAATAACTAAGTATTAATTCAAACAAAAATCAAACCAAAGTTATAAGAGTGAGAGAGACTACTTGTGTTGGGGAACTAAAAAATACAACACCAAAACGTATTAATCCAAAACATAGTTATAAAAAAACACAATGATTCATCACCCTAAAATGGAGTTGCAAGAAATAATATAAAAATTTGAGAGAGAGATCGAGAGAGAAAGAATAATCATTTTTTCAGGAGAGAATGTGAGAGATAATAAAAAATTTAAAGAAAATTAGATGAGAAGAAATAGAGTTATAAGATGTAGTGATAAACACCAAACTATCATAGTCATGCTATGTAATAGAATAAAATTATATTCATATATACTATATTTATAATGCAATAGGATAATATCTATGAAATCAAATATTAAAAAAAAAAAAAAAAGATAACAATTTATAAACATAAAATTAAATCACATCAACCCAAAGTAAAGTTCTAAGGAACACAAAAGTTTATAAGCAACCTCAAATGGAGATGCAGGATATAAAAATCCACCAAAAAATGAAAAAAAATAAAATTGAGATAGAGAGAGATATATATCATTTTTGAATTGGAATTAGGAAATTTATGCATGGGTTGTGAGAGAAATGCAAATTTATTGTAAAATAATGAGAATAAGAAAATACAAAAATAAAGATAAAAGGATAGAGGAATAGTAATATTAAGGTAGCAAGTAGTGTGGAGATGAAAAGGTAAAAGGGAGGAAAAAGTGTAAGAATAATTCGGGAATTAATAAGAAGAAAAATAGTTAATAATGAGAGAGAGAGAGAGAGAGAGAGAGAGATTATAAGGTCGTCATGGTAGACAAGCGACATGGTCTACCATTCTACTAAACAATTCTCACTTATTTAAAATTGCAGAGTCAAAATTTTTTTTTAAAAACAAAAATAGATTACTGACTTAACAATTTTAAACAAATGGGAGTCTTTTAGTGGAATGGTGGACAAGTGACATGATCCACCATAAGGACTGTATAATTTCAAGAGAGAGAAAGAGAGAGAGAGAGAGAGAGAGATGGATGATATGGCTCAATAGGATTGTAACAATAATAAATGCTACCTTAGAAAATAAAACAACTCTGGAATCCCACCAAAATCCAACGGTGCTTATATTCCCATTTCCCCAAACTTCCCCAAATATGCTTTGTTTGTTTCAACAATTATGTTTTCTAGAATATGAGTCATTTTCCAAGAAGCGTTTTCTATAAAATTATCTCATTTTCCAATGTTTGGTAGCAACTTTAAATGAACTAAAAAACAACCTCCAAACTTCCCTTATTTAGCTTACTGTGAGATAGAATTGTTTTCCAAAAATTTTAATGGAAAACAATCCCTAAAAATAAGTCATACTTTTTATGTTAACCAAAGATAGTTTTCCTTTCACTCATCTATTTTTATGCTATTAAACACTGGAAAACAGGGAAAACAATCTTTATACAAGGTTTTCCATCGAAACAAACGGAGCATATAGTAATTACTTTGGATATGGTGGTTCCTTGGTTCTCCATGTCTCTTTCAAGAAAATATTCTTACACAATTTTTAATGCAAACTCCATATACACAATATTTATATTTTACAAGTGTTTTCTGCATTTTTTTCTAATATGTTAACATTTGACAAATGACATGTCTAACATGTATGTAAGATATAGGCAAAAATACCATTTTGGTCCCTTTATATTTTGGTAACAATTAATTTGTTCTATTCTATTTTCAATTTGTAGTTAAAGATAGAGATTAAATTGATTGCTAACAAAATGTAGGAATCAAAATGGTGTTTTTACATAAGATATACACTAATGAGCGTCGATGCCAAATTTTTTCCGGCCCTAGATTTTGATGGAGACCTGAGCTCTTAAATCAAGGGATTTTGTGAATTTAATGGTTAAATCCTATTTTTATTGATTTTGATAAATTTTATGGGGTTAACAAAGCTTAAATTAAATACCATAAAATTTCCTTCAAATTGACTATCCTTGAACAAAAGCCATGCTTGAATTGGACATGTTATTGTGAGAATATGAAAATTGTCTAATTGAATCTTTCCTGGAAAATGTGCAATTTTGCATTAAAATTTGTGATTTGGGCACATTCTTGAAAGTCACATTTTAATTCTTAGGGTAAATTCCATTAAACCACCTTGACGTTTGGGCTAATACCAATTAGATCCAAAACTTTTAAAAAATGACCAACTTGATCCTTAAAAGACAAATTTGTCCTTGACTCTATTAGCACCATTACTTTAGCCCAAACCCTTCTCTTCTCCTCATCTCAGACCCAAACCCTTCTCCTTTCTCTCTCTCTCAAACCTCTGGCTTTTTTTTTTTTCCACCCATAGCAACTCCCTCCCTCTCTCACCCACACCCATAGCGACTCCCTCTCTCTCACCCACACCCACGGCAACTGAAGACTCCCTTTTTCATGGCCGAAACCCATGTTTTTCCACTACCATTTTCCACTCTCTTCTCAAATCAATGCCATGGAGACATTTAACTAGGGATTTTCAAGCTTCAAATCACCACCACTGCTATTGTTCCATGCCAATAGCTTTGATTTGGTGCTAAACATGTTTGGGTCTTTATTTCTAGGTTTGCATCTCCATTTTTGGGTTTGGTTCTTTACTTGTGTTCGGGTTTGTGTGCCAAACGTCAAGGGAATGTTTGACATAGACCCACGAGCTCCACCACCACCATCGGCGTCGCCACCACTGGTGGCTACCGATCTCTATTCTCTCTCTCTCTCTCTCTCTCTCTCTCTCTCTCTCTCTCTCTCTTTTGGTTTGGTTCTTTGTTGGTTTGGGTCTTGGTCAATTTAGGGATTGGGTTTTCTTATGTGATATAAGGATTTGGTGATTTTTTTTATTTGGGTTTAAAAGGGGGCGTGGGTATGGTCATTTGCAGATTTATAGGTATTTTTTGATTTAGGGTTTGTCTCAAAGTGGCTCTAATATGGTGATTTTGTTAGTGTGTGCATATGAATCTATGTGTATGATTGGTAATATGGGATGATTTTTGGGGGTTTCAGGTTTTGGAATTTTTATGGCTATGTGTGTATGTTTGTGTTTTATGACATGGTGCAGCTATGTAGTGTGATTTGTGCTCAATTCCATGCTCATGTTAGTGTAACCATAGTGAATAGAACTCAAATATCTTAGTATATAATAAATATTTACTAGAGAAAAGAAAATATGAGAAAAGAGAGTGAAGAGAATGAAGAGAGGGTCTAAAATGAGAAAGAGAAGAGTGAATAGAATGTGAGAAAAAAGTAACTGTGCTAAATGGAGTTAGGAATAAAAATATCCTTTAGGGACTGAATTGGTTGTTTTTAAAAGTCTTGAACTTAGTTGGTATTAACCCAAAACCCAGAGAAATTTAGTAGAATTTACCTAATTCTTAATGTTACTTGATTTTGCATGGAATGTGTGCCACTATATTTATTGAGTCCAATTTTATTGGAGTTTGTGCTCTTTAGAAATTCATTTACTTTTCAAGGAACACGTCCAATTCTATTAAATCGGGTCATCACTGTTTCTCAAAAAAAAAAAAAAAAAAAAAATCGGGTCATCACCATTTTACTATGCTTTGCTTTTTATTAATTGCTTAAAGAAGTGCACATTTGAAATCGGTTTGGTCCCTAATTATGCCAAGTGGTGGTACTTAATTGGATCACTTGCCTAAATCTCACATCTTCTAGAACCCATCTAGGAGAAGACTTAACAAATTTTGTCCTTACCCCCAAGTTTGCACAGCCAATTTGGTTCCCATGCACAACCAAATATTTTCCATACCCTCAACAAATTGGAAGCTGGCCAAATGCCAAAGAAAAAGCTATCTCCCATCTCACGCGACCTCACCATCTTTTACTATAAAATAAGGCCCTCCCATGCAGAGCAAGTTTCATCACCCTCAATATTTTCCACACACGTCTCTACCCTCTCCACAGAGAAACACCCAAACTCCCAGACAAACACTACAAAAACAATAAATAAATAAAAAACCCAGAAAATACACACAAAAAAAAAAAAAAAAATTCTCACAAACAAAACCTACAAAAATCCCTCAATCATATAGAAATCCAACCAAAAACCCAGCTCTAAACCCCTACAAACTTTATAGAGAAACACCCAAATTCCCAGCCAAAACACCACCAAAAATACCCAAAAACAATGCCCTTGCAAACCCAAATAGAACCATAAAAATCCCTGTGTTAACCCATAAAATCAACCCCAAAATCTACACTCTCAAGCCCCACTGAAAATAACCCAGCAAATCCTCCAAAACTCTCACTGCAAATATCCTAGAAAAAGCCAAGAAAATCCCACCGGAACTACAGCCAAAACCCCACTGTCAAACCCTTAACAATTCTCAGCAAGACCCAAAAAATAGTCACTGTAAACCCAACACTGAAAACTCCATCAGATACCAAGAAAAATCCCTTCATCCAAACCAACCAGAAAACCCATTTGAAAACAGCATCGACAGAGCATAAAAAAAAAAAATGAAAGATAAAAGGAGCAGAAGCATAAGCTAAATACCAAGACATGAAAGCAGAATACAAAGAAGGAAAGAAGAAATTCAAAAGCAGAGAACCATACAGAAAATCCCAATGAGCTTCTCTCTCTCTCTCTCTCTCTCTCTCTCTCACTCTCTTTGTTTTATTTCTCTCTCACTCACTATTTCTTCCTTACTACCATGATTTTCATTTTTGATTTCTGTATTCCTTTTTAGCCAAACAGGATATGGAAGCAGAGCAGTAACAGAACATGGAAATAAAGAAATAAAGGAGATCAAATTCAGAAAGAAGAAAAAGAAAGTTTGAAGCAAGCAATTAACAGCCATCAAGGAGACAACAACTCATGTAGTATCCAAATCACTCGTATTTGTCTCTAAACTTGCATTTTCATCTATTCTGTGTGTTAATTATCACTTCCTGAAAATTGTTCACATACAATACCATTTTTCACAATGTATATTCTATACACATACACACACACAAATTTGAATTCTACATCATCCTCACTGTTACAATGCTCACTGAGAGACCAGATTTTCACAACAAACACCAAACACAAATAATTTCAAAGCCACTCATACAAATTTTGCACAAGCATCTGCCCCGACTTACCATTCCATCCACAAATAAAAACCACAGTAGCCAAATTAACGTTCAACCTATACACCTTTATGCACAAAAACAATCCCACGAGCATTCAGTCTGGGATTTCGATCTACAGAGCTTTAAGCTCCGGCCATGGAGGCCGAGAGAGAGAGAGAGATTGAGATCAAGATTAGAGAAGAGAGAAAACGGGCTGGGTTCAGAGATGCAACCACCATAGGAGGTGGTGGTGATGCAAGTTTGAAGCTCGGCTATGTGAGCCATAAGCTTCAGTTCAGGGAAAGATAGAAAGCGTAGAGACTATTCTAGAGGTAGGGAACCCGGTTGAAAAATACAAAGCTTGGGTCGGGTTGGATGTGTATGAATCTTCATGCCTCCTCCATAGGAGGTATTGAAGGTTCTCCATTTTCTCCACAATAAAAGGCTTCATGGTTGCACCATTTTTAAAGAAAGAAAACAAAAATTTCTAAAACGCTTGGAAGGTAATTTTAGTATTTTACACCAAAAACTCAAAAAAAAAAAAAAAAAAACTTATTATTGTTTAGAATACTCCTATCTATTAGTTTATGAATTTTTTTTTTTTTTTTTTGGTTGAATACAAAACTAATCCTCTAAATTTTTTCAGATTTCATTTCTGTCTTTTAACTTTACTTTTATTCATTTCAATCCTCTAACTTTCAAATTTTTTCAATTAAAACTTTTCCATTAACTTTTGTTATATGTTGTAGTTAGTTTTTCAATTTTATAAATTTTTTTTCAAATTTTTTAAATTAAAAAAATTCAATTAATGATTGAAAAATATTTTCCAGATTTTTTTTTTAAAAAAATTTAACAAAAATTAACGGAAAGACCTTAATTGAATAAATCTGAAACTTAGAGGACTAAAATGAATGAAAGTAAAGTTAGAGGACTGAAATAAAATCTAAAAAAAGTTAAAGGGTCAGTTTTGTATTTTACCCTTTTTTTTTAGAAAAACTATTAGTTTATGTCTTTACTCCTTACAATTATTTTATTTACCAATTTACTCAACTTTGACAAAATTGGTTTATATAATTGTATTAAGAAATTTTTTGTTGTGTTAACATTTGCATTTATCTTCACTCAATCACTCCCATATCCCATACCCCTTTTCTATGTTTTTTAGAATCACCCTTTGTTTAATTGTTTAATTGTCTTACAGTGTTAATATTTGCTACCTACTAATTGACTTAGCCCACACCCCCAGTCTCTATTCAACAAATAACAAATTAAAAACACATTTAGATTTATCCACTTTACTCACAAATTCTGTCAAGAGTATAAATTAACATTATTTGCAAGAATAGATTAATCAAATTTATAAGTCAAGTACATAAGACGTAAGTAATTTTTTTGTCAAATTTGTTAAGATCTAAATGAGCTTTTCTTGAAGTTTAAGGTCAACAAATTTTCTACTTTTGATGTTGGGCTTACTATTTTTTTCCCTAGATTTTAGATCAAATTGGTTTTTGTTGGGCTTTTTCTTTTTTAATGTTTAAAAATGCTAAGATATTATCTAGATAATCATATTTAAGCTCATTTTATCAGTTGGACTTAAAAAAAATTTGGGATCAGGAGTTCAAAATTTTATTTTAAAGGGTCAAAAAAATATTTTAAAAATATTATACATAATTCTTTTTTTTATTTAGCTCTTCTTTTTTTTCTTTTTCTTTTTTGGCCAACTCAGGTGGTTTATTTGAAGTTTTCAACCCCCTAATCTTCACTTGGTGCCGCCCCTATGACCACCCCGTGACTTTACCATTACATAAGGTAATGTCCCCCCAACACTAGTGTTCTTTTGTTTAGATCTAAATATATCCATCATAATATTAAAAACTGATTTCTATACTGTGCAAACTGCACATTTTAACAAGGGAAAAGTTTTTTTTTTTTTTTTTCTTAGAAACATAAGGGAAAAGTTAATTAAGATGCACTAAGAGCAGTAGTTTAAAATATATTTTCAGAATTTTTTTATGAAAAAAGGAAAAAAATTAGTTTTTTCAATTGATTTCTATATTTCGCATAAATGTGATGTCAAAATTTTTCTAAAATATTTTATTAACAATTGCCCTAAGAACACCCATTAACCAAATTTTATAATTCGATTGAAACATGAAACTTTATATTGCATTTATATTGGAAATAATTTTTTGCAGGGTCTATGATCAAATGCCAAAGCCACGTTGGGTCATCTCTATGGGAAGTTGTGTAAATGAGGGGTGGCTATTGCCACAACTCATACTCCGTTGTCTGAGGCTATGACAAAATTGTCCCCATTAACATTTATGTTCCTAGAAGTCCTCCTCCAATTGAAGAAAAAGATAAACAGAAGGAAGGATTTTCTTTGATGGTGGACTAAGTAATTGTGGTGGGCCTTTTTGCGTCTTGGGCTGGATTGCCCTTGCTGTGCCATGGCCCTATGATTCTAGGGTAGGAGAGTCAGGACTTGCCTAACTAAAACACATCTTAGACTAGCTTGTGCACAAGTTGGGCCCTTCTTGTATTGACGCGTCCCAGCAGGAATCTTCAGTGTGTTCGCGCACTCACGACAGGAATAACTATTACAAGTGTCATAGTAGGAGGATACAATACAACAGGATAACTAGAGTATATTTAACTAAAATACTTTCTGCTAATAATAATACGTGAATAGTTCCACAAAGAAAGAAGTATTAGAACACAATTACGGTAGGAATAGGTTAATAACAAGGTGTTATATTAATCATTAATCAACCACGGCAAGGAAAAGAGGAGTAGTTTACTAGAGGAATGAACTTGACCTTTTGGTAGATTCAAGCCCAAAAGGGGAACCAGTATCCAATGTGGGTAACCTCAAAGGAAAATCTTACTGTAGAAATTACTCACTTTGAAAAAAACGGACCCAGATGACTTAATCACAGATTCTTGACTCATTAGAGAGTGGGCTATTAAGAGGGAGAGAAGTCGGTGACCTATTAATGCATGCTTTTACTCCTATTACTCATGTTTTTCTTCATTACTCTTGGTTTTTTGTTTTCTTTCTTTTCTTATACTCGTTTTCTATGTTTTCTTTCCTTTTTCCTTTTCACTCTCCCCCTTCTTCTCCCTTCTTCACTGTGCACATTTATGGCTTTTTATACTACCTGTTGTGACTTAATTTGCCCTTTTTACCCCTTAACGACTTTTGGTCTGTTGTGAGTGTCCTTCCAAGACTACCCACTGGTCTGCTGGCTGCCTAACCGCCACCACTATACTGTGTTGGCTGTGCCACGCCTCATTCCTAGACAAAAGTGGTTTTGTTTTGTTTTTACTCCCCCTTGGCATTCCCATCCAGATAAGCGCTAATCCTCTTCCTTACCGACCCTTATAGCATGCATCTAGTGGCTCTAGCTTATGTTTACCTCTTTTGGATGAGATGCCATCGTAACATGACATTTCCTCCAAAAGAGTTTGAGCGAGAACCCCAAGATAGACTCCCCCTTTCTCCCCACCGCCAGATCACACACTCTCTTACCTCTGACCTGTGGCCTACCTCCCCTGTATTGGTTGGGCACAAGTAAGTGGTGCATGAGCCTTTTGTGAATGCCCCACTTCCATATGAGTTCATTGTTTTTCTAGCTCTCACGTGTTTGCCATTACCTTCAAGCTTATCTAATCTTGCTACACGCTTTGGTGTTTGTTTAACTCTTGCTGCGTGAATGAGTTCTTGGGTCTTCATTCTCTGCTTCCCATTTCTTATTCGGGTTGGGCATTGCTTGGGTGTGGGCTTTCTTTTCTTTGATTTGGCCTACATTCCCTTTTTATCCTTTGTTCGTGAGCTGGCTAGTGCTCCTGCCACGCCACTACATTGTTCTTGCAATGGTATCATTCACCCCTTTTTTGTCTTGTTATTACTTTTGGGCTTGTGGGCTATAACACTTGCCATGCCAATTTCTCATAATATTCCTTCTTTTAGTCTTCATTGCCCAGCATTGTTGCTGGGCTAGTCCATTCAACACCTTGGGCTTCCTCAACCCACTTCATTCTTCGAACAACCTTGGCCCGTTTCATTCTTCGGGCATCCTTGGCCCATTCCATTCTTCCCTACCTCTTTTATTCCCATGAACTTTTGCTAAATCCTTTGGGCTTCCCTAGCCTAATTACCACATCCTTTGCCTTTGGGTTTATTGGCCTTCGAACCAATCCCATTTACTAGTTCCTTTCTTTGGGCTCCTCCAGCCCGTTTTGCTTTCTTTCCCTTTCTCATGATTCTCATGGGCTTACTACTTCATTCTTTGGGGCTTCCTCAACCCGTTTGCTTTCTTTGCGACCACTTATTATTTTGTGGGCTTGTGGACCATCATTCCTGCCATTCTAGCTAATGGTCCTTACTCTACTACCTTCTTTCTCCACCTTTTTCATATTGTTGGGTTTCTTCTGCCATTGGGCCCTTTTGTCAAAATTGGGCATCTACAGTGATAAATTAAACATTTACTTGGATGGAAGCTTAGCCCTTCCATGATCTATATATGTAGCATATGAACTTGTCCCTTGATGACCTCTTTAAATTAGATGCAGATTTGTTATTATATATGTGTGCCATGTTGCATATAACATTCTCTCACATGGGAGTAGATCTCACACTTGTGAGGTATACACTCAAGTGGGAGGATACTGTATACAACATATTAGAAGAATAATGAATATTATTGGAACCTTGTAAGCTGTGTTTCTCATGGAGTTTTTTCTTTGTAGCATCTTATGAAATAATAAACACCAATAAAAGATTTGGTTGGTTTGCCAATGGCTTTAGGCCAAGTGACACCTCGGTTCCCTTGTAACCTCTTATATCAACAATTATCAAGGGAAAAAAATGTGGAACATTTTTATAGTCTACAAGTATGAGAGAATGAAATTTTTGTCATCATAACCTACTTTTATCTATCTATCTATCTATATATATGTGGGGCCCAATAATTTATGGGCCAGGCCCACTTGCTTATGGGGAGTCCAAAGGCCCAAGCCGAAAAAGATAATGGCCCGGAGATGCAGCCGAGGACAGTTTCGTCCTCGGCAGACCCCAAAGCTCCATTGAAGGGAGGGGTAAAAAAGAGATAAAGGAACAAATGTGGAAGGGGATCTAAAATATCTTGGGAGAGTTATCCTTACTACCCTTCCCAGATAAGACTGCACCTAACAGAGCCGTATTCTCCAGCTTTATCAACCATTCCCAACAATTCTGGGATTAGACTGATGGGACAAATATCAGTCTTGTAAAGGTTGACCCTACACGTGGACGAAGGACAGCGGACGCAAGCTAGTATAAAAGAAAAAGTAAGTGAACCTAGAAGGGGGATCTGATCCTATCTCCAAAAAAAAAAACTCCATGGGTGAAAACACCTTAAGAACACATGCACATCCTAAAAAAAAAAACCACCGTTGGGTAACCGGGGTAAGACCTTAATGGTCGTCGGATCAAGTCCGAGGAGCCCAACCCCATAAGATGCGACGCTATAGGGCTTAAATATTCAAACCCGACTCCTTTTTCTACAGGAATCCCTCTAAAATCAAGACCGGAACATCGCCCCGTGACCAAAGGCAAGCTTTTCAAGCCTACTCTCTACAAATCATATTGTGAGGGATCTTTCATGTGCAAGCCCAACATCTTTGTTGGGCCCCAAAAGAATCGTGTCCCTACAATTGGCGCCGTCTGTGGGGAAGCTTGCGCGTTGGCGCAGGTGGTGGTGGAGTCAACTCTCTAGCAAGTAGAAATTCCTGGGGTTTCCTCCGTCTCCGGCGACATACAGTTGTTGCTCCGGCATAAACTTCTGCTAGGGGCTACGCCTTGCAGTGCCAAGGGCGCCGGCATCTCTAGGGGCTTCCGGCCTCAAGTCAACTTTCCCCGCCCTGGTATAGGGGCTTATGGTCGAAAAGTAAACCAAGTACAAAATAAGTTTTGGATAGAACCAAGGCCTTGCACGGTCCTCGGACTCAAGCCTACGGGGAAACCAAGTACAAAATAAGTTTTGGACAGAACCAAGGCCTTGCATGGTCCTCGGACTCAAGCCTATGGGGAAACCAAGTACAAAATAAGTTTTGGACAGAACCAAGGCCTTGCATGGTCCTCGGACTCAAGCCTATGGGGAAACCAAGTACAAAATAAGTTTTGGACAGAACCAAGGCCTTGCATGGTCCTCGGACTCAAGCCTATGGGGAAACCAAGTACAAAATAAGTTTTGGACAGAACCAAGGCCTTGCATGGTCCTCGGACTCAAGCCTATGGGGAAACCAAGTACAAAATAAGTTTTGGACAGAACCAAGGCCTTGCATGGTCCTCGGACTCAAGCCTATGGGGAAACCAAGTACAAAATAAGTTTTGGACAGAACCAAGGCCTTGCATGGTCCTCGGACTCAAGCCTATGGGGAAACCAAGTACAAAATAAGTTTTGGACAGAACCATGGCCTTGCATGGTCCTCGGACTCAAGCCTATGGGGAAACCAAGTACAAAATAAGTTTTGGACAAAACCAAGGCCTTGTACGATCCTCGGACTCAAGCCTATGGGGAAACCAAGTACAAAATAATTTTTGGACAGAACCATGGCCTTGCACGGTCCTCGGACTCAAGCCTATTGGGAAACCAAGTACAAAATAAGTTTTGGACAGAACCAAGGCCTTGCACGTTCCTCGGACTCAAGCCTATGGGGAAACCAAGTACAAAATAAGTTTTGGACAGAACCAAGGTCTTGCACGGTCCTCGGACTCAAGCCTATGGGGAAACCAAGTACAAAATAAGTTTTGGACAGAACCAAGGCCTTGTACGGTCCTCGGACTCAAGCCTATGGGGAAACCAAGTACAAAATAAGTTTTGGACAGAACCATGGCCTTGCATGGTCCTCAGACTCAAGCCTATGGGGAAACCAAGTACAAAAATAAGTTTTGGACAGAACCAAGGCCTTGCATGGTCCTCGGACTCAAGCCTATGGGGAAACCAAGTACTCAAAAGGTTTTAGACAGAACCAAGGCCTTGCGTGGTCCTCGGACTCAGGCCTATGGGGAAACCAACTACTTGTAAGGAAAAACTACATTACATGGACTTTAGGATGTATCCGAGGAAAACTCTCCACTAACAATTGGGTTAGTTCCTAAATTGCGAGGATTCTCAAGTCTGCTTTCGGATCTGCAGCACCAAAAGGATCGATGCAATATAGAGCAATAGGTCGCCTGAAAAACAATCTGAGTTCTCTACTGCTCAGTCAACTACTCGAATGGATTATTCAGAGATTATCATTCTCGGACAGTATTCTCGCACTTATCACAGAATATTCAATTGTTACCTCGGTTAGTTTCCTAAGTTTAATTTACTATGAATTATCGTCGTAATGCCTGGTAGAGAGTTGGTAAATTAGAATTAGTTGGATTATGTTTCAAGGTTTCCCGCTCTAAGTATCCTTGAAGAAACGCACACATGGAGCACACCCTTTCACAAAGTAGTGTTGCCAAAAAGAATAATATTCAAAACAAGTAAATAAATTTCCCTTTTTACTAAAACAAAGAAATAGTACAGCATACAATGAAAAGCTGGAATCAGCTTATGTCAAAGCTCACTACATGATCGGAAGGAAAGATACAAGAGAATAAGATAAAGCCGAGGAAGTAGCACAGAGGAGAGGTTGGCTACTGCTTCAAGACCTTGTTCTTCCTCAATGCTTTTGCATGCCCATAACTCAGGCAGCAAAAGAACCCAACTTGAGCCTCACACCGCTGAAGGAAAGGTGCAGGGAGCCGGAAGTTGAGGAGCCTTCACCAAAAATTTGCTTGCAACAAGGCAGAGGCGCTGATGGCGGAGAATCTTTCTTCTGACACACCAAAATTCTGGCATGAACAGAACTTGCTTCGGATTTTGACTAAAAGAGGGAGAAACGCCCTTTCCCCTCTGTCGAAACGGAATATTCCCTTGAATTTATGCCTCCTTTGCCCGTACCTCACTATTTTGAGTCTCAGGAGGACACGGTGCCTTTGTGGCGGAAAGAGTTCCTTTTCCCCAACCCTCGCCTCAAACATGATGTACTAAGGGAGGAAACTGAAGGATTTGTGCGTAGGTAAAGCAACTCTCTCTCCTATTTATTTAAAAAGATGAGGTGGTGGCATTTAATTCACGCAGCGTCCCAAGGAACGCTACAGACAAAATGTCTCTGGCTCGATTTCCAACGCCGTCTGCAACCCTGAGATTAAAGGAGTCTCGTGAAGGCGCACCTCGAACATTGGGATGCCAAAAAGTACCGCATGACCAAAGACTACGGGAATACCTCTTAATTTGTGGGCCTAGTAAATTCGCGGCCCAGGCCCGTTCAGCATAGGGGCCCAGGGACAGAACCAAGGCCTTGCACGGTCCTCGGACTCAAGCCTATGGGGAAACCAAGTAAAAAAAAATAAATAAAAATTACAAGTTTTGGACAGAACCAAGGCCTTGCATGGTCCTCGGACTCAAGCCTATGGGGAAATCAAGTACAAAAAATAAAAATTACAAGTGTTGGGCAGAACCAAGGCCTTGCACGGTCTTCGGACTCAAGCCTATGGGGAAACCAAGTACAAAAAATAAACCTTACAAGTTTTGGACAGAACCAAGGCCTTGCATGGTCCTCGGACTCAAGCCTATGGGGAAACCAAGTAAAAAAAAAAACAGAGAAAAATTACAAGTGTTGGACAGTACCAAGGCCTCGCATAGTCCTCGGACTCAAGCCTATGGGGAAACCAACTGCTCGGATAGGGAAAGTCCTCGGCTCAAATACTGTAAAATGTTAAGGCCAATAAGAGTGTTAGGATGATGGCGGGACGCTCCGCAATTCGGTAGCCTAAGGGGGCTGTTCATTTTTGCAGGTGATATGTCTTCGAATAATTACTTCCTACACCACATAGAACATCCAGTTCTAATCTCGGCTTTGTTTCGGGCAAGTATCGCTATTTACAGGTACGTATTGCTATGTCAAACAATTCTATTAAAGTTATGGTGACATCTTTTTATTAGCAAGTATTTTGGCTTTAGTTATCATTGATTCAAATGATATATTATTGTGCCGAGCAGCGCTTGCAAATTTGTAAAAACATAGACAGAACATACGAAGTAAAATAACAATAACTTTTATTCATATGAAAAATTATTACAACGTACAAAGTGGGGCTCAAACAGGCCTATACAAAAGGTGAACTGCCGAAGCAACACTAACATCCGCAGTACAGATAAGTAAGCAGTCAGGTGTCTTTTAAACTCGTCTTCAAAGTCTCTCCAATCTCTGCCTCAGTATTGCTCATATCGAAAGAAGAACCTTCTTTGGAAAAAGATGAAGGAGAAGGAAGAAGAATTTGAAGGACAAGGAAGAAGAATTTGAAG
Source organism: Quercus lobata (assembly GCF_001633185.2). NCBI lineage: Eukaryota > Viridiplantae > Streptophyta > Magnoliopsida > Fagales > Fagaceae > Quercus > Quercus lobata. The sequence continues at coordinate 16,044,536 of NC_044908.1, read as the reverse complement.
GAGAAGGAAGAAGAGGATGGAGGAGATGAATGAGGAAGATGGAGGACATGAGTAAAGAAGGAGGAGAAGAAGAGAGAAGAGATGAAAAGAAAGAAAAAGGAGCAAAAGAGGGAGAAGTGAAAGCACCAGGAGGGATCTGGTGCTGGGAAGACTAAGAAAGGGAGGCGGAGGGGGCAACCAGTGAACGAAGAGAGGAAGAAGCAGAGACACTTAGTCCCTGTCTCGTTCCTGACTCCTAACACACTGGGGCCATATTAGGTATGCTCGTAAGAGAGCGGTTGGTTACGATGATGGGAATTCTCGACTCAGTCACGCCGAAAGTTTGACGTGATGAGCCCCTGCTTCGGATTTTGGCTGAAAGGAAGGGGGGACAAATCTTAAGTCTCCGCCATCCTTGCCCTGACCGAGCCATTTCGAGCTGCGTTAGGACAGGGCGTTTCTGGGAGGGGAATGGTTTTTTCATTGCTTACTGCTATGGCGAGTGTATTTCAGGTTAAGGAATAACCGGAGAGTAAAAGTAAACTCCGGAAGGAATCTAAGGGTTTCAAATCTTGAAGGGATTAAAGGGATTCATCTGTGGGAGAAACGATTCTCGTTTCTCCTCTTTATATAGGGGACGAAGAGGAGAATACTTAATGTGTTCAGATCCCCGAGGAAATCTGCAGACAAGAATGCACCCGTTTCGTTCCCCCACGCCATCAATAACCGTCAAATCTGGGAGGTCTCGTGAAGGGAAGATATTAAAGACGCGCTTCGGATAACCAAACGGCATAGGCGCATCATGAAGAAATTAAGAGGAGCATCTTGTAGACCGGTACACTACTTGGGCAGGTGAAGAGTCGCCAGCGTCAGTCAAAGGCTGAATTAAGTGAGTCACAGTAAAGGCTTGGTATTACCAAAACCCCCCATTCCAACCAGGATGTTGGACAGCAGGGTTTTGAGGGGCTATTGTGGGGCCCAATAATTTATGGGCCAGGCCCACTTGCTTATGGGGAGTCCAAAGGCCCAAGCCGAAAAAGATAATGGCCCGGAGATGCAACCGAGGACAGTTTCGTCCTCGGCAGACCCCAAAGCTCCATTGAAGGGAGGGGTAAAAAAGAGATAAAGGAACAAATGTGGAAGGGGATCTAAAATATCTTGGGAGAGTTATCCTTACTACCCTTCCCAGATAAGACTGCACCTAACAGAGCCGTATTCTCCAGCTTTATCAACCATCCCCAACAATTCTGGGATTAGACTGATGGGACAAATATCAGTCTTGTAAAGGTTGACCCTACACGTGGACGAAGGACAGTGGACGCAAGCTAGTATAAAAGAAAAAGTAAGTGAACCTAGAAGGGGGATCTGATCCTATCTCCAAAAAAAAAACTCCATGGGTGAAAACACCTTAAGAACACATGCACATCCTAAAAAAAAAAAATCACCGTTGGGTAACTGGGGTAAGACCTTAATGGTCGTCGGATCAAGTCCGAGGAGCCCAACCCCATAAGATGCGAAGCTATAGGGCTTAAATATTCAAACCCGACTCCTTTTTCTACAGGAATCCCTCTAAAATCAAGACCGGAATATCGCCCCGTGACCAAAGGCAAGCTTTTCAAGCCCACTCTCTACAAATCATATTGTGAGGGATCTTTCATGTGCAAGCCCAACATCTTTGTTGGGCCCTAAAAGAATCGTGTCCCTACAATATATATATATATATATATATATATATATATCTATATATAATTAATTAATTAATTTCGTGCATAATTTTTTGTGCATTTACACATAATAAATCTAATTCTGTCTGAAAAAAGAAAAAGAAACTTGAAATATGATTATGTTTCTCCGAACTTCCATAGTCTTTATCAATGAGGAAATACTCATACATTTGAAAATAACACAACTTTAGAATCCCACCAAAATCCAACGGTGTGGATATGGTGGATAATTCCTTTGTATACGGTCGCTCCTTGGTTCTATATGTCTCTATCGAGAAAATATTCTTACACCATTTTTAATGCACATTCCGTATACACAATATTTATATTTTGCACGTATTTTTCACTTTTTTTTTTTTAATATGTTCAAATTTAACAAATGACATTATTAACATGTCCGTTAGATATAGACAACAATACCATTTCAGTCCCTCTACATGTTGGGATTACTATTAATTTGGTCATGTTATTTTGATAGTAGTTAGTTTAGTCTATATTATTTTCAATTTGCAGTCAAATTTTTTTAGTAAGTTGACAATAGAGGCATAATTGACCGCTACCAAAATGTAAGAATAAAATTAATCGTGACCCTAAAATATATGAATCAAAATAGTATCTTATACACTAATGAGTTGTAATGAGTTGTTAAAAACAAAAAACAATTAAAAAAACCCTCTCTCTCTCTCTCTCTCTCTCTCTCCAAGATAAAATCTTGTTAATTAGATAGGGGAAGAGAAAGTTTTGTAGCTAATTTAGAGCTGGCCCTGTTAGTTTGAGACATTGTTTCAGTTGGTTTTGGTTGGAAGAGTCTCTTCTGTAATGTAACATGTTTTTTCGCTCATTTTTTATAGACTTATTCTTTTCTTTAAATAAAATTATGCCGTTTATCCTTTAAAAAAATATATTGACACACTCACACACTTTCTCTCTCACTCAAAAATAAAACTTGGATTCTCTCTTTCTATCCCTCAACTATATCTTAAAACTCTCTCTCTCCCAAAGCTTCAAGTTCTTTCTCTCATAAAAAATATAAGCTCTCTCTAAGTTGGTGTGATCAAATGGCTGCTCTTATACCAAGACATACAGCTTCAAAGCTAGCCTTGCTCTCATCCCAAAGTTCCACCTTGCTCCACACAACCCCTTTATCACACATGTCCTCCTCTCAGCCTCAATCTCACTCATCGGCTCCTCCAAACCATAGAAGCTCAACTTCTCTTCCGGTCAATACAGGCTTGAACAAGGTGGCAGAGTACGCAATATCAAAGGTTGATTCACTCATGAATTGGGCCCGAACAGGGTCCATGTGGCCCGTGACTTTTGGACTGGCCTGATGCGCGGTTGAGATGATACAAGCCAGGGCCTCCAGGTATGATCTGGACAGGTATGGCATCATCTTCAGGCCCAGCCCACGACAAGCCGATCTTGTGATTGTGGCCGGCACTCTCACTAACAAGATGGCTCCAGCACTTCGAAAGTAGGTTCTGATAATATTTGATCATTTTGTTTTTTTTGTTTTTTTTTTTTATAAGGGAAAGTTTTGTTCTTAGATGAAATTGTGTTTCATTTTGTTTGAAGGATCGTATTAGTCTTTTGTCCAAAGGTCATTACCTAATGTGGTCTCATTTTAGTTAAGAATGATGAATCATATATGGTTCTATACCCTAATATTTAAAACGTCTCAATGATTGAACTCAAAAACTTGGGCTTAACTACCCGTGATTATATCTTTTTTTTATATATAAGTACGACAAATACTAGTCATACCAACCGGTAAAGTAAAGTATTGAAAACATTGATATTACTCTTACAAGGAATCACATATTTGAACCAAAACTCAATGATCATCCCAAGACTTTATCATTACACATGGCAATGCCCCCCAACATTAGTGTTCTTTTGTCTAGTTCTATGTATCCCCCATAACATTTAGAATTGATTTCTATACTATCGCTCTGTTTGTTTCAGTATTAACGTTTTTTAGAAAATGGTTCATTTTCCAAAGAGCATTTTCTAGAAAACTGTCTTATTTTTCAATGTTTGGTAACGACCTTGAAAATGCGCTTGAGAATGTTTTCTGGTGTTTGATATGCAATTTTTTTTAAAATATTTCTTGTATAATTTAAAACATGTATATTATGTAAACTAACTAATGTAATCATTATAAATAAAAAACCAAGAATGAATTTGGTTTTCATACTAATTAATCTAAAATTTTGACAATAGATACAATCAAAATTTATTAGTTGTCAAATTTTCACGATCTCTACCACTCATCTTGCTCATATATATAGACAGTAACGTACGTTCACACACACACACACATATCAACCATTTGTCTACTATGGTCAACTACAAGTCTTTAATATTACTCTAAATTATGCATTTACATAATGTACTGCATAATATATCATCACTACATAGTATCTGCTAACAAAAAACGTATTTGTGAACAAATGCAATTCTCCTAAACAATTATCATTCATTATATAACAATATTATTAGTCCACGGTAAAGATTGTCCCATGTAAAAGCAATTTAGAGCAATATAGTTACTATGTTTAAAATTTTCATCTTTTACTTCTTTCATTCTTTCTTCTTCTTCTTCTATTATTATTATTATTATTTATTTTTTTTTGCACTTTATGTACGAAAAAAGAAGTAACTTCTGCCTGGAATCCATCGAACCAAAAATTTCTTAGAGAAAAAAGAAAATCGAGCTTGAAATTCAAAGCAAAGAATTGGGATTTTGGTAGAGAGGAATGAAATAATTACCGCTGCAAATTTGTTCTCCTTTGCAAGTTGAAGCTATTGATCGATCAGTTAAGTAAAGAAAAATCTAATCAAAGAATTGTATTACAGAAGGGAAGAGAAACATGGAGAAAAGAGAGAAGAGAGACAGTTAAAGAGAGAGATTTATGGGAAGAGGAGAGACCAGAGTTAGTGACGGTGAGAGTGTGAGGAGAGAAAAAGTAAAGGGAAGAGAGAAAAAGTGAGAAAACTTACCATGAGAGAGAGAAGACGTCAAAAAATTATGTTTCCCATGGAAATAGACGAAGATAATATTTATAGGAGATACAATGCATGAGAGAGAGATTGTTTTCCAAAAAAAAATTTTGGAAAACAGCTAATAGAAAATAAGCCTTATTTTTATTAGAGTTTTCCATTGATCAAAGATAGTTTTCCATTGACTAGGTTTTTTTTTTGTGCTACCAAACACTAGAAAATGTGGAAAACTATCTTTACAGAAGGTTTTCCAGCTAAACAAACAGAGCGTATGCAAACTGCACACTTTCCCATCTGGTATTAAATAGGGGAAAAGTTAATGGATGTCTTAATAGAGCATTTATTTCGAAAATATTTTTAGAAATATTTTAGGATATTGTATGCAATATATTATATAAATAATAGACCATATTGGAACTTTTTAATTAAGTTATGTTTCCCAAGGTGTTTTTTCTTTGTAGCATATATCTTTTTTGAGAAACAATAAAGTCCAATAAAAAATCTGGTTGGTTTGCTAATGCCCTTAAGGCCTAGTGGCAGCTTGGTCCGTTTGTACCCTCTTATACCAAAATTCAATTCTATCCCCTAAAAATATCAAGAAAAAAGAAATGCGGTTCATTTTTATTGTCTACATATAAGAGGAAATTTTTGTGATCGTAACCTTCTTAATACATATATAATTATAAATTGCCTATATAATATGAGAGTAGCATTTGTTCTATCCTTTTTTCTTTAAAATGTATTTTATGGTCCATTCCAGCAGCATGGAAGCCTGAATTGACGTGGAGCTTTTGAACCTCAAAAACATTAATTTTGTAAAGGGAAAATTCTGATAATTCTATCTCTTTTTTTAGAAAATTCTGCTGAATTTGAGCCATTTGGCTAAAAAAATGTTGCAAGCGCCAATAGAAAAAATGTTCCAAATTGGTATTCCCCATAACGAAAACACAACCAAACAACAAAATTGTCCAAATTTTTATAGGTTACTATTAAATAAGTTTTTTAGGCCTGTCAACCAATTTTAGATGTTCCAATTCGCCAACCAATCAAATCCCTCCTTCCAAACTCTACTTGGCCAACAATACATACACGAAAATTCAAATTTTCATAAGGGAGTTTTACATACATACATGTTGGATTTTTATCTTAGATTAAAAGGAAGGCCTCATTTGAATTAAACCCAATCACAATGAAAAGAGTATAGTGTATCAGCCTATGAGGACAGAAACGAAAATAATTACAGAAGAAACAGATCCTACATCTGACTTACCTGAAGTTGTTTTGCAACACATCCTCTCATTTCTGTCTACTATACAAATAGTTCAATCTATTATATTGTGCACCAAATGGAGACATATGTGGACTACATTCCCAGTTCTGAGATTTGATAAATATTACTTTAATTACTTTGATTTAATGTAATCAAGAAAGCTTGAAGGTGAAAATTTAATGTCATCAATGTTAATCGCGAAGGTTTGAAGGTTCAGATAGGAAGAAAAGGATAGGTTTTATTGAAAAAACTTTACAATGCCACAGAAGACGGTGTTCGTATGAACAACTTTACACAAGATACTGACTGTTGGTTTGAGATTGAGAAGAAATCAGTATCTTGTGTTGACCGCTGGATTGGCTTTGTGCTTGCTTGATAGTGATGTCCAATAGCTCAATCTTGACTTTGGATGGTCCTTATATAATGATAATTTAGGATATTATTACTTGTCTCACAATGTTTTGGTTGCTAATTAAATCCTTAACTGTGTTAACTCTATGTCGCTTGAGTCTACGTTCTTCAAAGTTGGAATCACCCTACTTAACCTGGTTGCTGGATGTCCTATGATTGAGTACATGATGTAATTGTGCATTGTAATTGGTTTGAAAGTATAAAGTTGTCTGGTGTTCCTAAACTCGTGGCATTTATACTAGAAGTCGATTGGGAACTTTGAGAGGCTTGAGATTGAAGCATCAAATCTTCATTCTTTAAGTATAAGAAACCAGTGTCTAACATCCAAGCTCCACCTGCTTCCTTTTAAAAATCTAAAAATGTTAAGTATAGTGCATCAAACACAACAGACAAGTGGCTTCATGACCATCTTCCGGGTCTTCCACTACTCGAGGACTTACTATTTTCGCAATGCTTGAGTGTGAAAGACTGACGATTTCAAATCATCATCTTAAGTCGTTGGAATTAACAGATTGCCAGCATCTAGTTGAACTCAAGATTGATGCTCCCAAATAATGTAAATTCCTATATGCTGGGATATATTTGAAGTACTTTTCATCTAATGCTTTGGCACTATCACAAGCTCTTTACAATATGACAATGAATGCTACTTCATTTGAATTGTCGAAACAAAATCTTTATGTGACGTTTTATTCAGCCAAGGTATATCTGGTTTTTATTTATTTATTCGTTTCTTTTGATTATATCAATTTATTTCCTGTTTTAGTTATTTTTTCTATATCACTTCTAATATCTTTTGGGTTTTTTTTTTTTTTTTTTTTTTTTGAAGGATATGATTATTCCAAAAAAGACATGAAATCGATGAACTTGTAGATAGACTGCTTTGGATTTCTCCACGTCCAGACGGCTTTATTTCCTAGCTTCTACAAACTAGCTCCTTATGTTTTGATTCGATTGGTGATTGGTGAGAGTGATAAAATAGTGCTTTAGTTCTTCAAACAAAGTTTTTATCATTTAACACCATTCTTGTTATATGTTTTTGCTTCTAATGCTAGGCAAGATTACTTTTGATGTGGTCGATATTCTAGATGTTTCTTGTTAATAATGTAAGAGTAAAGTTTTTTTTTTTTTTTGGTAGTTCACAGTTTGGGAAGTCCTCATTGTTCAAATGCTCTTGATTTTGATATTTGATGCCCATTTTAGGAGGGGGGAGGTGACAATTTCATCTTGTAAGACTCCCCCCTTAAACCCTCTACCCCCACACCCCCCCCCCCCAAAAAAAAAAAAGAAAAAAAGAGAGAAATAGAGCATTATATCAAAATCTGACTTCACTGCATTTATATTTTAGTTTTTATTGCGTTTATGAGTTTTAAAATCCAATCAACTAACTATGTGCTGTGATTAGAATTACTATAATTCATTATTAACTTGGTGAACCATGACAAAGGATCCCCTTCTTTACACAATACTCACTTCCTTTCCAAAACACTATATTGCTAGTCCAAACTTTCTTACTCTTTCTTACGGATAAAAAAGGAACTTTCTCCTCTTTCTTTACTTCACTTTTTCAAAAGGAATGATGACAATCTTATCAAAATCTTCTATGGATCATAATCTTTTGTTGTGAGAATTGGGTGAATTAATTTGTTAACACAAGGTTAAAGAAGAGAGAGAATAAAATATGACACAAGAGATTTACGTGATTTGACAATATGCCTACGTTTACTGGAGGCAATAGAATATATTTTCACTATAACTGTAGAGATTACAACAATGACTTGAAGACACTCTCACACAAACCGAAACCCAAATACACCCTTAGTTCTCTTACAAATAAATAGAGAATGCCCTATTATATTTAGACAAAATTGCAAGACACTAATTGCTATGCGTAGCTCACTTGCATGCTTCCTCGTTTGATCCACCTCTATTTATAGCCAAGGATTCAGCCGAAATGTCACCAACGTGAAACACCAATTGTTAAGGAAGTTTCAATTGTTAAGGAAGTCAACAATAGTGGTCAAGCATTTATTGCCAAAAAATTCATACAATTCGGCTAGCACACTCTTCTTGATAATTCATGAATTTAATGAAGTCACATATTTCGGCTGCCTGCATGTCAAGTGTTCTAGACCAATGGGAATGCAAGACTTCTATCAACCAAGAAGTAAACAAATTCGGCTGAGTCCATGCAACAATTTCATGCAACTTCTTTGCATTTCTTCACGTATAGCAATTATGCAACTTTCCTATGGTTTGTTGTCTAATTGTCAAGTTACCAATTTTGACAATTCAAGCCATTCCAACCTAGAAATTGATGCTTTAATTTGAAGGTTTTAGCTTACATCTTATTGATTACATTCTAATTGAAATAGAAACAATTTCAAATAGTTGTATGTAAAGTGTAAACCCACTCTTTCCACTTTTGAAGCTAATAGAAACATCCTGTTCCAGTTGGACCAGTTCCTATCCTGTATATCGTAGTGATCTGCATTCTAAGTGACAAAAAAAAGTATATTGTTGGCTTGACATCGACGATAGGAAAATGTTCCTTCAATAAACTTACACAACTTACCTTGATCATGAATTCTTCATGATTCTCAAGCCAATTAGGTTGACTTTGTGAAAGTTATTGCCTCTATATTGCTTTGCCCTCTTGTATTTTTCTTATTTCCATTAAGAACTTAAAACCTCCGCCGAAATCGATAGGCTTAGAATCAGTGAACTTGTTTATCTCCACCCCTGTTGTTGAAAAGGAGAGAGGACTGACTAGTGGAGTCCTACTAATCTTTTTTCTGTTAAGTGTAACACACTTCATTATTTTATTTTGTTTTGGTAAAGGAATTGTGTGTAATACACTTTCTTTGTAATATAGCTGACAAGATCCTCAATAAGTTTTTACCATAGCTGGATTCACAGTTAAAGGTTTGTGCAGATGGGAAGAACCGCTTATTCCAATAGAAATCATACAAACGCTGGTAGTAGGAAACTTCTCCATCTGCATGTCTATTGTGAAGACTTACCTATGGAATCCTCATAGTCTTCATCTTGCAACGTAGGGGAAATCCCCCTGTTCAGTAGCTGAGTATAGTCCTTGAGAGAGTTGTGCCCTTGCTAAATCTGTCATTGGTGGATTGTACAGAGAGCTAAAAGAACAAGGGAAGTGTTTGTTTTTTGTCCAATACTCGTTAATCTTCTGGAGAAAATTTTCAATGCGAGTAATTTAATAAATTTTGTGTGCCTTGTTCTTTGTTTAATCAAAGGATCGAATTAATTCAAATAAATTAATGCGTTATATTATCCCAAACAACAAAATTTAATTTTCTTCACGAAATATCTACTAGCTAGCTTATATCTGAATTAAAATATGACTGTAGGAATGTGACTTCAATAGTTTTCTTCAATTTCTTGGGTGGCCTCACACTTCAAATTTTGTCTCCCATTGACAAATGCTATAAGTTATGGTGGTAGTATTACAAAACTAGTGCATTAATGAAAAATTTATTCCAAGGCAAGATAGATTAATGTGGATTGAAGTCGGGCTGCTTTACTGTTAAATCAGCTTACAGATTACCAAGATCAACCACAGAACTCAAGCAATGTGTTGAACTGGCAGAATATCTGGAATCTTAAAGTCCATGAGAGGTTTAAAATGCTACTATGGAGAACTAGGACTGAAGTAAACTTTTTGTAACGCATTCTCTTACATTAACTTTATAAAAATAGTTTAATAGGTCAAGTTAAAATGTGGCCTTGATAACTCTCACTATTATTTAAGGGTCTTGTAAGACCCACTGCACCCTTTAGGATAGAATTTTATTAGGTAAGACAAGCCACTTTTTATTGGGAGTAGAGTTACTTTTTAAGTTCAAAGTCCATATTCCCCTATAAAAAAAATAAATTAAAAAAAAAAAAAAAAGTTTACCATCCTTCTATCATACGCACCGTTAACGAGATGATCACTTCACAAATATAAAATTTTTGTGGGATGGGGGACAGGACCGAGATTCAAATCTTCAAATAAAACTTTATGATAAACACTTAGATTAAACTAGAGTAAGATTTTTATCTTTGATTTTTTTTAAAAAAAATTAAAAATTTAAAAACTTTAAAGTCAAATTTTTAGGACATCTATTAACTTTTTCCTTATTTTTATTTACTTTTATTACTTCTTAATGTAGGTATAACCCATTCAAAACCTCCCTAAGGATTGCCTAAGACACGCATTAACAAAAGCCTTATTTTAAAAGTCACGCTATTGAATTACCATAAATTTGCACTTGATTGTCCCTTTGCAGCTTATATCATGTGAACAATTTCCCAGTTAATTCCAATGTTTAGGGCATTTTTGGTTGTGTTGTTTAAACAACACAACAAATATTTCCACAACATTTTTTCATTCACATATATTTTCACAACACTTAAAACAACGTTACTAGAACAACATTGATGAATTGGCAATTTCTTTGGTGATTACTAAAATGGTAGTTATATGTGCTTTATGAAACCTCAATGCGATAACAATTTCGAGTTATCTTATTGAAAAATGCAACAATTTAAGTTGATGTAACTTTGAGATGGTGAGATTTGAGTCGGTTTAAAGTGTTTTCGTTAAGAACTGGTGCACAATGCTCATGAGCTATTTGTCGTTTATATATAAATTTAACAGATTGTATGCATGTGAAGATGAAAAATACATATTAGATGATTGGATATTGGATTAATTTTCACATACCATTGGTTTTCGGCAATGAATCTCATAGAAACTAAGTTGTGAGACAATTTTCCTTCCAGCTCAAAGTCATGTGCTAAGGAATGTTTTCTAATAAGTTGATGAATATTATAGCTAGTCATAATGAGTTACTCTATTGTCTTTCTTTTCACGAGAACGGAAAGTAGGTTACGTTGCTTAACCTTCCTTTTCAACCTAGTTAAACTTGACACCAAAAAACAAAGGTAAATTACATACTTTCAAGTTTAGGAGAGTGACACTCCGCTCCAAAAAAGAAACGTCACTCTCCTACCTATATATTTGAGAAATGATACAGTTTTGCTACAAAATTAGTTGTAAACTAAGACTACAACTTCTGCTAAAAAAATTAACATGGCTACATATTTTGAAAATCTAACCGAATTGCATATTCTTTATATTTTTAATACACATATCAAATTTAATGTCAACCATATGTTATATACTATTCAATCTGTAATCTTATTTTTTATGCATAATTTTAGATTACAAAAACTTAAAATTTAAATATTTAATTGATAACATAACTATTAATCTTTCATTTTTTAAAAATTTTGCAAGCATTAAGGATATAAAAATAAAATATAATCCAATTGTGAATTTGTCAAAATTCACATCTAATTAAAAATTTAAAAGGTATTGAGTGGAGTTGTAATGTTAGACTACAATCAAATTTATAACCAAACTTTGTCCTTTAGGAAAATCAATACATTAATAATTTCATTAATAAAAAAATAACAAAAGATTCCAAATTTTGAAAAGATACTCTTTTCCAAATCCCATGTGTTTGGTAAAATGAATCTTTTCAAAATTTGGAAAGTTTTATTACTATTATTAATGAAAGCAATGAGGTATTGATTTTCTTAAAATCTCAAAAGAGGGAAATGTTAATTCCCTTGAAGTGTCATCCAAGCTTAAAAGGAAAGTTTATGCAATTTATAATAATAATAATAATAATAAAAGTAAACAAAACGTATTACACAGTTGGATGAATAAAAAAAAGTAATAAAAGTTCTGCTCTAGCTGTACAGCCCGTACTCAATTGGCTACATTATTTGTTGCTGTGGGACTGAGTCTGGAAGTATATTTTAGTCATCAAGTCTACACTTTTCACAGAGTGTTCAAATTAGAACAATTGATAATTTTGTTGTTGTCAAATAATAAAAGACATAGATTTGAACTTTGAATCTCATTTACATAGCAAGAGTTTTGTAACTTAAGCTCTGTTTGTTTCGACATAAAAAATTTTCAAATGTAAAATATTTTACATGTAAAAAATTTTACATGTAACCATTTGCAAGAAAAAATTTTCAAGTGTTTGAATTGACCTCAATACTAGAAAATTCAAATACAAACCAACAGCCACCAACCACCACAAACCCAATCACCACAGTCACCACCAGCCACCTAAATCACAAATCGGAGAGAAAAAATCAACAAAAACCAACTAGCCACCACAGCCCGCCTAACCACCACTACCCACAAACCCACCCAGCCACCCACAGCAACCCCTAAGCCATCCTAGAAACCCAGATCGTGAAGGAACAACTCACTCACTCTCAGCGATTCCAGCTCAGAGATCTTAGCAGTGGCGTTTGTAGCTTTCAAAACCAGATCCAACCAACGAGCAACGGTGATAAGGCTCACCTCGGGCCTCTCACAGGTACTTCTCCAATGACAAAACAAACCGAAATCTAATGGTGGTGCCACCAGAATGGAGGTGAAGGGTGGCAAAGGGTGCTGGCGGAGTGGAGGCAGAGAGTGGCCGGTGGGTGTTGTTGTTGGTTTGGGCTAGTGTGAGAGAGGATGAGTAAAGTATGAGAAAGGGAGAGACTCAGGTGTGAGGCTGTGAGATTTTTGTAAAATATTTTACACTTGGTTTTTTGGTAAAATATTTTACAAGTTTTTAACAACAAAGTTTTAGTCAAAGGAAAATATTTTACAACTTTGACTATATTTTACATGCAATCAAACACTTGAAAATGGGAAAATATTTTACGGAAAATATTTTACATCGAAACAAATAGAGCGTTAATTAACTTACCCCTAACAAAAAGGTTTAAGATTCAAATATTTCATTCATATTATATTTATCAAATTATCCAAAATAATATTTGGCGCTAGTATCAAAAACCAATTTATATTTTAATGTAATGATAAAAAAAAATTTGTTATAGAAATGATAATTGTATTTATAATAATTAAATATATATATATATATATATATATATATATAGCTTCTACTAAAGCAATTTATGCAAACCAATCGTCCATTCCATTTCCTGGTTTCCATTAAATTATATATATATACACACACATTTGCTTTATAGCTGGTCACCATTCATTTGTGCCCTATTTTTCTTTTTTCAAAAGCGAGGAAAGTGGAAAATGTTTACACTCACACTATTAACAAGGTCAAGAATGAACGGAAAAAGTGGATAGAAATCTTGGAGAAAGTTACTTCCATGCATTATTGGTCATCCATTTGAAATTTGCTACCATGCATTACTGGACCATTTTTCAAACAATCTGCAATGATTGCAGTCCACACCGTTTAATTTGAAGGGGGTAATACCAAAGGGACAATACTCGCTACTCTCACATGAGGGGCTCCACATGCCATGATTGCAATCCACACTATTTAAAAAGGTAATACTTACATACTCTATAAGCAATGTTTGCTTCTCTCACATGAGGCGTGGGCTCTACATGTGGCGTGTGGCACCCACCTTTCATGCATTACTGAACCATTTTTCAAACAAACAATCATGCAATTGCAGTCCACACCGTTTGAAGGAATAATATCGAAGGAGCAATGCTCACTACTCTCACATGAGTGGGCTCCACATGCCATGATTGCAATCCACACCATTTGAAGGGGTAATACTTACATACTCTTTACACGGCTAAACTATCTAATAATTTCCCCATTTCGCAATATCAACAAAACTTGATGGCCAAAGTTACGTCCTACTGTACTCTTTTCAAAACGTGGAACATGGACTAGGCTTGAAGACTAATCAATGGCCATTGAGCCTATAAATATACACACTGGCCTCGTTGCACTCGCTTTGTGCATGCAATGTGGTTTTTATTTTGTCTAGTGTCATAATTTTTCTTTTAAAAAAATTGGATAAGTTTCTTTTGAAGACATGGATTAGTAGGAAAGTATCATATTTTATATAAGCATTTTAAGAGAAGTCGGAGATATATTTTTACTGAGTTGTCCTCAAGTTTTTTTTTCCGTTAAACCTAAAATTAGGGGTATTTTTAAACCACATAAAAGTCCAGTCCAAATAAGGGTAAAAATGCAGTGTTTACATTTTTTTTTTTTTTTTTTTGGTGTGTTAAAAATATTTTTAACACTAAAATGTGAATAATGTTGTGTACTTGCAGGTCCATTGTATCACATGGGATGGTATCATCTATTTTACCAATACAATCCAGATTCAGCAGTGTGGGGCAACATCACATGGGGTCATGCCGTATCAAGGGACCTGATCCATTGGCTCTATCTCCCAATCGCAATGGTCCCTGATCATTGGTATGATGCCAATGGTGTGTGGACCGGGTCCGCTACGATATTGCCAGATTGCAAAATCGTAATGCTCTACACAGGTGATATTGTTGATGCTGTGCAGGTGCAAAATCTTGCCTACCCTGCCAACCTATCTGATCCCCTCCTCTTGGATTGGGTCAAATACCCGGATAACCCGGTCTTGATCCCCCCAATTGGAATTGCAATAGATGAGTATCGGGACCCGACCACTGCATGGCTTGGACCCGATGGAAAGTGGCGGGTCACAATCGGGTCTAAGGTCAATAGAACGGGTATTTCACTTTGTAATGATAGTTTCCAATGAGAGTAACAGAAGCTGTCTTTTCTTGATCATCCAATGCTAACGGTATTTGGTGATATCCTTGGAAGGCATCCAAAAAGCTCATCTGAGGATGACCTACTGTTGCATCCACCAACTGGTCTATCCTAGGCATAGGGAAAGGGTCCTTGGGACAGGCCTTATTGAGGTCCATGAAGCCTACGCACACTCGCTATTTCCCAGTCTTCTTTTTCACCACCACCATGTTGGCTAACCATTAAGGATAAAAAACTTCCTTGATAGCCCTGCCTACTTGAAATTGGCTACTTCATTTCTGACAGCCTCAGCGTGCTCTTTTGACGGACGCCCAGGTGGCTGTCTCTTTGGGGTGATCGAAGGATTAACATTTAGATGATGACAGATGAAACTTAGATCTATACCCGGGGCTTCATACGCGCTCCACACGAACACATCAACATTTTCTCTGAGAAATTCAACCAATTACTCCCTCTCCTGCAAAGGCAATTTAGCTTCAATCTGAAAGAACTTCTCCAGATCATCGCCAACGATTAGCTTTTCCAAATCTTCGCATTTCGCCTCGTCAGCTGGTCCGTTGAAGGGTAACGCCGGGGTTTCTAATTGCTATAAACCATTATCAGTGGTGGCCGAGGTCCCCGCCTCAGGCCGATGTTGGATAGTCGCTACCAGGCATTGTCGGGCTGCAGTTTGACTTCCTACTATCTCCAAAACCTGGTCTCCAGATGGGTACTTCATCTTCTGGTGTAGAGTAGAGGAGACGACCCCCAGGGTATGGAGCCAACGTCTACCCATAATCGCCATGTAGGGAGAGAAAACATCTACAACGATGAAGTCCACCTCCACCACATCCGTACCGGTCTACACAGGTAACCTGATCTGACCTTTTGGGACGACCATTTTTCCCTCAAAACTCACCAGAGGAGAACTGTAGGCCATCAAGTTCTCAAGTTTCAAATTTAGCCCCCTATACAAATTAGGGTACATTATATCAGCAGCACTGCCTTGGTCAATCATCACCCTTTTCACATCGTACCCACCAATTCTCAGCGTAACCACAAAAGTATCATCATGGGGCTGTATGGTTCCAACTTTGTCCTCATCTGAAAAACCCAACACTAACGGGATGCCCATCGTGGCTCTCTTAAGCATTGAGCTAGACTCCTCGGCTGGAGAACGGGATACCGACATTACCCTAGAAGAACAAGATCCAGTCCTCCCCGAAGCAGCAAAAATAATGTTTATTGTGCCAAGGGGGAGTCTTGAAGAAGCATCTCCCCGAAGCTCTGAGCCCGCCTAGCTTACCCGACCACTGGAATGATGCAAGAGTTGCTTCAACTTCCCTTCTCGGACTAACTGGTCCAAATGGTCTCATAAATTTCTGCAATCCTCAGTTGCGTGTCCACGATCCTGATGATAGTGGCAATAAAGGTTCTGGTTGCGCCTCATAGGATCTCCTGCCATCTTGTTTGGCCATTTGAAGAACGGCTCATTCTTAATCTTCTTTAGTACTTGCTGCACTGGCTCTCGAAACACAGCGTTAACTGCCTAGATGTTGGCAGATCCTGACTGCCCAACAAAGTCTTCCGAGGTCGGTTATTATTGTACTGATCCGACCTGAAATCCCTCCTTTCCTGAGGGATCACCTTAACCTTTCCTTTCCCCTACAGTTGGTCTTCTTCTACTCTTCTGTACTTGTCAATCCGATCCATCAATTGGCGTACACTAATAACAGGTTTACCAATTAGAGATTTCCTCAAATCATGCTTGGCTAGAAGACCAACCTTGGAAGTGCTAATGGCCACATCATCGTATTCTCCTTCTATTTCATTAAACATCTCCTAGTACATATCCGAATAAGCCTTCAGAGTCTCACCCTCCTGCATGGATATAGACAATAAGGATCCCAAAGGCCGAGGAACCCGGCTGCAAGTAATAAAGCGAGCACCAAAAGCCCGGGTGAGTTTCTTGAATGAGTCGATAGAGTTCACCCTCAAACCGTTGAACCACCTCATCGCCACCGGACCCAAGCTAGATGGAAAGACCTTACACATCAAGGCCTCATCTTTAGAGTAAACAGCCATCCTTTGACTGAAATGGCTAACGTATTCTACTAGGTCCGTCCAACCATTATAAATGGTGAACGTGGGTTGATGAAATCGCCGAGGAAGGCTCGCATCTTCTATATTCCGTGTGAAGGGTGATTTAGAAACTTGACTCAACACCCTGTTCATGGCATCGTTCCCCAAGCCTTTGCAAGGCAGGCTTTTGTATCTACGTCTATGGTGGTGCTCCTCTTCACAGGAAAAGGTCTCGCTAGGCGGAGTTCTAGATCTTCGTCTATAACTAGCACCATCTGTCTCTTTAGAGGACGGTTCGGAGTTGGGCGGTGAACGTCTTCGCCGAGCATGACGCGACTCCCTCTACAACGTGTCGATTTCACATTGCATGTCTCTGTCATTCTTTCCATGAGAAACATGACTCTTCCCTCGAGATTGACCTTTACTGGTATGAGTTGTGTGCATACTTCCCTCACGGCCTCCATTCCGTTCAAGGTTCCTACGCGGATTGCTATGCTGAGAACCCCTTAATTCTGCTTGATGTGGATTAACATCTACTTGGTGTGGTCTTGCCTTATCCATTGTAAACATTGCAACCAAATCTCCTTTAGACTAGATCAAGCTCTCCCCACAGACGGTGCCAATTATAGGGACTGAAATTGGATTGGACCCAAAATAGGATTGGGTTCTAGTCCGAGCAGCCCAAACAATAAATTTGTAGAGTGTGGATGAAAGAACTAGATCTATTCCAGAAGAAAAACGATAAAATTTAGTAATTTAAGGCTGTTAGACACAAGTAGTATGAAAAAATCTATCATCGGAGTAACTTGAGGAGTTATATTATATTATCTTGTTGATCAATAAGATTATACAAGGGTTCGCAGTCTTGTTCTCAAATTCCTTGATTTTCTTCTCTCTTTTTTAGTACATCTTCTCATGTTATATACTACAATCTTGGTATCATCCCTACCACACACGTGTAGGTTAGATTCGAGGAACTCCTCCCTGTCCTATCCAACACCTCCCAGAACCATCAACTAGTAGCTGTAAGGTTACTTGATCACTGTTCAGGTATCACTTCCACGTTAATGCGGCCAGAGAGTTGGTTGGGAGTCATTTAATGCAGAGGTAGCAGCTTTTTGAAGATATTTGTCGCCCTTCTCCTTTCTTATCCCTTGTTCAACATCTAACTCTTAGTAGTGATGTAACTTCGAAGAAAGTCCATAATGATATGGCACTCTTACTGACCTTGGACACTTGTGGCCGAAATGGCTTTTATCCTTGGACACTCGTTGGACTTATCTCATATTATTTTTACTCTTCTTTTTACTCCGTTCTCCTTATAATCTTATCCAGACCTCCTCGGATGGTCTAATGTCCTCGGATTGGGTCATAGGCCTAGTTAGCACAGCCTTAACAGTACCCCCTGATTAACGGCCCCCCACAGTAATCAAAGAACATTTAAAAAAAATATATATATATATATATATATATATATTTGTAATAGTTATTTAACCGATTATCTCTTGCATCGCAAGAGTTAACGACTAGTCTATATATATATATATAAAACCGAAACCTCTGCTAGCACCACAATTTTCCACATCAGCACAATATTTAAAAAATAAAAAATAAAAATAAAAACATTATAACACCTCAAAACTCTAGCAACCTTACCCCTCTCTCAAGTTAAGAAATATAAAGCCACAGTTTCTGCAAACTCTCTCTCTCCAAACGTAAATATCAAATTCAACCCCTTTAATTTCTCTTTATATTTTTTAGGCTTCTATAGAGTTATAGTGAGTTATGCTGATTTTGTTTTTTGTGTGTGTGTATAGATGGTCATAATACTCCGATATTCGAAGAGAAATTTGTGTTTTCGTTAATTGAAAGCCTTAGAGAGATAAGTGTTGCTGTTTGGAACAGCAATACAAAAGACGATTTCATTGGCAGCGGAAAGTAATTACTTTGTCTCATATTTTTGTTTTTTGAATTGATTTTGTGTGCTTTTTAGACCCTTTTGGATCAATTTTGTTAATTGGGTGTTTTTTTTTTTTTTATAGGGTCCAATTGGGGAAGGTTCTTTCAAAGGGTTACGAAACCGCACTTGGTATCTGTATACTAATAGTGGGGGGTAAGTGCTATAAATTACTAACCCTTTTAAGTGTATAATCTGTTTCTAAAATTATCTATAATATTTTGTCCTCCGAAAATTTTATCTCTTTAATTTTATTATATTGTGTTTCTTAAGTATAGACAGATTTTCTTTGTTTCTTATTTTCAATAATAAATCATTTTATTGCAATACCGGTAATTGTTTGAGAAATCCAATATGTTCATATCTCTATAGAATAGAGAATAGTAGAAGCCAATTTTATTACAACTACTTAAATTGAGTTGACTTAATTCCGTACAATTACAAAGTATAGCATGAAAGATAATGGAATTAATTGTTGTAATTTTTATTTTCTTTCCATGTTTTGAATTTCCATGTTTTTATTGTTGATGAGAAATTAAGGCTCAGTTGCACAATATGTGTAAATTCTTCAGAAGGCTACTTTAAATAGTAAGTCAATGTGTCTCTTACATTTGGGTATTAGTTAGAATTATTTTCAAATGATTATACCAATAAAAGTGAATGTGTATAAATTTTGTTTAACTATCCCGTGCATCGCACGAGTTAGCGACTAGTTATTATTATTATTATGCTTTAGCCTCCATAAAATAACTTTTTAAAAAAGAAATAGGACTCCTAAGTAGTCCTAAACTCAAACATTCATGAGATGGAACATTAACAGAAACAATTTATCTAAAAAAAATAAGAATGCATAGATAAAATTAGTGGCCTAGTAAAAAAAAAAAATCAAAATAAATTTATATATTTAATTTCTTATAAACATACATGGCTCTGGTTGGATTGGGTCGAGTGGTTATACTTATATATGTTTAATCTCTTGTAAAGTTTGGACTTCCATTAACTATTTAAGCACTCTTTTTTCACCATATATTATTACAATTCACATAATATGCCTAAATATTATTCCAAATTTCTAGATTCATCAAAACAAATTCTCAAAAAATAAATCAAACTTAAAATTAAAATAAGGGTAATAAAATAAACTTAAAAATATGGTGGGTTGCTTTGGGTCAAACAAATTGAAAAAATTATCAATTCGAACTTGACACAACTTAAGACTTAGAATACATCCTTCCTATATATTTCTTTTACTTTGTCTTTAAATTGTAACTAGGAAAAAGAATCTTGCATTTTCTCTTATTTATGTTCATTTGTTTAACAAATAAACCAAGATTAAGCCAAATTTAAGCTTGACTATTAAACAAGCTAAGCTCAGACATAATAATATGTCTATGAACAAGCTCATGAACATGATAAAAGATTTATAATTTTTTATAATTAATAATTCCATCCGTAGTAAAAATTCATTGATTTGTGAAGGGGTAAAAACAAGTAATCAATGGTTTTACTATATATGAAAAAGGCTAAAGTGTAAAATACACCCCTAAAATTTGGGGTCTTTTAATTTTTCTCCCTAAAATAGGGCTACTTTAGTAAGACGACAAAGATCATGCATTTTTTCAGGATTTTAAATCGGAAAAATCTAACTGATCCTACATTCATGAAAGATCCTACTAAAAACCCAAATTTGCTTTAAGTTGGTTTTAAAAAAAAACAAAAGTCCAATCAACCTAATGGGTAGAAATAATCCAATGGGCCTTAAACAATGTTGAAGTATTGAAAAAACCTCTATGTAAACTAAAAATATCCAAAACAAATTTCACTTTAAATTACAAATTTATTCCCTATAGTCTTAGTTATGTGAGATCAAAAAATGATTATCTTCCTAAGTATTTATTTATTATATGTTTATGTTGTTAGAAATGAGATAATTGTATTCTTTTGAGCTTAGCTATTGTGTGTCACTATAAAATAAGCATTCAAATTTACCGATTTGTTTCATTAAGATAGATGCATCAATTGATGGAATAGGAATTAAATCTTATTTATGCAAATCTTTGTGTGTGTGTGTGTGTGTGTGTGTGTTTTTTTAATGAATGAATTAATAATTTATGTGATTATTTAACAAGCAAAGTCATTACTAGTGTGTTTTTTGTTTTTTTGTTTTTCTAAAAAGTGTATGATCTTACTAACCACAATTCCACCGACCTCCCATAATCCAATGTAGGATTCCGACTTTGACAACATTTCCTAGTATGTCTATGACATTTGGGGTTTAAATCCCTTCTCCCCTATTGTGACTCACATGGAACCTGTAAAATAGTAGGGAAAATAAGCAATAAACTGGTTTATAAGTGCACCATATATGGGCACTTAATCTTTGTGGAGAGTCAAGCCCAAACTTCACAATGTATAGCAAACAAAGGCTAATGGTGCTTTGTGGAAAGACAAATCAAAATAAACTAAAATGCAAGAAAGTTTAGAAAATATACAAAGGTCCAAAATTTTGACCCACTAATATTGAGAAGAGTAAATTAAGAAAGGTCGTGAGGAAAAGATGTAAGATTCCTCTATACTAATACTTCCACCCCGGGGCTTTGGAATCATAAAAATTCTTGTTAGCTAATTGGGATTTTGTGTCAAAGTTTCAAGTCTAAGGGAAAAACATGATCCCCTTTTTATGGGCTGATGGTGAGTCTTTATACTAAATTTTGAAGATGATTGTGACCCATTTTTTGGTTGAGAGAAAGGCTTTTAGGCCTCGTTTGGTTGGAGATGAAATAGGGAGGATGGGGAAAAAAAAGAGTGAAAATAGGTAAGAGAGAGTGGAGGGAAATTTTGGGGGGGGGGGGGGGGTCTGACCCACCAAAATCCTATCTCTCTAATTTGGAAAGAAAACTTAGGGGGCTTTATTTCAACCCAATCAATTACATTTTTGCCCCTCTTTTTGTAATGTTGAACATGGAAATCTCAAGTAACCGTTGGCATTTGACTCTATTTCAACCAACTTAGTAATATTTTCTTATTTTTTGGTTCACATTGTTCATAACTTTTTTCTTTTCGTGGTTGTTTTTTTTTTCGCCCCACCTTTTGTCTTTTTCATCTTTTTATTTTTCTATTTCTTCTACTCACTGTTCTTTCACTTTGTAGTTTGGTTTTTTTTTTTTTTTTTCATCTCACTTTTTGTCTTCTATCTTTTGTTTTTAGCAATTTCTTCCATAATTACCTTCTCATTCTTTCTTTCTTTTTTTCACCAATTTTGGGTCTGGCTTCTGGCTTTTAAAATAATAATTTAAAAAAAAGTGAAGTGTCCATATATAATTTTTTAAATAAATAAGTGTATAAAAAATTGTGTTGTCTTTTATTTTATTTAATAGGAATATAATTGTAAAATATATATTAACTTCATTTTTTATAGTTTTCCATCTCTCCATTTTTCCATCCTCCCAACCAAACACATATGAGAGAAAACAAACATTTTTCTATTATGTTGAAATATGAAATTTAAAAGCAAAATGTGGTTACATAAAAAAATGTTCAAGCAATATTTATGAAAGAATATAAAAGTTTTGAACAAGTTATGGGGGTCCAAAATATATGTTCTCTTATATTATATATATAAAAAAAAAAAAAAAAAAATGATAAGATGTTGAAGGGTGGGACGTGTGGTTAAATAAAATGTCTCTAGCCACACGTACCACTACAATAAAAAATAAAAAGAAGGAAGGAAAGAAAGTAACGTCAAAAATTCATCAAAAAAAAAAACGTGGGAATGGTTGGTTGCTTTTGCAACATATCACCTTAAACTAAGGGAATTGACATCACATGAGTCCAAAAAAAAAATTATTATTAAAGCAAAATACCTATAAAACCCCCCACACCTCAAAAGAAGTGGGGTAACCTGCCAACTATGTGAAAAGTGGAAATAGTGGGGCACGGCTGAGGGAATCAAAGACTCATGAGGCAATTCCACTTCACTAGAAGCCCAAATTCAGGTTAAAAAGGACTCCATGTCAGTATGGAGCTGTCTTCTTCTATATACTTCCATAAATGATATGATAGCGAAATGACACATAAACTTGGTTTGGCACGCATATTTTGACAAGATAAAAGATTTTTGCGTTTGGCTTTGTGCTATAATGCAAATGCCCGAACTTTTATTTTTTATTTTTTATTTTTTAAATATCAATAATTGGGTGAGAGAATTTGAACCCTCTCTAAATGTCTAAATTAAAAACATCATATGATACTAATTGAACTATAAAAATTTTGGTGCCTAATATCTTTTTATTCCCTCAAAAAAAAATCTCTAAAGAAATTTCCACATTTAATTACTTTTAATTGATTGTTTCGAAATTTTAAAACTCAAACTAATAATGTTATTATTCATTTTATCAATCAAGTAGTGCCTTAGGCCGAAAATCTTTAAGTGACATTTGGGATCCATGCAGAGGTTGCCTCACCTACAAAGTTTTGACTGGGTAGGGTGTTCTCTAAACAATTGCAGACGCACATATATACTATATCGTACTCCCCCTTAATTTGTTTGTTCGGAAAATAAAAATTATCGGTGTTTATTTATTAAGGTCTATTTGGATAGAACTTATTTTACTGAAATTGAAAACTGAAAACTTAAAATTATGTAACAAAATAATTTTTAAATGTATAAATAATACCATAAGACCAATTTTTAATGAAAAAATTGATAAAAAATAGAATTTGTAAGACTCATAAATAGTATATAAGTACATTATTTACAAAAGATCGGATCAACAATTACGACTAAAAAAAAAAAAAAATATAGACGCAGCACGTTTAAGTGCTATCCATACCAACACTAATTGACAATGAGGAGTCACGGGTCGTTAGCTCTTGATGTATAGAGAGAGCGACGAATCCAATAAGTGTCGGCCTTATTGAAAAGTGGTTTTGTCCCTTGGCGAAATATGTTAGGTTTGTTTTCTTGCTGAAGTTCAATGCGTGCCATGTTCACGGGTGCCTCTTCTTGTTGTCACCCGTGAACTCACTGTTGGGTTCCCTACATCGTGCACGAAGTACCTATGGCCTATCCAAATCCAATAAGTTACATTGTACTCCATTCGAGAACTGATAAATCTATTTGTACATTATCAAATAAAAATTCTTTCAAGTTGTGGTGTAATATTCTTTTTAATTGGTGTAACACCCATCTCACTTAAATTTAATTTTTATTGCTTCTAAAGTGAAATTGATGAATTATTTAATTTATTTTAAAGGTGATATTATTTTATATTATAATATCTACAAAGAAAATAAATAAAAGATATAACGTGAGAGTTATCTTTGTGGATTATTCATATTTAACTTTTAGACTCTTTATCGATTAAGGAAAAGGATAAGAGACTAAAGCCATTTTGGATTAGGAATTTAAGTGTTATTAGAAGTCTTTAGAGTTTTAGCCCATCTAAACAACCTTGATTTGAGTTTAATTAGGAATCAAAGTCTTGGAAGCTTATTTAAGTTTTAGCAGGTCTTAAACTCTAGCCCAAGTAGGAGTGTTATTTAAGAGTACTAATTGGAGTTGGATTGATCTTCCTAGACTGAATTGGAGTGTTATTTTAGAGGTTTATATACTGGGTCTTTTAAGTCAGTCACGTGAAAGGTAAAGTGTTTAGCATATAAAAGATTAAGAGAAGAGAATTAGTGTTTCTCAAAATTGATGGGATAGAAGACCGTGGTACTGCTAGGGGCAACCAGCGAATTCGTTATATTGAGGTAAACATCAATATATGCACGCCTTATTGATATCTTTGAACACATATTTGATTAAGGAACCTTCGACTCTAGGTTGCTTGGAAATATTAGAATTATACCAACAGTTGCATAAGAATAGAAGTTATCATGGAAGTGTTATTATAGACATGCCTTATTTTATTTGATTTTGAAACTGATCCTCATATATGTACTTGGAGTAACATCACATCCTACACAGGTTAAGCACTAGTAGATGTTTTATTGCTGGGATTTACGCAGATTGGTAGTGGTGCTGACTTTATGAACCTGGTAATCTATAACATGGTTTCGAGTTCCAAAATTATTGTCAATGCATGATACAGGTGACTAGGTCCTATGGGTAGAAATAACTTTGTAAACTTATAGCATCCTTTCTATGTCTTACGGGTGGGAATCTTATTGGATGCTATATATATATATATATATATATATATATGTAATTTAGGATATATGATCTATAAGCATAAAATTATTTGGAAGCCAACTTGTACTGGGAGAATTAAATAATATAGAGATCTACATATTTGGCTCATTATAATTGTTTACTAGGTATTGATTTTAAGAGTGGAATTTATATTTTCATTGTTGCCTTAGTGTATGCATTCTTATTGAGTTGTCTTATCCTTATTTAGGTATAGTTGACATTGATTTAGACTGTTGAGTTGAAACTTGGTTTAGTAACTAGAGGTAAGTGGACTTAAGAACATAACGTCTCTCAAGGCGTGTATATTTATATATATTTTTAGTATATATATATATATATATATATATATATATATACATAATTGCAAAAGTGAAGTTTTCAAAAACTCATACCATTATCAATACTTTGTACACATACTTGAATTTTATTATTTCTTAAGTATTACCTTGAAACTGTATATGTTATGAATGACTCAAAACTATATTTTTAAGAAAGTATTTGTTATATGATATATGATTGGTATTGACAATATTGTAATAACATAAGAATGTTTTCAAATAGTCAGCTAAACAGTCTGCAACCTTTGCCAACACATGGTTAAGTGTTGGTCTTCGGCCGATGTAGTGTTATTGTGGTGTGGTGTAGTGTTATCGTTTGCTTTTCGAAACCAGTGCTGCCTCTTTGAGGTTAGTGTTATTGTTCCCTATGGGAATCACCCACCGAGTGTTTAGCAGCTTATGTCTTTGTCTGACTAATGTTTAATGTTTTCCATATCAAATTATTGTTTTATTGTTATTGGCTGTTACAAGTGGAAAAATTGTTTATTACTATATTAAATTTTTTCTACCTATCTAGTGTATTTTGGCCAATTAAAGCGGTTACTATTTTATTTATTGATTACAATGTTATAGTAAATGTTTTCTTTCTAATAGTTTCATAGAATATAATATATTACCGTTAAAGCTATATAGTAAATGTTTTGTAAAAATTATATTTTGTCAATGATACTATTATTTTGTTTTGAAAGACATCTTCATGTTATGTAGTCTCTTATTGGGCTTTTAGCTCACCCCCCTTTCTCCACCCTTTCAGATTAGAGTAGTGGAATATATTTTGGTGGTAGATCATTGGAGACATAGATTGAAGACTTCTTTTGGAGCTATGTTAGTTGATGGACTGTTTTAGTATTCTTTTTTTAGGATAGTGAGTTTGACAATTGTGGAACTCTTTGAGATTGTATTTGGAGACTATTGTTAAAGTTTTAGTTTTATGGATTTTATAAAAAAGACTTGATGGTTTGAAGTATATTTGTGGGTGTGGGTCCGAGAACTCTGCAGTCCGGCCCAAACTCTATCTGGGCCCAAGGCCCGTGCCGAGGAGGTACCTTGCCGAAGACGAGTGATCAGTGGCCGAGGTGGCAAGGGAAACGGCTGAGGACTTACCCTGTCCTCAGCATTCCATAGCTTCAACGGGAAGACCAACACTCTGGTATAGGCAATCCCCAAACAGCCCCCTCAAGGGGATGTGAACGGAAAGGGGCCCATAGGGAAGCAAGGCGTGAACTCGAACCAAGGAAAGCGCGTCCCACCCCCTTCAGTAAATGCACCTGCCAATACCCAGAGCTGGTTAATGAGAAAAGACGTTTGGGCGGTGCAAACGTCGATCCATGCAACTAATAGAAAGTTAGATGGGACAGTTGATGGGATGGATACCGAAATGAGCTCCTGCCTGACCTACAAGTGGAGGGTCAGGATCAGCCAAGACGGATATATAATAAAAAGGAAGTAACCTAAGAGTTGGGTTGGGAAAAATGGCCAGAAACCAGAGCCTCCCAACCCACCTCCAGGAGAAAGACTCCAGGGGTGAAGGAAAACCGAAACTTGTATGAATACCACGAAAAGCCCACCGCCTATCAACCAAGGTCTAGCCTTCCAAACCCACGCTCTACAAATGATATTGTTAGGGGCCTTTTCACGCGCGAACCCGACACTGTTACGGTCCGCCACGAATCGCGTCCTTACAGTGGGTATTTAATTACACTCTGTTCTATTATATTAATGTTGATTTTTTTTATAAGACACATTGTGCATCTAAATCCTTGGTATGGGTTTGGAGTGTTACAATTGGAATTCTTGATTCTACTAAATTAATGGAGTACTTATCAATGGAGTCCTTGACTCTACCAAACTAACTGAAGTTTTTGACTCTACCCCATCAATAGAGTCCTTGACTTTACTAAACTAATGAAGTCCTTGACTCTACCCCATCAATGGAGTCATTGACTCTACCTCATTAATAAAGTTCTTGACTCTACTAAACTAAGAGCAACTGCATCAGTTTATGTAAAGTTGTGCAAAATATAAAAAGATGCTCTTTTTACACATTTTGGCCCAAAAAACATCCACATCAATGGGTGTAAAATTGTGCACTTATGCACAATTGTTATAGTAACAGTGCATATATGCACTGTTACTGTAGCTTTTGCATTTATTATTTTATATATTTTTCTCTCTCCTTCACCTGACTCTCTCATTTCAGCTTCTCACTATCACCTCTCTCTCTTTTATCTCAGGTCCCTTAGTCCAGCCTCACTGACACGATCAGTCCAACCTCACCAACGCCAATCAGTCCAGCCTCGCCGAATAGCCTCACCGATTAGCTTCTTAGTCTCACCTCTCTGTTTTTTATCTCTGGTCCCTTAATCTAGCCTCACCGACACGATCAATCCAACCTCACCAACTCCGATCGGTCCAACCTCGCCGATCAGCAGCCTTACCGATAAACACTAGACTTTGATCCTTTTTAAATTTTTTGTTTAATCAGTTTTGTTTGATGGGTATTGATCCGTGGGTATTGATTTGTGGGTTGATGGTGGCTGGGTTTTGATAAGTATTGATTGGGTTGATGGGTATTGATCCGTGGGTATTGATCGAGTTGATGAAGGCTAGGGATTGATCATTGATGGTGGTTGGGTATTGATCAGGTTGATGGTGGCTAGGTCTAGAATGTTTTATTTGAATAAATGTGTATAATAGACAAACTGATGTGTGTGTTTTGTAAAAATGGGAGTGTAAAATAGAAAAAGTAGGTTTTAGATGTGAAAATTTACAAAATTTTTGCATCAACTGATGCGGATACTCTAATGGAGTCCTTAACTCTACTAATTAATGGAGTCTTTCACTCTACCCCATTAATGGAGTTCTTGACTCTACCAAATTAATTGGAGTCCTTGACTCCCAAAATTATCTTAAGTGAGGATTCTAATTCTTTCAAATTCCAATATGACTAATTCTTTGGAATTCGTAATCTTTTAACCAAGATTGGAATTAATAATTCTCAAAATAAATGACCATAAAAATTGAATTAATGAAATTTTCTAATTCCCAATATTCATAAAAAATAAAATTGCTTCAAAGATGTTTTCTTTCCCTTAATTAAATTTAGAAACCTCAATCAAAATATCATTAAAATTCCTACATAGAAGCAAATGAAAGAAAGGGAAAATTGCTTGGAACTTTAACTTCTCAAAAAGAGAATCCTTGATTCAATTTCCATAAAAACATGGTCCTTGACTTATCCTTGAGATTAAAACCAATTATCTCACCTAAAAGCAAAATTAAGTCGATGCTTAATTAAATACAAAGTATTTGACTTAAATGTCCATCATTTAAATTGGACAAAATCAATTTGAGGATTTTGAATCTAAAACTTCAAATTAAGTACTACGAATTGGCTTGATTCCCGCCAAGGGTACGTAGGCAACCTAAATAAATATTTAGGGGCAGCTACAAATAAATAAAAACTCATATCCCTTAAACATAAAAATAAATAAACTTATTGGCTTGATCCCTGCCAAGGGTACGTAGGCAACCTAAATAAATAATTAGGGGCAGCCACAAATGAATAAAATCACATATTCCCTTAAACATAAAAATAAATAAACTTATGTACAAAGATGATATGGTTGGAATCAAATGGTCTTCCCTTGAAATAAGAGATTGTAATTAAAGGATACATTATCCTGAATGGGTACTGTGGGGCCCAAATGATCTATGGGCCAGGCCCATCTACCCAGGGAGAATCCGGAGGCCCAAGCCGAGGAGGGCTATGGCCCAAGCTCGACAAAATAGCCTTTGGATACCGCCGAGGACAGCTCAATCCTCGGCAGACCCAAAGTCCCCCCAAAGAAGAAATAAGGGTAAAGACGGTATAGGACTGAAACTTGGAAGAAAGATCTAAAATATCAAGGGAAAGCTACTGTTACTGCCATTTAATGCTCTGAACCTGACAGAGCCGCAGTCTTTAGCTTTTACAACCACCCCCAAAGACTTTGAATATGGGCTGATGGGACAAGTATCAATTTTGGAAAGATTGACCCTATACGTGGACGAAGGACAATGAACGCAGGCGAATATAAAAGGAAAAAGAAGTAACCTAAAAGGGGGGTTGGGAAAAATGGCCAGAAACCAGAGCCTCCCAGCCCACCTCCAGGAGAAAGACTCCAGGGGTGAAGGAAAACCGAAACCTGTATGAATACCACGAAAAGCCCACCGCCTGTCAACCAAGGCCTAGCCCTCCAAACCCACGCTCTACAAATGATATTGTTAGGGGCCTTTTCACGCGCGAACCCGACACTGTTACGGTCCGCCACGAAACGCGTCCTTACAGGTACTATTTACATCAATAAAACTCATACGGCAAAAGGCCTATGGGTAAAATTATGTTTGACAAATTTGACTAATTTAACAATTCTTGTTAAACATAATTTGACAATATTTGTTAAATATAATTTGACAATGTTTGTTAAACATAATCTAATAATTATTGTTAAACATTGGTTAACAATTTTTGTCAACATATTCTCTCACTTTTTTATCCCCTCCTCATTTTCTATCCTACCATTTTTTCATCCCTCCAACCAAACAGACCCTTAAGGGTGTGGGGTTAGGAATCGTCCCCCTTAACCCTTTAGCCTGTCTTGCCCATGTTCATGGGAATAGTTAAGTACTGAAAAAGTTTTGCATGCATATGTTCAAAAAAAAAAAAAAAAAAAAACTTGAATTTGTTATGATAATTTGAATGTGAATTGAATATTTGCTTTTTCTAGGGGTGAACTCCTTGACTTTTTAAATTTCTCCCCTTTATTTCTATAACTTCAATAGAATCACCCCTCTTCATATCAAAAAAAAAAAAAAATGCTAAAATGTAAAACTTACCCTCTATGTTTCACCAAAATTCATTTCAATCCTTTAATTTTGCTTTCTTTCATTTCTGTCCTTTAACTTTCATGTTTATTCAATTATAGCTTTTCCATCAACTTTTGGTTATATTTTGTGGTTAATTTTCCAATTTTTTTAAATTTTTCTTCAAGTCTTTTAAATTAAAAAAAACTCAATTGAATTAATGATTGAAGAATATTTTCCAATTGTTTTTTCAAAAATTTTTAACAAAATTTGATGGAAAGTTATCAATTGAATAAATTTAAAACTTAGAGGACTGAAATGAATTCTAGAGAAATTTAGAGGGTGAGTTTTGCATTTTAGCCTAAAAAAAGAAATTATACAAACAATCTCTTTTTTTTTTTTTGCTTTTAATATTTACTTTTCCCAACATATATAACAAAATTTTTTCATTTTTGTTTTGTAATATACTTTATATATATATATATATATATTCCTTTTTTTTTCAATTTCAAGAATAATTGAATTTATAACATCTAATTGACCACTTTAAAAATATTATAAATTTGTTATGAAAAAATTGTTTTTATTATGTTTTTGTCTTAAAAATAATGGGATCCTAGCATTACCCTTAAAAAAAAGAAAAAAAAGAAAAAAAGAAATGGTAATCTCCACTCCTCTAGAAGGACAAAAAATAAAAGTTAGTGACTCTAGAGATAAGTCATAAAAGCTAATCGGTTAGATGAAGGTATTGAAAAAAATTAAACGGCATTTTGGTCTAGTTGCAAAATAACTTGATTTTTCCATCACACAAGCCTAACACATATTCATCTTTTTCCCACTCTCCATAAACACATGAGTATTTTATTGTAATTTTATACCACATTAACGGGTGCCATGCAGTAGTTCTCCGAAACTACTGCATGTAGAATGTATTGATGATCAAATTTCCAATAAAGCATTATGAAGTCCATGTGTAAGTTGAATCTAACTCAATTGGTAAAGTATTTGATGGTTGAATAAGAGATTTGAAATTCAATCTCCACCTATACCAAAAATCGATTGGTATTTTGGTTTGATGATAAAGAACTATCCTCAAGAGCGGACGTTATAAGTTAAAACTCTCTCTAAAAGAAAAAGTTCACCTATCCACATACATTATATAATGATGTGGAAATTCAAGAATGGTCATGTTAACAGGTGCCATTAGGGTAATTGTTAATAAATCATTTTTAGAAAAGTTTTTATACCACTTTTATAGAAAATTAAAAAAACTGTCAAAATATTATTTACTTTTTCTTTTTTTCCATTAAAACTTCGTTAACTTTTCCCATTAAAAAAGAAATATTAACAAACTAAATCTACTGCCTCTAAAATCTTGTTAAAACGTAAGTAATTATAGAAAAGTTTATATAACTTAGTAATTAGTAATTTAGTATACAAGCATACATTGAAAAGAATCACTCTGTGCTGCCTTCAACCTAGTCTTCTGAGAAAGCACTAGGGGTTCAATTGTAGCACTCAGATAATGAGATAATAGAACCAGTTGTTTCAAACTTTCAATTGCAGGACTTCAGAGTTAATTTCAGCAATCGATGTTGTTCATGTTTGGCTGATATTAGTCGCTAACCCATACAATGCACGGGATAGTTAAATTTAAAATCACATATATATTTAAAAAAAAAAAATAGAGAGTCCTATATGAAAAAATCTATTAATTAAAAGTTAATAGAAAAATTATTTTATAATTTAAAATAGTTTCCCATAGGTATTGTATAGATATCAAACAAGTAGGATACATATTTTAATTTTAATTTTTTTTAAAAGACCGTAATGGTGGGCTGTGGCTACCTTTTTTTTTTTATCCAAAAAAGAAAAGAAAAAAATTTGGTAGGGTATGAACAAATAAATTGTAGTAGAAGAATTTGGATTAGAATCAAATTAAGATTTTTATCAACTTAAAAATGATAGGAGAAGAAAATAAGACTTAAAAAATTATAAAATACAATTTTTAAAAAAATTATAGAATGATAATAGTGTGACAAGCTCTGGAGAGGTTAACAAAAAGTCAAAGATTTCAGTTTTATATATATAAGAGCCACTAAACACATTATTTATGTAAATTATCCCAAATAGTTGAATACTGAATAGTTTAATATCTCACAAAACAATATTAAAAATAATAATATAAAATATTATTTAAAAAAAAGTGTGAATCTCTAAGTGGCTTTAGACCACTGTTTGGGTGTGAGACTGGTACTTTATATTACTTTTTAAGTTCAGTAGGTTTATAGTAGTAGACTTACTCGTAGGTTTAATAGATGGATATAACTAATAAAATAAAATAAAAGTAAAAAAATTGTCAGTTGAATTTAGAAATTTGCGATTTTTTTATTTATACATATACTCCACTGGGGTTGTGATTTAACCGCCGGACAAACAATAAGTATATAACTTTTTGTGGTTTTATACGGGATGATGCAGTATAAATGCTTAGAGAAAGAGAGTGACAAAGGTGGAGGCTTCCGGCTTAGAGAGAGACAATCAGATTTGAGAGACTAAAAAAATGAGAGGAAGAAAAAGAAAAGGGTACCATCGGCTAAAAATAA
Organism: Quercus lobata; assembly: GCF_001633185.2. NCBI lineage: Eukaryota > Viridiplantae > Streptophyta > Magnoliopsida > Fagales > Fagaceae > Quercus > Quercus lobata. The sequence continues at coordinate 16,011,522 of NC_044908.1, read as the reverse complement.
GCATAAATTAATAAATAAATAAAGAAAAGAAAATATGCATAAAAAATAACAAATAATTAGATGAGGTGTAAAATTAAGAGATTTCTAATAGTAGAGTTTGTTATGGACTGAAATTCTCAAAGGTAGACATGTTCTAATTGGAATTGGTGTATATATATATATATATATATATATATATATAACAGGATCTTATGGATAGCACTAATTACTATTCAAAACAGTACCTCCGGACAAATAACTATTCTTGAACAGTTTGTGAACAGTTCCAGGGGTTCAGCAGCTGTATACAGGCAAAAGACAGAACAATATTTATGAACAGTAAAAATTATTATTCATAAACAGTATCCAGCGCTACTTTTCAGAATTACTGTTTGCTTGATGTGTAAAAGGTTTTCATTTTCGGTAAAAACATATACTTTCCAGAAATTCAGCATTTATCAGAGGAATCCAAGGCTCCCTTCAGTCTATATATATATATATAGATTACCTATGAGCTAAGTGGTAATCTAGAGCTTATACAAACTTATGGAAGAAAGGGGTTGTTGTTGTGTCCGTGTTCGATGCTTGCTTCAGCAAAACGAAGTGACCACCTTATAGTAAACTTATAAATTGTTAAGCATTCTATCGTGTAGACATTATTGAAAGAGTCTAATTGGTCAACAATTTGATTTGTTAAAATATCGCCTTCATAAGTTATCTCAATATAGTTTTAGTGATAAATAACTATCATTAAAAGCAGATGACATAAGTTAAAATTCTATCAAAAAAAAAAATTTATATCAATATAAAGATAATATTTAGTTTTTGATGTGGGAAATTATAACAAGTTCCTACTTTAGTGAGAGACAAAAAATAGAGAAGGAAAATTGCTCATAGAAACAATCATACAATACAAAATTTACTTGGTTTAGCAACTTGCCTAAGTCTCGGAGTTGAAACAATCTCACCATGTTAGAGAGAAAAGTAGAGGTGGTGGCACCATTTTCAATATGACAAATCTCAATCTGAAGCGACAAATAGATACACCAAAACAGCATGGCCAAAAATGGGCAACAAAAAGAGCCAAAAATAGTCTCCATTCTATGGACTAAATTTTAGAAAAATCTCCAATTTTAAATCATAAAACTTTCAAGTCGGGTCGGGTCACAAACTTGATCAAACACAAATAAGCTTCATGTAACCCAACATTTGATTTTATGTCATTTTTAGAGATTTTAACGTGATGAAATCATGAAAACTTGAAAATGATGAAATAGTTATATGTTTTTGGCTAAAATGCAAAATCTATCATCTATGTTTCACTAAAATTTATTTCACTCTTCTAATTTTTCTTTTGTTCATTAAGACCTTTAACTTTCAAATTTATTAAATTAAGGTTTTTCCATCAATTTTTGTTATATGTTATAATTAATTGTCCAATTTTTTATTTTTTTCTTCAAAATTTTTTAATTAAAAATATTCATTTAATGATTGAAATTTTTTTTCCTGAATTAAAAAAAAAATTAATGAAAGTTAATCAAAATATCTTAATGGAATAAACCTGTGTGGGGTCCAATAACTTAAGACCCTGGCCTATTTCTACATTGGGGCCCAAGGCCCGGGCCGAGGAAGGTTATGGTCGAGGATGGGTAATTAAAGTCCAAATAGTTTTGAGACACAGCTGAGGATGGTTTTGTCCTCGACATTTCCAAGGCCTCACTGGAGGGAAGGGCAAAAACGGTATAGGAACAGCTTGGAAAAAATCTAAAATATCTAGGTCAATAGAGAAGGGTACGCTGGAAAGTATAACGACCAAGGAAGGCTACCCTTACTGCCATTCAATACTCTGCACTTAACAGAGCCATACTCTCCAGTTTTTACAATCACCCCCAACCACTTTGGATATGAGCTGATGGGACAAGTATCAGTCTTGGAAAAGTCGATCCTACACGTGTACAAAGGATAAAGAACACAAATTAGTATAAAAGGAAAAGTAAGCAACCCAGAGAAAGGGGCTGGGAAAAATGGCCAAAAACCAGAGCCTCCCAACCCGCCTCCAGGAGAAAGACTCTCAGGATGAACACGATTTAAATTATGTATGAACGCCACGAAAAACCCGCCGTCTGATGACTAAGGCCTAACCTTTTGTAAGGACGCGATTCGTGGCGGACCGTAACAGTGTCGGGTTCGCGCGTGAAAAGGCCCCTAACAATATCATTTGTAGAACGTGGGTTTGGAAGGCTAGGCCTTGGTTGACCGGCGGTGGGCTTTTCGTGGTATTCATACAAGTTTCGGTTTTCCTTCACCCCTAGAGTCTTTCTCCTGGAGGTGGGCTGGGAGGCTCTGGTTTCTGGCCATTTTTCCCAACCCCTTCTTTAGGTTACTTGTTTTTCCTTTTATATTCGCCTGCGTTCATTGTCCTTCGTACACGTATAGGGTCAATCTTTCCAAAATTGATACTTGTCCCATCAACCCATATTCAAAGTCGTTGGGGGTGGTTGTAAAAGCAAAAGACTGCGGCTCTGTCAGGTTCAGAGCATTGAATGGCAATAAGGGCAGCTTTCCCTGGATATTTTAGATCTTTTGTCCTGGTTTCGTTCTTATACCGTTTTTACCCTTCCTTCAGGGGGGGGAACTGTGGGTCTGCCGAGGACTGAGCCGTCCTCGGCGATATCCACAGGCCACTTTGTCGAGCTCGGGCCATAGCCCTCCTCGGCTTGGGCCTTCGGATTTTTCCCAAGTAGATGGGCCTGGCCCGTAAATCGTTTGGGCCCCACAATAGCCCCTCAAAACCCGGCTGTCCAACCTCCTGGTTGGAAAGGGGGGTTTTGGCGATGCCAAACCTCTTCCTACGGCCCAATCAATTTGGCCTTTTAATAATGCTGGCGGCTCCTCATCTGTCCAACAAACGCGCCGGTCTACGAGGCAACCTTTTGATTTCGCGCTTGATGCGCTCTTATCGTTTGGGTATCCCAAAACGTGCTTTTAATGACCACTATTTACGAGATTGCTTTAATTCGGCGGTTTGTTTTGATGGGGTGGAGAAACGGAACCGGCATGTTCGTGTTGGCAGATTCCTTTGGATATCTGAACCTATTAAACGTCTCCCGCTCCATCCTCAGTATAAGAAGGAGGGGCGGAGGTTATTGTTTTTGTAAAGAATTCCTTCTCATCTTTCTGAGATCTGGAATATTTGGCCTCCCCTAGGGTTCATAAACTAAATTGTGATACACTTTACCATAACAACGAGTGATGCAGGAGCCAAACCCCTACCATAAACGCCATGTTCCAATAAAGCTCATTATGGCTCGATCGGGGCAGGGGTGGCGAAGACTCAAAATCAACCTCTCCCTTCTTTCAGTCAAAATCCGAAGCAGAGACTCGTCACGTCAAACTTTCGGCGTGACTGAGTCGAGAACACCCATCATCAGTACCAACCGCTCTCCTATGAGCATACCTAGTATGGCTCCAGTGTGTTGGGAGTCAGGATCGAGGCAGGGACTAAGTGTCTCTACTTCTTCCTCTCTTCCTTCACTGGGGCTATTCTCCGTCTCCTTTTCTTAGTCTTCCCAGCACCAGTTCCATCCTGGTGCTTTCACTTCTCCCTCTTTTGCTCATTTTTCTTTCTTTCCATCTCTTCTCTCTTCTTCTCCTCCTTCTTTACTCATGTCCTCCATCTTCTTCATTCATCTCCTCCATCTTCTTCATTGATTTCTTCCTTACTATTTCCTTCTCCACCATTTCCTCCCAAAGAAGGTTCTTATCATAATATGATCGGTATTGAGGCAAAGATTGGAGAGACTTTGAAGACGAGTTTAAAAGACGCCTGGGAATTTACTTATCTGCACTACGGATGTAACCGTTGCTTAGGCAGTTCACATTTTGTATAGGCTCGTTCGAGCCCCTCTTTGTACATTGTAATAGTTTTTCGTATTAATAAAAATCGTTGTTATTTTATTTCGCATGTTTTGTCTCTATGCCTTTTTTTTTTTTTTTTTTTTTTTTTTTTTTGGATCTACAAACGCTGCTCGGCACAATAATATAGCATCTAAATCAATGACGCCTAAGACCAAAAGATTTGATAATAAAAAGACGTCGCCATAACTTTAATAGAAATGCCTGGCCCAATAAGGCCGATCAATGAAGAGTAATACTTACCCCATGCCAGCCGAGGTGTAAAACGAGGGCTTGATGTCATGTAAGGAATAACCATTTGAAGATATATCACCCACCAAGTGAACAGCCTTCTTATATGACTAAGTGCTGGGGCGTTCCACCACCTTCCTTACACCTTTATTGGCCTTAACCTTTTATGGTGTTTAAGCCGTGGATGAAGTGACCTGCCATTTTTATCAAGTAACCCATCTTACGAGATTTAAACCTTTTCTTATCCAAGTATTTGGTTTCCCCATTGGCTTGGGTCCGAGGACCATACAATGCCTTGGTTCTGTCCAAAACTCGTAATTTTTTATAATCTTTTGTACTTGGTTTCCCCATAGGCTTGAGTCCGAGGACCATACAAGGCCTTGGTTCTGTCCAAAACTCGTAATTTTTTATAATTTTTTGTACTTGGTTTCCCCATAGGCTTGAGTCCGAGGACCATACAAGGCCTTGGTTCTGTCCAAAACTTGTAATTTTTCATAATAATTTTTTGTACTTGGTTTCCCCATAGGCTTGAGTCCGAGGACCATACAAGGCCTTGGTTCTGTCCAAAACTTGTAATTTTTCATAATAATTTTTTGTACTTGGTTTCCCCATAGGCTTGAGTCCGAGGACCATACAAGGCCTTGGTTCTGTCCCTGGGCCCATGTGCTGAACGGGCCTGGGCCGCGAATTTACCGGGCCCACAAATTGAGAGATATTTCCGTAGTCTTTGATCACGCGGTACCTTTTGGCGTCCCAGTGTTCGAGGTGCGCCTCTCGAGACTCCTTTAATCTCAGGGTTGCAGACGACGTTGGAAATCGTGCCAGGGACGTTTTGTCTGTAGCGTTCCTTGGGACGCTGCGTGAATTAAATGTCACCGGTTTATTTCTGGGTATAAATGGGATAGGGGATCATTTCACTTGTACATGAACCCTCCTGTTCCCTTCAGAACCATATTTCTTCCATATCCGCGATCTCTCTTTCTAGCGCCACTGCCTCAAAGCAAGCTGTTTGAGGCTTGGATGGGGATGAACTGTCTCCGCACGCTTCAGAGGCACCGAGTCCTCAAGGTGGTATGGTATGGACAAGGATGGCACAGACTCAAGCCAGTCCTCCGTCTTGACAAGGGGAAGATGGTATTCCTCCCTCTTTCAGTCAAAATCCGAAGCAGGTTCTGGTCATGCCAGATTTTTGGTATGTCAGAAAAAGGAATTTCCACCATCAGCACTGTCTACCTTGTAGTAGGCAGATTTTTGCGGGGGTTTCCCAACTTCCGGCTCCCTACACCTTTCAGGTAGATGGTGTTAGCCTGAGGTCAGGTTCTTTTGCTGCCTGAGTTATGGGCGTGCAAAAGCATGGAGGAGGAATAAGGTCTCGAGGCAGTAGCCAACCTCTCCTCTGAACTGCCTCCTCGGCTTTATCTTCACTCCCTTGTGTCCTTCGTTACTTACGTAGTTAGCTTCGATGTAGGCTTTGTTTCAGCTGTCCATTGTACACTGTACTGTTCCTTTGTCTTAATAAAATATGTGTCTACTTCTCTATACATATCTTTCTTCTCCGTAACCACTACTTTATGCATGAGCATTAAATATGAGTTTGTCCTTAATGATATTCTAGGCGGAGAAGGGCCTTAATACAGATTCCTACTAGTTCAGACTCATAAATATTATCAAACATAACAAGGTTAATCATCGACAAATTAAATTCCTGGAACTAACCGGGATAACGGCTAAGCGCTGCGCGATGCGTGCTAGAGCGATGTCCGAGTACGATAGACTCTAAGCAACTCGTCCGAGAGGGTAGCCGAGTAGCGAGGGGCCTTGGTTGCGCTTTTGGATAATATGTTGCGCCGTATCGCATCAACCCCTTTGATATTGGGGGATCAGGGGTAGGCCGAGGAATCCACGCAATCAAGGTATTAACCCATCTGGTAACGCGGAGCTCTCTTCGGATGGATTTTGAGGTTTATGTGCCATAGTTTTTTTTTTTAAAAAATAGTTGGTTCCCCATCCAGATAGTTGGTTTCCCCAGAGGCTTGAGTCCGAGGACTATGCAATGCCTTGGTTCTGTCCAAAACCTAGTTTTCCACATCCAGGTAGTTGGTTTCCCCAGAGGCTTGAGTCCGAGGACCATGCAATGCCTTGATTCTGTCCAAAACCTAGTTTTCATTACATCCAGGTAGTTGGTTTCCCCAGAGGCTTGAGTCCGTGGACCATGCAACGCCTTGGTTCTGTCCAAAACCTAGTTTTCATTACATCCAGGTAGTTGGTTTCCCCCGAGGCTTGAGTCCGTGGACTATGCAATGCCTTGGTTCTGTCCAAAACCTAGTTTTCATTACATCCAGGTAGTTGGTTTCCCCAGAGGCTTGAGTCCGTGGACTATGCAATGCCTTGGTTCTGTCCAAAACCTAGTTTTCATTACATCCAGGTAGTTGGTTTCCCCAGAGGCTTGAGTCCGTGGACTATGCAATGCCTTGGTTCTGTCCAAAACCTAGTTTTCCACATCCAGGTAGTTGGTTTCCCCAGAGACTTGAGTCTGTGGACTATGCAATGCCTTGGTTCTGTCCAAAACCTAGTTTTCATTACATCCAGGTAGTTGGTTTCCCCAGAGGCTTGAGTCCGTGGACTATGCAATGCCTTGGTTCTGTCCAAAACCTAGTTTTCATTACATCCAGGTAGTTGGTTTCCCCAGAGGCTTGAGTCCGTGGACTATGCAACGCCTTGGTTCTGTCCAAAACCTAGTTTTCCACATCCAGGTAGTTGGTTTCCCCTGAGGCTTGAGTCCGGTGGACTATGCAATGCCTCGGTTCTGTCCAAAACCTAGTTTTCCACATCCAGGTAGTTGGTTTCCCCTGAGGCTTGAGTCCGGTGGACTATGCAATGCCTCGGTTCTGTCCAAAAACCTAGTTTTCATTACATCCAGGTAGTTGGTTTCCCCTGAGGCTTGAGTCCGGTGGACTATGCAATGCCTCGGTTCTGTCCAAAAACCTAGTTTTCATCATCCAGGTAGTTGGTTTCCCCTGAGGCTTGGGTCCGAGGACCATGCAATGCCTTGGTTCTGTCCAAAACCTAGTTTTCTCTTTGTGCGTGATCTTGGCTTTAGGGGAGTTAGCTCCTCAGCCAAGCCCCTAGAGTTTATCCATACGGTTAGCGTTACAAAGTGCCTAGTTTGCTCTTTACGGGGGACCTTGGCTTTATGGGAGTTAGCTCCTCAACCAAGCCCCTAATCAAGAAACGTAGTTCCTAACAGAACTTTATACTAGAATTCTATAACCAGCGGTTAGACATAACGAAGAAACTCTACCGACCCACTTCCTATACCAACACACAAGCCCTCCCCACAGACGGCGCCAATTGTAAGGACGCGATTCGTGGCGGACCGTAACAGTGTCGGGTTCGCGCGTGAAAAGGCCCCTAACAATATCATTTGTAGAGCGTGGGTTTGGAAGGCTAGGCCTTGGTTGACCGGCGGTGGGCTTTTCGTGGTATTCATACAAGTTTCGGTTTTCCTTCACCCCTGGAGTCTTTCTCCTGGAGGTGGGCTGGGAGGCTCTGGTTTCTGGCCATTTTTCCCAACCCCTTCTTTAGGTTACTTGTTTTTCCTTTTATATTCGCCTGCGTTCATTGTCCTTCGTACACGTATAGGGTCAATCTTTCCAAAATTGATACTTGTCCCATAAACCCATATTCAAAGTCGTTGGGGGTGGTTGTAAAAGCAAAAGACTGCGGCTCTGTCAGGTTCAGAGCATTGAATGGCAATAAGGGCAGCTTTCCCTGGATATTTTAGATCTTTTGTCCTGGTTTCGGTCTTATACCGTTTTTACCCTTCCTTCAGGGGGGGAACTGTGGGTCTGCCGAGGACTGAGCCATCCTCGGCGATATCCACAGGCTACTTTGTCGAGCTCGGGCCATAGCCCTCCTCGGCTTGGGCCTTCGGATTTTTCCCAGGTAGATGGGCCTGGCCCGTAAATCGTTTGGGCCCCACACCTTTCAAACCCACGCTTTATAAATGATATTGTTTGAGCCTTTTCACGTGCGAACCCAATACTATTATGAGTCGTTACAAATCGCGTTCTTACAACCTGAATTTTTTTTTTTAAGAAATGAATAAACCTGAAATTTAAAAGACTAAAATAATATAAGAAATTGAAGAAAGTGTCCAAAAAAAAAGTTATGTCACTTTTTTATCTTTTCATAAATAATTTTCTAAAATAAATTATTAATATATTATTATACTATTCTCTAAAAGACATAATTTATTATTAAAAAAAAAAAAAAAAGTGGAGTAATAAGGAAACTTCCTGGAACTTCCCTAAACTCTCCAACAGAACAGAACCCCAGACTTCATTTAAAGTTCTCAGTCATCACCATAACTGTCCACAAGTTCTCTCTTTTCCTCAATGCCACAGGATATACAATTTCTTCTTTAACATACATTGTCTCTAGCTATTATTTTCTCTTCTTAACTGAGCACACGGCAGGTTTTTTACGACCAATCTTTGGAGTCTCTTGATCTCCTTGACCTTGACAGTGATCCGTATCCCCAAGGTCCTCTCTCTTCTCTTTTGATGCTTGTGTGATTTTTTCTTTATTTCGCTGTAAAGTTTTCACTGAATACATTTTACATTTGATAACAGTTTAAATATTTTCAAGTGTTTTGGCATGACATAAAATTTTTTGACTACAAACCACCCTCAATGGATCCAGCCGCTAGATCGGCAGCCGAGACACCAAATGAGAGGGAGAGCAACTTTCAATTTTTGTAAAATGTTTTACCAAGAGTGTTTTAGTAAAATGTTCTATAAAATTATAAAATCTGGTTTTATTAAATTTTACGAAGGATTTTATAACCAATAGAAAACATTCTCAAGTTTGATTAAATTTTACTACGGAACAAATACTGCTTTTTTTATTTTTTATTTTACTGTTAGTTGCATGTATGTGTTCAATTTCTATTTGAATGATGAGAAAGATAGGGAACGGGGAGGAACGTAAAATTTGTTTCCGGGTTTTTTTGTGTTTTCCCTTAGCACTTGTGAATATAAAAACAGGGAAGGGGTCCCAAAAAAAAACATCTATCTTACTATTTGAAAGGCTTCTGGGGCTTCCCACCAGATTTTTTATTTTTTTCTTTTAAAATATCCCGACACTCCTAGGTGCTGAAGTAGAAACAAAACTAGAAGCAGAAACAAAATTAAAAGATAATTTGATAAAAATATGTCTAACTTGCACTAAAATATTATCTACACAGTTGGAATACTTTTTTATTAACCCACTTCCTTAAAGTAACTATACATATCTATATACATATCTATATTACTATCTAAAGAGCTTCCTTAACTTTCCTGTTTAGACCAGATTTTTTTTTATTCTAAAATATCCTTATACTCCTAACATTCCTAGGTTTAAGTAGAGATAAAGCTATTTTTTTTTTTTTAACTGTTAATTGCAATGTATGTGTTCAATTTCTATTTGAATGATGAGAAAGATAGGGAACGGGGAGGAACGTAAAATTTGTTTCCGGGTTTTTTTTGTGTTTTCCCGTAGCACTTGTGATTGTCAAATAACATATGTTTTTTCTTTTTTTACTCTTTTTTTTTAATTTTTTTTATGGATCTTTTATTACTATTATAATATAAAAACAGGGACGGAAGGGGTTCCAAAAAAATTCCAGTGCATATTTATATTACTATTTAAAGGCTTTCCCGACTTTCTTGTTTGAACCAGATATATTTTTTTATTCTAAAATATCCTCACACTGCTGGTTTAGGTTTAAATAGGGACAAAACTAAATGATAATTGGATAAAAATATTTGTCTAACTTACACTAAAATATTACCTACACAATAGGAACACTTTTTCACTAACCCATCTCTTTAAAGTAACTATACATATCTATATTACTATTTAAAGTACTTCCTCGACTTTTCTGTTTGGACCAATTTTTTTTTTTTTTTTTTAATATTTCAAAATATCCCTACCCTCCTAGGTTTCTAGGTTTAATTAGAGATAAAACTAAATAATAATTTGGTAGAAATACATGTCTAAACTATATGTTTATTGTTTTTTTAATAGAAAAATAAGTTAAACAACCTACGATACTGCTGTTTTTTCTTTAAATTTTCGTCCTAATAGCCCCCAATTAAAAAAAAAATGGTATACCCGAATGTAATATGAAAAAATAACCCACAAACTCTCATAAATAAAAAAAATAATAACCAACCAATTAAAAACTACAAAATAAAAAATAAATATAGACTGAAAACCAAAATTACAATTCTTAATTTTTTTTTTTTGATTTTACTTTTATCTATAAAGAAATAAAGGGGGACCACTAGTTTTGTGAATCTGTGAGACTAGTGTTTGGTAAGTCATTAGTGACTTTTTTGTGAGACCAATTGACCAAAGTCTTTAGTCTATTGTTTTGGTTTTATCAAAAAATTTGTTTTTGTGACTTTGTTACTGTGGCTAACATTAGTAATATATATAAATTTGTGAACTTCATTTTTGTCACTTTGTGTGATGTGACTAATATTAATAATATATATAAACTTAGGCTTGTTTGTTTGTGATTATTTTGGTTTTAGATTTTTTTTTTATTTTTTATTTTTGTTGAGAAGTCCCTTCTTTTTTAGTTGGTGTATAGAACTACGAAATATGGAAATAATGAAGCTTTTTTTTTTTTGGTAGATCATAAGTAAGTCCACTATAATATTAAATTTTTTCAAAAGAAAAAATCTAATGATTTTCTAATGGACTTTATGATTTTGTACATTGAGAAGGGGACTGTTGCAAAATTTGGTACATAATCAATCATATATGACTTTCGAGACTTAAAACAACGTCGAATTCCATTTTGATAAATATGTTGAAATGTTTAAAAAACACTTATTTTGTATGTTATCATTGTCAACATTTTTATAATATCAAATTTTTAAGAAACACTTATTTTATATGTAGGATTTTGTTGAATATGGAATAGATTTTAATTTTTAATTTCATAAAAAAAATTTTGTTTTATGCTTTGTCCTCCTAAGTTCGAATCTTGGTTCTGTCTTTGTATAAAAAGCTAACAATGTTTACTCTATTGGTTTTTAACCCTTTAATTTAAGTGACAATTTATAAGATGTGCTTTTCTCAACAATATATATACACACACACGTGCATTATTTAAAATTAAAAAAAGTAAAAAAAAAAAAAAAAAAAAACTAAAACTAAATATTAAGAACTTGTTTAGTAATGTTGTTCTAATAACATTATTTGTATTTTTTGAAAATACATGTGGATGAAAAAATGTATGAAAATACGTATAATATTGTTTAAATACTGAAAACTATTGTTCAAAATACACTACCAAACAACCCCTAAAGTTTTCAACTAAAAAAGGAAAAAAAAAAGAAAAAAAAAGGAATGGTCTTAGGCATGGTAATTGTTACATGACCCACAAAACAGTAGTGTAAGGTCTGGGTTAAAAAAAAAAAAAAAAAAAAACCTGAAGCGGGTTCGGGTTTGGGTTCAGGTTTTGGTGATACCCGCCGCGAACCTGGGCCTGACCCTTTAAACTAAAATTACCAAAAAAGACCTAATATAAACTTATTCAGAAAACCCTAATCCTATCTTGCTCTCTCAATTTCAACCCGACCTGTCACAACTCCTTTATGGCCTCTTTAATCTCTACATGAGCGCATCATTGAAACCGAATGAACACATCATATAATTTCTATTCTTTCGACAAAACAGAATGAACGCATCATTGAAATTAAAATTTTAAATCAAATCACTTTCTTCTCCTATAATTTTTTCTCGAATTTTAATTGAATGTACTTTTTTTATTGTGGTTCAAGATTTGTCCGTGTATTTCCAATGGCTTCCATGAGCACTGAAAAAATCTCATCTTCATCATCATTTTCTTCTTCAACATCACAATGGAAATATGATGTCTTCCTTAGTTTTAGAGGTGTGGACACCCGCAAGGGTTTTACCAGCCATCTATATGTTGCCTTGGAAGAGAGAGGCATTCACACCTTTAAAGATGATAAAGAACTTGAGGCAGGAAAATATATTTCATCGGAACTCTCAAAAGCAATAGAAGAATCAAAGTTTTCTATTGTCATTCTCTCAGAAAACTATGCATCTTCAACATGGTGCCTAGATGAACTTGCAAAGATCATTAGTTGCAGTAATAAGACAGGAATGATAGTTTTACCTGTTTTTTATAATGTGGATCCATCTGATATACGGAAAAATACAAAAAAAATTGGACAAGCTTTAGCTAAACATGAAGAACGTTTCAAGGAGAACATGGAGAATGTCCAAACATGGAGAGATGCTTTGACAGAAGTGGCTAGTCTCAAAGGGTGGCATATGCAGGATAGGTAATTTAATTTGACATATTTTTTTCTTAACATTGATTCAAAATATTCTTCGTATGCATAGCAAATTTAATTTGATATTTTTTTTCTTAACATTGATTCAAAATATTCTTCGTATGTGTAGCAGGAATTATAACAACTTAGCTAAAAGGAAAGGGAAGAAAAAAAAACAGGGAGCTATATAAAGAATTAATTAGTTATATGACAAAAATATATTAATTTTACAGTGTGCAATACATACATAAATTAAGTTACTTCGCACAAGCACAATATGCGTTGTGTTAACTTTCTTATATTAAAACATAAAATTATAATATCTAATGAAAATAATATTAAATTTATTTTAAAATACTTGAAACTGTTGTTAATAGGATTTTAGTTGAAGTATACTTTTAAATTTCTTGGAATTTAATGGTAGAGTTTTATGTAGAGTAAATTGTTAGTAATAGATTTTGATCTACAATAAAAATATATATTTTTTAATAATTAATAAAAGTATAAACACTTGTTTCAAAAATGAAGATAGTAACATGAAGTAATCATGATTTCTAAGGCCAACTTTAATTATATAGTAAATAATTATATGGTAAATAATGTTGTTGGATATATATATATATATATATATATATATATATATGTTTGTGTGTGAGAGTAAAGTCTCATATTGAATAAAAATGAGAAAAGTGAGTGATTGATATAACATAGTTTGACACAAACTCATAGGCTTAAACTTTTGAGTCAAATGATGTCCTTATGTATTATATTAACTACTTAATTAGAGGCTCCTCAAGGTGTTATCGTTGCAAATGAAGTGGAGACAAGTCCCTTCCCCTTTGCAGTAAATTGATGGTTTAATATTTTAATCACCAAAACAGTTATCTTTAAATATTTGAAAGTAAAAAGACAAAATTTGAAGTACAGAATATGAGGAGCTTACAATATATATATATATATATTTAAAAAAAAAAAGAATATGGCGTGCTTAAACTTGTTAAATAAAATATACATAGAAAACCCAACAAGAATACAAAGAAATTTCTTAAATGTTGAAAAGTGAGAGAAAATAGAAAGAGTGATGAAGAGATGCTTATCTTTTAAAATCAAACTTTATTTTACAATTTGTGGAAGTGATAAGTTGTAATTAGTAGTGGAAAATAAAAGTGATGTTAGTGACAGGTCTATATTAAAGCAATTGTTCACCGCTCACAACTTGACATCTTAACAGTGAAAAAAATTATGGGGTGTAGGGGGTAAGGACCGGGGTTTAAGTCTCCAGAAGGGAGTTTCATACATATACACTTAAATTAGGTTAGAGTAAAAATTCTATCTTGTATTAAAAAAAAAAAATTTGTGAAAAAGATTGTGGAATAAGTTGTATCTATTGCAAAGTTGTATACTCCCCCATTATTTGAAAATAACATAATAAATAATTACTTGGATAATACTAGAGATACAAAATATTTTACGTAAATATTTCACGACTTGTTGAGGTGATAAATTATGTTTGGTAAATAACTAGCATGTAGGTCCACAAATAATACATTTTTTAATGTACACAAATCACAACCTGTTAAACAATATGCTGTGAAGCTTATTGTCTATGTAGACTTATAATGGCATATATCAAGTATGATATGACTTGTGTAGTAGTATCTTTGGTTGTTAGTGTATGGTTCTTTTTAGTTGCTAATATCACATCATTTTGAGTTTAATTAGTTATCAAAAATCATATATCAAAAGGGAGCTAATTGTCTTAAAAGACTATTGAACTCTTTTTTTCTTTTTCTTTTTGGTTTAATTGCATACAACAAGTGAGTAGAAATATTCGTACCCACCCAAGTTCTCAATATGGAAACCACACGATGCTGTTGATTTGATATTGAGATCTATCTACTCATGGTGAATGGGAGTGCCCTCTAACCCAAGGGCGAGGGACAAGCTGACACGAAATCCCATGACCTGAAGGAGGGGCCAGTGGAGCCACCTCTCCCACTTAGCCAATTCCACCTTAGTTACAAGCCGTACCTGGTTGCAAGCTCACACTACTAAACTCGGCACATGATACTATTGATAGATACACATTAACAACTTATATACTTACACATGTATAACCCAACTCTTATTATTGAAATAAAAAATAATAATAGTAGTTGATTAAAATAATTTCAAAGGAATCATGAAATTTCTTTTATATTTTTAGAAACCTTTTGGTACTAGAACTCTAATGGGTAATATTATTAAACTTTCTATAACTTTAGCGGTGGAGTTTTACATAGACCAATGATGTCAATAATATTAATTTACTCATAATGTTCCACGTGGTGAAAGCACGCTCTATGACATGTAATTTGTATGTGAGTCATATGGTTCAAGCATATGTAAGTCAGTTAGGCAATAGAGTTTAACCTAGGTTAATTATATTGTCCCTTCTTAAAAAAGAAGAAGGTTAATTATATTGTCCCTTCTTAAAAAAAAGAAGGTTAATTATATTGTCCATGTGACATAAAAAGGAAAAACAAAAACAAAAGAAAATATGAAAAAAAATCAGAGCGAATCCACGATTCTAACATCTGTGGCTATTGCGTTTATTTTCTATAATACTATTTATCTTTATCTTACACGATTTTGTCATTTGGGGCATATGTTTTTTATAACAGGGGAAAAAAAAAAAAAAGGTAAGCCTAACATGCTACCTTTATACCAATAAAATATGCATTCTCAATTTGTGGGAACCATCAACCAATTCATTATAGTATATTATTACTCTTTTATTTTTCTAAGCATTAGTCTATTACTTATTAGTTACCCTAAGTTAATTTTTGGGCTTTTTTGTGAATTTCTCTTGTTGACATTGATAATAAGCTGTTGCCACTTTTATATAACAAATAGGGAACAATGTCCTGGCACTTCTTGAATTTTGGAAGAGTTATATTCACATCCCTTAAACTTTTATTTTAGTCAACTTCGTACATAAACTTTGGTAATGTAGCAAATAGACCCCATTAACTTTTCCTTTTGCTAATTTGGTACATAAAATTTGATTTCTTAGTAGACTAGCAGTAATGCCCCCTTGACTTTTTTACTCCCTCACCACTTTATCATCTTTTTTGATGAAATAAATTTTTTTTTTTAAAGTAAATAAATAAAGGGGTCTTGCTACAACAACATAAAAGTTTAGGGGGTTTATTTTTTAGAATACCAAAGTTTATGTACTAAATTGGCAAGAGGAAAAGTTTAGGAGATCTATTTGTTATAGTGCCAAAGTTTATCTACCAAATTAGTCAAAATAAAGATTTGGAAATATAAGTGAAACTACTCCAAAGTTGGTGTCAGGTTACCCTAACAAATATGTGATATTTGCTTTCAAACAAGATATTTTTAAGCAATAAATATATATATATATATATATAGATATATAATTTCATTTGAAAAATAGAAAGAAATATATTTTATCAATGTGTAAAAACAACTATAGGGGGAAAAGAATAAAAAGTTCTAGTTGAAGAGGGAAACAAATTGTTGTTACCTTTTAAATGAATATAAAAAATGATAACAGGATCTTAAATTATTTTTTTATAATAATTTATTCTCTTTCATAAAAATTTGTGTATAAATAATAAAGTATGGAGAGAATTACATAATAAATGTTTATAGTATAGTTTTACATTATTACAATTAGAACATTTTATGAGTCTATATAAATCAAAATAATATGAATTTGCATAAAATGCACTCAATAATTATCTAAATATTAAAAATCACTCCATTCATAAATAGAATTTTTACATTAAAAAAAATTGAAAAATGAATTATTCATGTGATAAAACTTAATAATTAAAAAAATTAATGAACATCTTACATTAATTAATGATTACTTGGTATTCGAATGAATAGATTTTAATGATTCAAATTGATCTCAAATAGTGTAGTGTGTGTATATATATTATTGCAATTAGATAAGTCAAAATAATATGAATTTGCATAAAATGCACTTGATAATTATCTAAATACTAAAAATCACTCCATTCATGAATAGAATTTTCACATTAAAAAAAATTGAAAAATGGATTATTCATGTGATAAAACCTAATAGTTAAAAAAAATTTAATGAACATCTTACATTAATTAAAGATCACTTGGTATTCAAACGAATAGCTTTTAATGATTCAAATCGATCTCAAATAATATATATATATACACATACACACATCGCATGTGTGTCATATATAAATTCCCATTCTCAAGTCAAATCTTGGCTTTGCTACTTGCCCAATGCCCATACGGACAATATTTAATTTACTCAATGCAACAAAATATGAACACAAAATGACCTTTGTTTTAGGAGAATACATTGTTATTAAAGTAAATCTTGTATCACAAAATATCTATATGTAGTTCCTATAAAAAAGAAATACAAATCAAAAAACAAACTCCTCTGCGATTAAAAATCCACTGTAAAACTTTCACAAAACTAATGTGGGAAGTTATTTCTAGTTTGGCTTGAAGCACTCAATTACATTTATGCGTCCCAATTTCAGTTTTAACCTTTACAAAAATGAGGCCTCTTTCCATAGCTATAGCTTCCACAAACACACACACACACACAAAAGAAAAGAAAAAAAGCCCTCTATCCCTCACACATAGCAGCCATTATTTTTCCTCTTTGAATTTCTAATAATGATATAATATTTCAGTTCTAACCAACTAAATTAAATGCCATATATCTACTAAAGTTTATTCTGGATCTTGTCATTGTAGGTTCAGACTTACAACTTATTGTTATCTCTTCTTTGTAGGCCTGAGGCAGAATTAATTCAAGACATTGTGAAAGTGATATTAAATAATCCGACTTACACATTGTCAGTAGATACCAATGGATTAGTAGGAATAAATTCCCGGGTTGAGAAATTGAAGTCGCTATTAGCTATAACGCCAGACAATATTCGCATTATAGGAATTTGGGGGGCAGGAGGAATGGGTAAGACAACTCTTGCTAGAGTTGTTTATAGAATGGTTTCCAATCAATTTGAAGCTTGTAGTTTTATTGCTAACATTAGGGAATTTTCTGAAAAAAATGGTTTACATAAGTTACAACAAGCACTTTTGAATGAATTATTGATGCGCAAAGATATCAAGGTACATGATGTTGATAATGGAGCTCTCCTGATCAGGACTAGGTTATGTCACAAAAAGATTCTTCTCATTCTTGATGATGTACATGATTTAGACCAACTAAATAAACTAGTTGGGAAGCATGATTGGTTTGGCCTAGGTAGTAGAGTTATAATTACAACAAGAGATGCGCATCTGCTAAAACATAAAGTAGATGGAACATATGAGGTTGAAGGATTGGATTATGAAGAATCTTTTCAACTTTTTAACTTGAAAGCTTTTAAACAAGAGCATCCTAATGAAGATTTTCTAGAGCTATCCCAATCCTATGTACATTATGCTAATGGCCTTCCTCTAGCCATTGATGTTTTGGGTTCCTTTTTGTTAGGGAGAAGTAAAGATGAATGGAAAAGTGAATTAGATAGGCTTAAAGAATTTCCTGAAAGAAAAATTCTCGATACACTTAAAATAAGCTTCAATGGACTAGCAGAAACAGAGAAGGAAATTTTCTTGTATATTGCATGTTTCTTTAATCACATGGATCTAGATACCATCATAGAAATATTAGATTATCTTGAGCTTTATCCTAAAATTGGATTAAGTGTTCTTAAAGATAAATCTCTCATCAATTGGCAAGATAATCATTTGTGGATGCATGATTTACTCCAAGAAATGGGTCGAGATATAGTTCATCAAGAGTCCCTTAACAATCCTGGGGAGCGTAGCAGATTGTGGTTGTGTAAAGATATTGACAATGTGCTAACAAAAAATACGGTAAGAGGTTATTAATATAACCGGAGCATATATCTTACTATATTATTCAAAAACATTGTTTAACTTAGAGTAATTTTGCAATTCACTAATCCCTTTTGTTCATGATTATTAGGGAACAAAAAAAATTCAAGGCATAGTCTTACGGCCTTGTAGTTGTGCCTATTCAAAAGGGGCAGACTGGAATCCTGAATCCTTTTCAAAGATGCCTTGCTTG
Organism: Quercus lobata; assembly: GCF_001633185.2. Classification (NCBI taxonomy): domain Eukaryota; kingdom Viridiplantae; phylum Streptophyta; class Magnoliopsida; order Fagales; family Fagaceae; genus Quercus; species Quercus lobata. Next base: position 15,992,928 of record NC_044908.1, on the reverse strand, counting down.
AAATTGCTCAAAATTGATGGCGTTCATCTAATGCATGATCTCAAACATCTTCCTGAGAGCTTAAGATTTCTTGATTGGAGTGAGTACCCTTTGAAATCTTTGCCATCAGATTTCCCATCAAGTGAGCTTGCTAAACTTTGCTTGAACTACAGCTACACTGAACAACTTTGGAAAGGGAAAAGGGTAATTTAGGAACCCTCTCACAACTTTTATTATTTATTTAAAGTTTCATTAAACTATAAGACTTTTTAGAAGCTAATTTTTTTTTTTTTTTAATCTCTTTTTGTATGTGGCTTTTAACAGTCTTTTAAGAAGTTAAAATACATTCAAGTGAACTGGTCTGAAAAGCTTATTGAAACCCCAGACTTCACCGAAGTCCCAATTCTTGAGAAATTGGATCTTGAAGGTTGTATAAATTTACGTAAGATCCATCCATCTACCAGTGTTCTTAAAGAACTTACTCTTCTTAATCTAAGAGGTTGCATAAACCTTAGAAGACTTCCAAACAAGTTCGACATGAAGTCTCTTGAGATTCTTATTCTTTCTAGCTGCGTAAAAGTAAAACGAATTCCAGAGTTTGGGGAAAACATGGACCGTGTATCAGAACTCTACTTGGATAACACTAATATTACAAAATTACCCACATCAATTGGGAATTTGACTAGTCTTGCTTCATTGAGTATAAGAGATTGCAAAAATCTTATGTCCCTTCCTAGCACCATGTGCAATATAAAGTCACTCAAATGTCTCGATTTTTCTGGATGCCCAAAACTTTGCAAGCTTCAAGAAAACTTGGAGATTGTTGAAAGTGATACAAGTGGAACTACGATAAGACTGATGCCTTCTTTTAATTTTCACTTCAAAACTCTAAAAAAACTAGTTGTCGGTGGATTTAAGCCTAGAAGTCCCAATCTCATGGACCTGTTATGGACTTCTCAATGGCGATTGACTTCTTTGACTAAATTGAAACTAGAAGACTGCAATCTGATGGAAATCCCCAATGATATTGGCTGTCTATTCTCTTTAAAAAAAATATGTCTATCTGGAAATAGTTTTGTTTGCATTCCTGAGAGCATTGGTCAGCTATCTAATTTGACATGGATGGAATTGGATTATTGCACAAAACTTAGATCGTTGCCAAAGCTTCCACTGAATATTGATTATATTAGGGGATTTGGTTGTACCTCATTGGAAATAGTACCAGATCTATTAAAGCCAAATTCTTCCTGTGAGCCACGACTCTATCTTTCAGGTTGCAGTAAACTGGCTCACAATCGCGTTGACATTTTTTTGGCACGGATAAAAAAGCATCTTCAGGTCTCTCTCTCTCTCTCTCTCTCTCTCTCTCTCTCTCTCTCTCTCTCTCTCTGTTCTAAACAACTTACATTGTTTGTATGTTTCAGGGACTCACTCTTGACGACAGATATGACACTCTACATTTTGAAAAGAGATATGACATCATTGTTCCTGGAAGTGAAATTCCAGAGTGGTTTAGGCATCAAAATATAGGATTTGAAGTGAATATAAAAGAACCTTCTCATTTGTGTAATGAGTGGATGGGGATTGCTATTTGTGCTGTATTTTGTTCTGAACAAAAATTTGACAGTTCAGTTAAATGCTTTTTGATAGCCAATGGAATACACTCTTTTTTGGTAGCAGGCTATGCCCACATTTTTTTTTTATCAGATAATATTTGGCTACTTTATTTGCTTCCTCAATATTTCAAAGAGGAATACAGAAAATTATTGTGGGAATGTGATGAGAATGGATTCAGTCATTTTAGAGTTTGTTTTGAAACCTGGGGCTTGGAGATGAAGAAATGTGGGATGCATATGGTATACAAGAAAGACATGGAAAATCTCAGCCAAACTATGGCTTAGAGTAGCAACACCAGCATCAATCCTTTTGAAAATCATAATTTTGACAACTCCACAGTGGAAGAGAAAGGTAACAAAGCCAAGTGCATCCGTGGTGATTATGATGGGGCTGGACCTAGTGGAGAAGGAAGCTCTAATGATATACCACACCTAAAAAGGATTAAAAACGCTCACAGAATTGATGGACCTTGGTAACTTATTGTGAGGTGCCAACTGAGTACAAGGAATGCGGTGAGGAGTTCAGTGATTAGGAGGAATCTAGCGAAAGTGACTAGGAAGGTTAATAGATTTTATTCTCTTCATTACCAGTAAGCCACTGTCTTTCTTCTTAATTCAAGTTTTGTTGATTGCTGCATTATCTTTTTCTCTTAGTGTACATGCATTAATGAGTTGTTAGTGAGACTCCTAGCAGTTTCGCTAATTGCTAGAGTCATTTTGGTTCAGTGATTTGTGTTATTTGTGCTAGTTGCTCCCTTCCTGGAAGATTATTGGACTTGTTTGTAAGAAGAAACTGTCACATGGCTAGGAGACAAAGAAGACAAGTGCAATTGAAAGGTAAAATATGGACTCTTGTTGCCTATATTTTGTCATCATAAATTTTCTAAGTGCAAAAACAGTAAATGCATATCACTGCAAACATTATAATTGGAATTAGTTATTATGTAGTTACTATGACATATGTGAATTACTTTTTTTTCCCTTTTCATTTTTGTTTTGCTATAATTTTTTTAAAGGTTTACAGTGCTGCTGTTGTGCTTTTGGGAGTATACTACTGAAAGAAGAAAGATTGAGTTGTGCAAGTGTGAAGTTCACAAATGCCATCTGAAACATGGATATTTGAGATCCAACAATGATGTAAGAGCTAGAAGCTTACTGGTTTCTGGTTTTGTTATCATTATTGATTTGAATGTTTAAAAATATCAACCTGTAGTGACATCTTAATGTTCTTGGTATACATTTAATAGTATAGAAATATCATCTTGTTGTTTAATTGTTTTCTTCGTTTTACAATTATGCTTCTGGTTTGTCCTTGTTTTAGAAATCCTTAAGCACAAAGCTCAATTTGTTTGCATGACTGTAATTCAAATGAATAAACTAGAATTCTAATTCTTATATTTTTCCTTGTAGTCCTTTCCATATAATTTGGTTTGGTTTAATTTAACGGATGCAAAGGGGTTTTATTTGTTCGGAACTATTAAAAGGCTTCCCTCTTTTTTCTTGTCATCTAGAATCTGGTTTGGGTTCGTCTGTCCATTAGAATTGATTTCCTTCAGCCTACTCAATTCAGGCATGGATCAAGAGCTGGCTGAAGGGTATCAGGGGAAATTCAGAGAACCTAAAGTTCTTCTCGGTGTTGTTTGTCTCTATTTTATGCCATACTAGGACTTGTAGGAACCAGGGTATCGGCAAAAGGAAATCCTTTCCCTTCCACTAATGTGGTCATGACTCATGTATATAGTAAAAGTTTGATTTCTATGTGCAGGGTAGCTAACAGTTCAGAAACAAAGGAAAGCCTCAACAGCAGCAAAATAAGCAAGGCCAGACATTTATAGTCTTTCAACCAGAAACTGATCCTGCTGGAGGAGTGCAGTAAGGGTAGAAGAACGAAATGGAGGGGATTCATTCAGTTTTGTTTGTAAAAATAGAGATGGGTCCATGGCTGGTTGTTTGAGCTGGACTAGAGAGGCTCAAATAGATGTAACAAAGAGCGAGGTGGTGGCAGAGCTGATGAAGAACATTCTCAGATGTTTAGGAACCAGTTCACAGATCGATGTTTGGGTTTGCACAGGTGGACAGATGTCTTCTGACAGAGCCTCAATCTTTAGCAACCATTGCTCCTAACTTGTTTATGAGCATTGGCTTGGATAGCAAACGGTGGACTCCTAATCTTGTACATTTTTATTCTAGTGCTATTTATGTTCCTTTGTATCAATGTATCATGGCACAAATCCATCACCAGCGTCATAAATTTTTTTAGAACAAAATAAAAATCCATAGAATTTTAAGATTATATTTTCTGTTTAGAGAGAAATTCCTTATTATATATGCTGATGACGACAAACAGTTGAGGTTGTCATAATTATCTTCCTTTTTGTTTAATGTAGTTGACTACTTTTTTTTTTTTTTTTTTTTTTTTTTTTACAAGATAGAAATTTTACCCTAACATAATCTAAGTGTATATGTGTATGAAGTTCCCTCCTAGAGACTTGAACCCGGCCCTTACCCTCCACATCCCACAAACACTTATATTTGTGGAGTGATCATCGCATCAAGACTTTAAATAGAAGCCTTACTTCATTACAGAGAAGTTCCTCAAGGCTAAGCTTATAACAAATTTGCTGAGCATCTTCTTTGCAGCTTTGGCAGGTGCATGATGTTCCACCCAGGTTTTTGGAGAGATCGTTGCTTTTTTTCTGCAAGCACTACCACCATCCTCTCCCTTGGCTGAAGACACTATGTGCCATGCAAATATTCGGAAAAGTGTTTCAAGTGGCAAGTGCAATGGATAACATACCCTGAAATTAACTCAATAAAGTCAAATAAAAGTTATGATTATGTATACTGTCAAATTTGGCTGAATGTTGACAATTATATGCATACTGGAGAAATTATTTTATCCTAAAGAAAATTTAGGAAGATGTAATATATTCTGCCATCAAAAGCACAAGATGTCTATGAATTATACAACTGAAAAGAGGCACATAGGGCCACATAGAACTATTTTTCACTGTTTAATTTTTGAATTTTGCCAACTTATTTTTGTATGTACATTTTTTTAATGTCTCAAGCACTATATGTACAGTTTTTAATGTCCCACTTCTCCTTAGGTACATCGTAGTCAAACTCAGCATATTTTTATCTTACCAGATTAAGCTATATCAAATGTACGGAAGTTAAAAAACAGACTCAAAGACAAAAATCTTGAAAGACAGTGAGAAAATTTAATGTGTAAAAATAACGAATGTCAGCTAAATCAACTAATAAAGTCTTTTGTGATCAAATGTGGGACTTCTGATTGAATCCCACCTGCATAGAAGAGGCAAGCCCCCTCCAGTTCTGTAGCCTATAGGCTGGATTCAAAATTAAATAAAAAAAAAAAAAAAATTTAAAATGTTGCAAAAGTGCATATGTAAAGCAAAGATGTACGACCTGAAGATAGTGCACATGCTTGTTTGGCCTTGTTTGTTTAAGGTCTAGTAAATGTAAATCACTGTTTGGATGTAATGGGAAGCCATTTTGATACAAAAGCCTCTTGAACACAGACATTTTGAATGATTCTCTCCCTCCCTCTCTCTCTAAAAATATTTCTTGGAAAAGAAAGATACACCTGATTTCATGCAGGATATCTCACATAGGAATAATGAAATTAAAGCAATGCTGTGGAATTGTCATGGCTTTCCCCAAGAGTTTGCAAATTTGTTAGGTCCACCTGCCATTTAAAGATGATCACATATTGTAAGGAACATAAATTGCAGGAATAATGAAAACTAAGGTGAAGAATTCCTTAATGGAAAGGAAAGAAATAATCTAGTCATAACAGTTTTAATGCATGGTATTCCAGCAGAATTCCACAATTAGATGTGGCTGAAAAAGATACTGCAGTATCCTGTGGGCACCAATTTGTTAAGTACAAATTATAACCTGTTCACCTTCCACTTACACTGCACTACACCGGCCATCCCCTCACTGGCAAGTTTTATGTTCATGGCCTGCCTGTGAAACAAGTAGATTATGAAAGGCTATTCGACACCCTCATTTTTTAGCATGGCCTAATTCTATCACTCTTCAAAATTATATAACCAATCACGTTTAAGAAATAAGTGAATTGGGATATATTGTTTTGTGAGAAATTGAAAGAAGGAATTTTCCTTAAATATCAATAACAGTAGATTGAAGATTTGCATGTAGCATCTTATTATATGTGGCACCACAGTTGACACAAGGTAATTTTCAAGTTTCCTATATAGTCTGCAGTGAAATTTTTGGTATTTATTTGGTTTTCAAATTCAAAAACACTAGTTGAAATCTATGGAAATATGATCGATTGAACTTTGTAGCTTATATGACAAAGGCAAAAAACCTACTTGACCTCTTAAATTATCAACCTCAAGCTTTAAGTACAAAATGCAAGGATGGTGGGCAGTAGTCTCATTTTATATATACAAGAGACAGAATGATCACGGGTCTACTTTTTTTTTTTCTCTATTCAAGATATTGAACTTGTAGCTTTAGGGAGAAACATTCTCTTTTTTCTTCCCCTTCTGTTCAACTAAACTCAGTCCATAAACTTGCCTTCTTTTCATAATTGATGCAAGATTTGTGTAAGTAATGTTTGGGTATACATGTGTGTGAAGTCCTACATTGAATAATGATAAGAAGAATGAGTGGTTAATATAACACAGGTGAGCTCATACCCATTGGGTTTAGGCCTTTTGAGTTAAGTGATGGCTCTACATATTATATTAACTACCCAAGGATTCTCCCTAAGATGTTATCTCCCCAACAATTAAAGTTATTTTAGTGTAGACTTGTGACTGAGAAGGAAAATGAGTAGTAGAAGTATACCTATCATTTTACTATGGAAGACACCCATACTTACTAAAGTTGGACTGGCTACATTATTCCATAACACTTTTCTTAGAAATAGTAAAGCAATACATAAAAATAGATATTAAGACCATATTCCTCAATTTTTTATAGTATGGGTTATTATATTAAGAACATATTCCACAATGAATTCAGGTTTGAGCAAGAGTTTAATAAAGTCTAGAACAAATCAAGAAATCAACTCCCAAGGTTGAAAAATTATAAGCGCATCCCAAGTCCTTCCAACACTTTGATGAATGAAAATAGACATCGTAACTCCACATGAATGAAATGACCTTTCAACTTCGATGAATGAAAATAATTCCTTTCCTCACTCACAGCTATGACCTTTCAACTGTACAAAGTAAATACAACATAAGTGTTTACAAAACCAATTAAGTTCAAAAATTTTGTATTCGGAAAGATACATAATGCTTAATGAATCTAAGACTTGAGTACTAAAATAGATATGAGATCCCTAACGAGGAAAAGATTTACAATGAACCCAATATTTTAAGCATGGGTTGTTTTACATATCTTTATGCTTTGACAGAGATTTTCACCATTAGAATCAGAAAGTTTCCTTCTTAAATTACTTTGATATCTTACCCTGTATATTTCCCATATATATATATATATATATATGGCCAATTGCTATGGTTTAGCAATATGCTACATTGATTTAGTTAGTTGAGTGAGCCAAGTTAGAAGATAACATGGAGAATTGCAAAGCATTCATCAAAACATGGGTTCCTCTGATGTTGCAGTCATCTTATTAGTGCTCAAATACATATCTATGGTGTGATTGATATTCCAAATCCAACTAGACATTGAAGGACATAGCTCCAAAGATCATAGTTGAGCCCTGCCTCTATGTCCTGCAATGTCTTGTTGGTTTTGGGAGCCAGAATTGACCAATAGGAGCCCCACTGTAGCTGTGCAATATGACACATGATTTTCATTGCCTGTGACCTTTTGCCACCAGCCCTCTCTATAAATGAGTATGCCAAAAATCATGGCTCAGCCCTGCATGATATGGGAAATCAAACATGGAGAGAACAGGGGGCAAAAGGTCACAGGCGCTCAAAATAATCTGTTGTGACTTAATTAAAATATTCATAAAGTAGCAAACTCACTATCCCAATAATAAAAGCAATGCATTATTATTAGTTTTCCCCATGCTATCAAAAAAAAAAAAAAAACTGATCCTTTGCATCGTCAATGATAAAAAAGACCTTTTAAAAAAATTACTAAGCAAAGGCCCTCCTTAAGTAAACCTCACAAACCAAACAAAATAGTCAACAATAAAAAGTACCATGAACTTTACTTGGTCATTGCTCTATTAAATAAGATCCTATGGCATGTAGTTCATATTTTTTTTTGGGCAGATTCTTTTCAGATAATGAAAGCTGTGATACCATTTCTGTGAGTGTAATCAATTATAGGTGTTATGTGGAATAGAAATAGAAAAAATAGACTAAACAATCGCAAATGGACCACAAAGATTTATGTGGTTCAACTTTAGGCCTACATCCACAGGTGGCCAAGTTGAATAGAAATTCAATCAGAAAATATGGAAAAGGAAAGAGTGGTACACACTCAAAGTTCTATCTTTCGCGAAATTACAAAGACTGGTTTACAGAGAAAACATAGAGCTGCTTAGGAGACTTTCTGTGGGACAACCCAAACCAACTAGGACTTAGGTGATACTACTGGCTTTGTTGTACAATACAAGAAAGGTAACTGACTATCAATGGGTTATACCTCCATGTGGTACATGTAAGGCTTATTCAAGCCATGCATAAACTTTTTCTATTATAAAATCAGTAATCATCAATCCAACACAAAATTATAGGCAAAAAACAAGGGAAATCAGGTTGGATTTAGAAGTTATATGTATGCCTCTCTCACCAATAACTCTCCAATTACTCTATCCAAAATATTTTATGGTAAATCATCTTAGAAACTAGAAAACATTGTTTTAAGACAATCTTTCTATTATATAGCATATCGACATTAATTTTCATATTTACTGAATTAGTGAATCTTTAAATCCTGCCTAGGCTACAAACAGTTGTCACTAATGATTACGTTGATTTGTTATATAGAAAATGAAAATCTAAGATTTTGATATTAAGATTAATAGTGTATGACATCTAATAAATCATTCTTTCACTTTTGTCAACTTCTTTGTTGAAAATGTGTCAAGACTATCACATGTGAATTTATTTTTCAATCTTTTCTATATTTGTTATACTATTTTGATTAATGAATGTTGCTCCCTTCACCATATATAATTTTTAATCAATTTACTATTTTTTTTTTTTTTAAGGTTGAAAACTACTTTGGGGAGATTAACAAGTGTACGAGGAAGAATAACATGATTTTACAAGAAGTTAATCGGAGAATGAAATAAGTGACTACATTCCAAGACACTTAAATCCAAAATCTCTCTCTCTCTCTCTCTCTCTCTCTCTCTCTCTCTCTCAAGAATTCTATTCACAATCCAAAAGAATGACAAGTTAAAACTGCTCCATTTTCAGAATCAGATGTGACTTGATCTTTCTACTCTGTCTCATTTGGATAAATGGCCCCATTGGCAGTTTTATGCACAACCTTTATTTAAGAAACTAGTGACAGTTAAGTGTAAAAATCTAGTGTAATCAACAGCCACACCGCACACATGAGATTAGTACCTCCAAGAGGCTTGCCCCCTCTCAACTTTCCAAGACATATCTATCCATGGCATGATCCAGTTCTAAGGTATAATTATTCTTAAGTTGAATTTGTTACAAGTTCCGGCTTCAACATTGATATAAATTCTTGCACATAGCAATATTAAAGAAAAACAAAATTATGAAGTTATACCCTCTTTACTCTAACCAATTTCCTGATTACCTAAAGGAGTAGGTTTTCCTTAAGAATCATTTCAGAAGTTTTCTTCTTCTTCTTCTTCTTTTTTTTTTTTTTTTTTAACAGAAATGATCATATTTGGTATTCTAACTCCAATGATAATTGAATATGTAAAAATTCACTTCCTAAATGACAAAACTGCAGATTACACAATAACCGTCACTAGTTTGAAATAAAGAGATGTGAATATAATCTTTATTGTGAGAAATAAAAATATCCATTACTCAGTGAAATAAGGTTGAAATTATCATGGATTTAAACTGCCAAGAATGATGCCCAATCTAGAATATGGTATTATCCTACTTTGGAAGTCATCATCAAGAGAAAGCATTGATATTTTAGTATGCCATGTTGTGTACAAGATTGATGTACGCTTAATTGACACAAGACACTGAGAAGGGTACAAAAAGGGCAATGACATGTTCATGTTTCTCCAGGAAAACTTGAAGAAGTCGAGAGTAATTCAGCAATGAAGTTGATACTGCTATATATATATATTACTCTAATGCTAGCCAACCCTATATATAAAAAGTGCGAAAAAAGGGGGGGGGGGGGTACTTGAGGCATGCATGCAAGAGAAATTATATTAATCTCAAAATTGACAACTCACCAGAATCATGAATATCACATGTTTTCAGGCAAACATGATCTCTTTGAAACTGATTTAACATGCGTGCCGTTAGAGCAACAATATGGTCTTGTCTTGCTGATCTTCCTCATGCGTCAGTTACCCCCCCTGACTACTGTCAGCATCGTTATACACACCTGAAAGATTAAAGAAACAAAGAGGCCGGCATGAGTTTCAGTTGTTATAATATGTTAAAATAGGCAGATTATATGCACTTGTAATGATGGGTGGTAATTATGACTTATGAGTCCAAATCAGTCACCATAATGCAAAAGGCAACATCATAAAAGAGAACTATCCGTAAAAAAGAAAAAATACATTTGAATCTTATAAAATAAACCAAGGTTCCATATAATCAATATCTTTGTTGTACTTCCAGAGCAAGCAATAATATACAGTTCATCAAGCTAAGGCACAATTTTCACTAGGAAGATGATTGAGCATCACTAAATTACACAACATAATTTAATTTAATGGGCACTTCACGGTTTATAGAAATACATGAAACTATAAATGAACACTAGTGTTTACAATAACATAATACAAGTACAATAAAATTCTTTTTTGCCAAGAATAAGATTCCATTTGATAGTGCCAATCATTGCATTCTAGAAATTCAAATAATGTGTGAGAGAGAGAGATTTTCATTAACTAATCAAATAAATTAAAACTTCCATTTCACGTCAAAGAAAAAAAGAACATTATCTCCAGAATACAGGTGTACAAAATTGTTCACCAATTTGACAATGATGATAATCCCTAAACCTGCTTGTGTTTATTCACCAAGACTATCTCTTGGTATCAAACAATTGTTGGCACCAGCAGCCATTTTACAAAACTATATTAAAAAATTTATGACAAGAAAAATAGCCAGCATAATAGAACATACTAAAAATTGGAAGAAGAAAAATTCTGACTTTTTTGAAACTTTGGCACCAACAGCCATTTACCAAAATTATATCAAAACCATTATGTAAACTACCCAGCATTACAGAAAACATGAAAAATTGATTACTTTCGTGAAACCTGCAAGATTATGCTCAAAACTGCCAACAAGCTATTGAATACGGCCAGTCATCATCTATAAAGTTGCAGGTCAACCACCATAACCTCATCCAATGGGTAGGTCCAAGCAGTGCAGCACAAGATGTGTAAACCACACTACCAGTATGACGATATATGTGAAAGATTTGGAGCAAGTGATCCGTATCACAAAAGTGCTTCTAGATCCTCTCGAGCACCCTTATTCCTGCTACACAAGCTGACAATTTAAAAACCGTCCCTAAAGAGGTCCTTTTAGAAATCACAGGCAATATTTGTTATTTTCTTCTTTCTAAATCTTTAGGTTCTATTTTGTTCCTGAAATATCATCCAAGATTTCGTTAAATATCATCCAAACCTACTTCTATTTTTCATTGAAATAAAGCATTGTAAAAAGCTCTAAAACCCCATATATATACTCTCAGAATGAAATGAGGATTGAATTTAAAAATGCTTTGATATGGAAAGTTACAATCTGAGTGACAAGTATCAAAAATATTAGACTCGGCCAAAAGTTTCAGGATTCAGTGACTTCTTCAAGTTAAGGCACAATTTTCACTAGGAAGATGAATGTATACTAAATTACACAGCATAGTTTAATTAAATGTGCACTTCACGTTTTATAGAAATGCATGAAACTATAAAATGAACACTTGGTGTTCAAGATAATACATAATACAAGTACCATAAAAGTCCTTCTTATTTTTTGCCAAGAATAAGATTCATTTGATAGTGCCAATCATTGCATTCCAGACATTCAAATAGAGAGAGAGAGAGAGAGAGAGAGAGAGATTTTCATTTACCAATCAAATAAATTAAAACTTTCATTTTAGATCAAACAAAAAAGAACATTATCTCCAGAATACACTTGTACAAAATTGTGCACCAATTTAACAATGACGTTGTTCCCTAAACCTGCATTTGTTTATTCACTGAGACAATCTCTTGCTGTCAAACAACTGTTGGCACCAGACGCCCTTTTACCAGACTATATTAAAACCATTATGGCATGAAAAATAGCCAGCAGCCATTTTACCAAAACTATATCAAAACCACTATGAAATGTAAACTACCCAACATTATAGAAAATACGAAAATTTGAAGAAGAAAAATTGATTGCTTTCGTGAAACTTGGCAAGATTATGCTCAAAACTTCCAACATGCAATGTAAAGTTGCAGGTTAACCACCATAACCACATCCAATGACTAGGTTCAAGCAGTGTACCACATGATGTGTAAACCACACTACCAGTGTGACCATATGTGAAATATTTGGACCAAGTGAACCTTGTATCACAAAGGTACTTCTAGAACCCCTCTAGCACCCTTCTCCCTGCTACACAAGCTACTTTAAAAACCTTCCCTTGGGTCCCTTTAGAAATGACCAGAACTATAAACTTTTTCTTTTTTCTTTTTTTGAGGGAAACCAGCACTACAAATAATAAATAAACTTGATTCATTACTGGAATGAAAAATGTTATGATATGGAAATGAAGCATTTTCCAAACCTTTAGCTCCAAACCTACTTCTATTTTTCATTGAAATAAAGCATTGTCCGAAGCTCTAAAATCCCATATATTTACTATCAGAATGAAATGAGGATTGAATTTAAAAATGTTTTGATATAGAAAGTTACAATCTGAGTGACTAGTATCAAAATTATTTGACTCAGCCAAAAGTTTTATGATTCAGTTACTTCAAATGTCCAATTTGTCTCACAACAACAATAAACCGAAGTAATTCAAGTACGATGGGTTTAAAAAGAAACTACCAATTAGTAGTTAAATTAAGATTAGAATTTAGTAAAAATATATCCATTCAACTCTATACTAAATCAATCTTATAACAAACTTACCAAAATGTGTTGCAAGTAAATCAATGCTGTTGCGATTAAGCAGGATCTATATTTTCAACTTTCCACATACAATATCAATTCCATAAAGTTCAGGCTTTGACATTCATGACCTTCCTTTCTAAATACAATGTTTTGTTCATTTCATAATAATAAATAAAGAGATAGTGAAACTACACATTGCAATGAAAACTAATAGCAGATCTGGTAAATCACTGATCTGACTTGTACAATCAATGGTTTGAAACTAGTATAATCCATAGTAATTAAGCGTACTGTACACATTATCTGATAGTGATATTGTTCACCCGCTTCATATATTATCTGATAGTGATATTGTTCACCCGCTTCATATGGCCTACTGGAAGATATCCGCAAGGTGGTCAGTAGTTTTCGTTGAGTCTGACAATCTTCTTGGGATATCTTGGGCATGTGAACGTGCAAGCAGTGGTTAAGATCTGTACCACTGGTTACACGCTCCCACCTCATATGGCTGCATCCATGAATGTTCTAGGAACTGCATCCAAAGTTACAAAGCACATACCATCAGAAAATTATAGCGACATGCATGTACATATATGATATATCATATCCCATCACTAATATGAAACCATTTGTGTGTATAAAGATATGTGTTTGTGATAAGAAGAAAGAGATTGCTTACTTTGAAGGTGGGTCATACTGTGAAAATCTGGTAATTCGCTGATTCGCTGTGAGCACAAACTTTTCTGTTCGTGCTGCTGTTTGATTCTCTTCTTTTTTGAGAATATGAGAATTTCTCTATTCTCCTCCATACCTACAGATATCTATATTGCTCACTCTCTCTTTGATCACATTCACAAGGGTTTCTATGAGAATTGAGAAGTGAAGAAGACTGAGGCATGGTGAGGCTATTTATGGCGTGTTTGGTTTGTAACGTATAAGCTATGTAACGTATACTTCTCATACTTCGAGAACGTACGCTAATTTCTAGGCCAACCAACCACCAATTGTACTTATCTTTTTGAGGGTTCTTTTTTTTTTTTTTTGACAAAATCATTTTGAGGTTTCGATAGTACGATAGTACAAGAGAAAATTTTGAACCCTCTTGAGACCAATAGTATACTAATCTTACCCCTTTAAAAAATAAAAATTATTTTACCTTTTTTTTTTGAAAATTTTTTAAGAATACATTTTCTAACCTTTAAATGTGCTGGATACTTGAAATAATCATAACATGTAGTAAATCTGAATCAAGCATTTTTTACATATGTTACTACAATTAAAATTTTAAATGATACATGAACATTGTTCTTTTTTTTTTTTTTTTGGTAAGATGTAAATTTTACGTTTTTAGTATTAAGTTGGCAAATTGTGAGCAAACTTGTGTCACTTGTGCCTTGAAGTTGACTTGAAGTCCAAGACATGTACCTATGACTACACAAGAGGCTTCATAATTTTTGGAATCTCTACATAGTATATGGATCGAGATCTTCACACGTAGCTTACTAAATTCGATCCGTTGAGATAATAATGCCGTTATAATCTTGAAACAACCTAATCATTTGACATAACTTTTTGGGGTGGGTTTTGTGGATTCCAAGTTAAGGTATAAAAAAATACTTAGAGGATGTGATTTTAGACTTTGGAAAATGTGTATTGCACACCTAAGGTGAGGGTTAACCAAGTTCGCACAAAAACATCACCTAGTAATCATGGAATTATGCAAGATTTTATGATCAAGTTGAAACTGTTTTAATGAGTAAACAAAGAAGTTTCAAGAGGATTTCTAGGAGTGAGTTGGCGTTCACATTCGAACAAAGTCCATTGAAGAGGAGTCCTTGGTTTTGGAGTGTGTGGTCACGTCAATAAGTCTACCTGATTTAATAAGGAAAATTATTGAATGCTTTGGAAGTACTATAAATGCGTACTCTCCCCTTTCACATAAATTGTGTGTTTCATTATAAATTTAATTAGTGAGACCCACAATTATGTGAGAGGAAAAAGTACGCATTTATAGTACTTCAAGAGTACTTAATAATTACCCAGTTAACAATGTATTTAGCATTAAATATGTTGTAATCTTCCATTATTTTATAATAGATTTGTTTCCTTTTTTTTGTTTTTTGTTTTTTTTTTTTTGAGAATCTAATAGATTTGTTTCCTTGAGGTTGGTGGATAAATTTTTGGAGAATTTTTCTTATCTAAAATTTTCTTTGTCACCGTATCATATGCTTCATTTAATTTCCATTTTTTTTTAATATAATAGATTGATTCTCTCCTTGTTTGAGAATTCGAGAATTTCTCTATTCTCCTCCATTGGAGTTTACCTAAAGATTTCTATAGGACTATTGTATTTCTCACTCACTTTTTGATCACAAAGAGTTTCTATGAGAATTGAGATGTGAAGAAGACTAAATCATGGTGAGGCGACTTATAGTGTGGTAGGTTTGTAACGTATACTTTTTTTTTTTGGCTGAATGGTTTGTAACGTATACTTCTTTTTTTTGGCTGAATGGTTTGTAACGTATACTTTTTTTTTGGCTGAATGCATGGTTTGTAACGTATACTTCGAGAACGTACGATAATTTCTAGGCCAACCCAATGGTTCTTATCTTTTTGAGAATTCGGTAGTACAAGATTTGAACCCTCTTGGGAGTTGGGACCAATAGTATTTTTAAAATATTTTTTTTAAAATTTTGTTACAATTTTTTTAAAATTATAAACAATTATCTGACTTTTTTTCTTCTCAAATAAAATATAGGATAAATCACTAAATTTCAAAATACACCCCTAAAGTTTGAGAGTGTTCGGATTTTACACCTTGAAATTTTATAATTTAGATTTTCCCTCCTGAAATTTGGAGGTATTAGGATTTTACATCATGACACTTTTAGAATTTGGATTTTACCTTCTAAAGTTTAGAAATGTTTGAATTTTTCTCCCTAAAGTTTGGGGTGTTTGGATTTTATACTCTGAAGTTTTAGAATTTGGGGGTGCAAAATCCAAATTCTGAAACGTTAGAATGTAAAATCTAAATACTCCCATATTTCAGGGAGTAAAATCGAAACACCCCTAAACTTACCAAAGTTGATAAAAGAAAAAATGATCTTGCATATATAGGTAAAGGAAAAAATACTTTTATGTTACTGATCTTACATTTTCAAAAAAATGTTACTGATCTTACCAACTCTTTTCCCCCCCAATTATCTTACCTTTTAGAGAAAATGAGTCATGTCACTCGTGACATAAGCAAAACATGTGTTACAAATGCATCAATCCTAAATCCATATGCTTGATGCATTTGCAACGCATGTTTTGCTTAAATCTAAAAGGTAAGATAATTGGGGGAAAAGAACTTAGTAAGATCAATACCATTGTCTTGGCCTTGGCCTCATGGTTATCAAGCATATGTATTTCAAACATATCCTAAATCTTTCTCCAAAAAAAAGAAAAAAAGAAAATACATATCCTAAATCAAATTTATGATACTGTGAACCCTACAAAGATTTTTTTTTTGGGTGAGCAACAAAGTTGGTTTAGCGGTTTAAGTTTCTAATTAAGGCCTCCTCATATTCATAAGATCATGAGTATCTCTAACCAAGATTTTGGGACGACTAAGTATTTAGTATTCGAAAAACTCTAGATACTTTTGTAACTAAGAATTTTTTAACACTTCTCTAAGATGGTTAAGATTTCATTTCTTGAATCTAATAATGTATATGTTAGGTTTAGCATTGGCAAATGCATAACAACGTGTTTTGAGTTGTAAGTATCAAATATCAAGTACAAGATCAATGTCCAAGAAGCTGCTCAATAAAAGGAAGATTTTGTAATCTAGACTTGCTCTCAATTGAGTGTCAATTGATCAAGAATGGGGAAATTAGTTTTTTTTTTTTTTTTTCCTAATATGTTTTATTCTCAGCTAACTGATGATATCGATTATTGTAACCCTAATTAGAGAACATATTTAAAGACCCATTAAGTATGACTTTCAAGTGGTTGTAGAGACAAAAAAATAAATAAATAAAAATAAAAATAAAAAATTATATACAAAGAGAGAACTCGAACCTCCAACTATCAACGCTTGAGTACAAAAGCAAATAGAGAAGATATTCTCATGTGTTGTTGCCATATTGTAGATCAAGGTTGAAGCCGCAGAGTCATCCTAAGGTAATTGTGGAAATCAAATCGTCAAGAAATTCTTGAAGACTCGGGCGTAAATTCATATTTGAAAAGTTCAAGAGGCTTGGAACAATTTGATGGGACAAGACCGTTTACAATAGATTACAATTAGTGATAAGGGTCTATTTCAATCTTAAACTTCAACTTTAATAGTGAATTTTTCTTGGGGTTAGGGTTAACTCTCGTAGTGGTTTTTCTCGTGGATGTATCCATACATTTTCCGCTTCATCAATATATGGTTATTTTCTTGCTTTATTATTTATTTGGTGACATATTTAAACCATGCAAATTAACCAGTAATCAAAATTAATGGCATAATTGGTTAATTTAATCAAGTAGAGTTAATTCCCCTAAAATCAACCTATTGGGTCTAAATTTTATTTCAATATAGCGTGTCATATCATTGAACATTTTATATGATGTGTAAATATCTTTTTTTTTTTTGGGTCAAAATGATGCGTAAATATCTTATTTTGCAAAAGGTAAACTTTCAATTTCCTGATTGCAACTCCCAAGGTAGGTGCAAAAATCATTTTAAACCTTCTCTCACAAACTTTGTGAACTTTTTTCTAGAATATAAAAGCTTAATTCAAATTGGTTGAAAATTACTATTGAAATAGAATCGATCCTTGAATAAAACTTTGGTACAATTTACTTAGGTGTCATACATTAAGTTTCAGAATTAAATTAAAACATATAACTACATTGAAAAATATTATACTGTTTATAATTTGGGTCCTGTTAACAGATGCCTTAAGGGAAATTGTTAATAAACTATTTAAAGAAAGCTTTGACACAATTTTCATGAGAAATATATAAAAAGCCGTCGAAAAAATTATTGATTTTTTATTTTCCTATAAAAATTTCTTCAAATAATTCTTAAACCAATGTCCTTTGAGCATCCGTTAACATTTTCCATAAAATTAATGCAACCATGTGTTTGTCTTTAATTGGAAAACTTAATATGCAACACATAAAGATCTGTACTTAAAATTTTGTCTTGAAACATGTATAAAAAAGGTTCATTAATTTAATGTGTCATTGAATGAGTATATTAATGTACTTTTAATGAGATTGATTGATTTAATATGTCATTGAATGAGATTGATTTAATGTATCATTGAATGAGTATATTAATGTGCCTTTAATGAGATTGATTGATTTAATGTATCATTGAATGAGATTCATTGATTCAATTATTCTCATTTAATGTACCTTTAATGTGTCATTATTCTCATTAAAGATACATTAATTATTCTCATTCAATGACACATTAAATCAATGATATATTATAAATTTTGGGGGTGTTTGGATTTTACTCCTTAAAGTTTGTGAATGAGATTGATTCAATGTATCATTGAATGAGTATATTAATGTGCCTTTAATGAGATAGATTGATTCAATGTATCATTGAATGAGTATATTAATGTGCCTTTAATGAGATTGATTGATTTAATTATTCTCATTTAATGTACCTTTAATGTGTCATTATTCTCATTAAAGATACATTAATTATTCTCATTCAATGACACATTAAATCAATAATATATTATAAATTTTGGGGGTGTTTGGATTTTACTCCTTAAAGTCTGTGAGTGTTTGAATTTTATACCTTAAAGTTTCAGAATTTAGGGGTAAAATCCAAATACCTCCAAACTTTAGAAGATAAAATCCAAATTCTGAAATGTCATGGTATAAAATCCATTTAAATATATATATCTTACCTTTTAGATGTATGATTCATGTGCTGTTAGACATATGATTAAAAAAAAAAAGCAAAAATAATTACATTACGTTTTATACATATATCATGTAATTTAAGATTTTAAATGATACTAAATTTAAAATAATATGTAATCTTTGTATTTTGTAAAAGGTAAATGTTAGGTTCATAATATTAGGTTGGCAAACTTGTACCTTGTAAGTTTATTTGACGTGCAAGACATGTGCCCATGATTGCACAAGAGTTTACAAGTTATGAAATCTTGAGACGTAGTAGATCGCTTGAGATCTAGACACGTAATTTGCTATAGTTGATCCATCAAGAATCATGCAGTCAAATCCTAATTTAGTCTTCAAAACTTCTAATGCTTCTCAAATTCCGAGTTAATGTATAAAAAGAGACCGAGAGGATGTGATTTGATAATTTTGAGAGTTGTGTATTGCACACTAAAGGTGTGGTTTAACCAAGTTCTCACAAAAGCATGATCAAGGTTTTAAGATTATTCAAGATTTGTTGATTTAAAAAAGTCATTTCACAAGTCTAGGATTAAAAAGTCATATTACTTTTCCTTTTTTCTTTTTTTGTAATATGACTTTTTTATTCCTAGACTTTTGAAATTACTTTTTTTAATCATCAAATCTTGAATAATCTTAAAACCTTGATCATGCTTTTGTGAGACTTGACATAACACAAAGTTAAAGTTGAATTGAACTTTCAAGCACAAAATTGTTATTTTTTGCATAAAATTTGGAAACTTTATTCTATAAATATCAATGCTTAATTCTCATTGCTGAAAAATACTCATAAAGTAGTATTGAGAATAAAATAAAATTTAGGTACAATTCCGATGTGCCATACATTAAATGTTTAGAAGACTTAAACTAATGCACTACTTCATTACAAAGAAGTTCCTAAGTTTATACGCAAAGATTATTTTTCTGAATTCACTGTGTGAATTAATTAATTAATATGACAACACAATAAAACCTAATTTGGTTATGTTTTCCAATTTCCTTCTACTATTTGAACAAGTTCCTCACTCTCAATCTGTTCAACCTGTCATCCAGTCTCCTTCCATTTCAAGATAAAAGCTTCAAATTCATAACTTTGACCTGACCTTCCCACTATTTTCCCCCCTTCTTTTAAAGCTCCTTACATCATATAGTTTAAACAAACAAAAAAGTAGAGATATTGTAAAGGAAAACTGTTAAAGAAATGTGCAATTTTTTATTTTTTTTTTAAGAAGAAGAATCCACTCTAATTAGTGTAATCGTGACTAAAATATACAGAGAAATAAAAAATTTAAGTCGGGATTCATGATGTACGAGGTGAATTGAAAGATTTGAAAGTGGATTTGAATTTTGGATGCAATATTTGAATTTCCAGTGTACGGTAGTATGTAATTAACTACTTTGTTTAAACAATGTAATTGACCACTTTGTTTAAAGTAATTGAGTTGTTGACATCACTGTAAAAACGTCAATCTATCTCTTTGATTCCAGTACCCAATGGCCATTCTTAAATTTATCAGGCCATTATTAGTAGAATAGTACAATAGAACTATTCCTGGCTAATCACTTAGCCTCTATTCTGTTTTAAAAACTAGTGCACAATCCTCATGACTTACTTGTCTTCGATTATAAATTTAACAGATATTTGTACATATGAAGATGAAAAATACATTTAAGATGGTTGGATTCTGGATTTGATTTTGACATATACTATTCATATTCAGCAATTAATCTCCATGAACAAGTTTGGAGCAAAACTTAAGTACAGTACTTAACTATTGTTCCTTAAGTTCTCCTCTTAAGATTCAGTTATCTAGTTTTTTTCTCATAGGATGAAAGTGTATTTTTAGTTAAGTACAGCCATATGACTAAATCTTAAAAGGGAAACCTAAGGAACGACACTTAAGTTTTGCCCATAAATTTGTGTTAAGTTATGGTTTTTCACATAATATTTATGTTGGCTTTATTCCAGGACAAAAAGTATTGTAATTAGATTAATTTATTTTTTTGTATTTTGTGGGATTTAATTGTAATAGGTTTAATCTTAAGTAGTGAAGATTTGCTCAAGAAATTGATCCCACGACTTGGCTTGTGAGTGGTGCGAAAGCTCACATGAGGAGCACATGTCAGAAACTAAAGAGTCAGTGTGTTTCGCGGCTCATCTCGCAACTTGGCTAAATCACAAGATGACCCATGAAATGCACTGGTTAAGTGTGGCTCTTATACCCTTCACTCATACTAAATATACCATCATTACCCACAAAATTATAAAGAGACTATTCCTACAAAGGTTTCTACAACGCTCATCTTGTTAGAGAGAGCTACACATCCTCAAGAAAGAAATCATTGTAGTTTCTTCTCCTCCCCTATCCCATTGTTATATCTTGAGAGGAGATTTGTATCCAAACACAACCCACACATATTCAGAGTGTAACGAATTTTGGAGCTTGGGAAGTATTGAGTATTTGCCAAAATAAGCCGATGGAGCTTGGTGAATGCAATCGGGCAGTATTGCGAGATCTTAGAAGCTAGTGAAGACAAGACTTCAAGAAGTCCGTTGGTAGCTGGAACTTGGAGGGCTCAAGTACTTTGAGTAGATTAGATTTGGAAAGTCTTTTTGTTATCCTCGTACTCCAACTTATTCGTTAGTAGATTGGGCTCAAGCCACATGAAAAGCACATGCCAAAAGTTGAAGAGTCAGTGTGTTTCGTGAATCATCTCGCCACTTAGCCAACTTGCAAGATGATCTGCAAAATGCAATGTTTAAGTATGGCTCTTATACTCTTCACTCATACTATATATACTATCATTACCTACAAAATTGTAAAAAAGGCTATTCAAAAGAAAACCCTACAACGGTTTCTACAATACCTATCTTCTTAGAGAAAACTACACATTCTCAAGAGAGAAATCATTGTAGTATCTTCTCCTCCCCCCTCCCATTGTTATATCTTGAGAGGAGATTTGTACCCAAACACAACCCATACATATTCAGAATGTAGAGAGTTTTGGAGCTTGGGAAGCATTGGGTATTTGCCAAAATAAGCTGGTGAGGCTTGGCAAATGCAATCGGGTGGTATTGCGGGAACCTAGAACCTAGTGAAGATAAAACTCCAAGAAGTCCGTTGGTAGCTGGGGCTTGAAGGGTCTTTTTGGTATCCTTGTACTCCAACTTATTCACTAGTGGATCATTTCAGCCTAAAGTGCTAAGAAGAGGTTTTTCGTCGAGTTCTTCAGTTTCCTCTTTGATAACACATCGTCGTGTTATCTTGAGTTTGCTATTCTTTTACCCACTGCCCTTTCCATTTTAGCATTGCACTTATTTGTTCATCCATGCAATTGTTGAATGCTTAGATTAATTAATTTGCTAATCACGTATATTCCACATTAAGTATGTTAAGCATAAAATTAATCAAGTCATAATTAAGAATTGGAGGTCTAAACAAGCTATAATGTTCTCCACAATTTTAGCTTTCAGTTTGGTATTGGCATATACACGCCTTTTAAGTAAGCCTTCAAGTTTGAGGTGTGTTGTGGGCACCATGTAAAAGTTAACTCTATAAGAGCATTCTCATCAAGAATGCTAAATGTTATTTTTTAACATCAAATTTTTAAAAAGCACACTCCATCAAGAATGCTAAATGCTATTAATTTTGACATCTTGCTACAATGCGCTCTCAAAAATGAAAGCACACTTTAGCAAGATGTTATAATTTTTTAATATTTTCTCTTTCCTTTGATCTCTCTCTCTCTCTCTCTCTCTCTCTCTCTCTCTCTCTCTCTCTCTCTCTCTCTCTCTCTCTCTCTCTCTCTCTCTCTCTACCTTTTCTCTCTTTTTCTCTGCCTCTTCGTCTCCCTCTTTCTCACATCAAGCTCTGCTCCAAATCAGCACCGGTGTGGAGATCGGCATGCAGATCCTGCTCTCCGTCTCCCTCTTTCTCACATCAAGCTTCTTCTTCTTTTTTCTGCTCCAAATCAACACCGATGTGGAGATTGGCATGCAGATCCCGCTCTCGGATTGACTCCGTTCGAAGATTTTTCCTCCGTGTGTTGATCGTCGCTGTGGGTTTGGGTTTGGGTCTAGGTTCAATGTTGGTTTTGTCCTTCTATTTCCTCTTGCCCTCTAGTACTGATTTAAATTCCAACGGTCTTGCATATATCTGATGTTTTTGTTTGGTGTTTTTGTTTTTGTTTTTCTGATTGGTGGATGCTATTGTGGTTTTGGGCTTGCAATTTTGGTGGTTGTGGTTGTGGGTGATGGTGATGGTGATGGTGGTAGTGGTTGTGGGTGTGGCCGGTGGTGACTAAAGGCAGTGGGTGTGGGTGTGATTTGCTAGGTTGAGATGGTCTGTGTGAGTTTGCTGGGTTCAAAGAGATCGGAAGAGAGAGAAAGAAATATATATTGAAGAATAAAGAAATAATAAAAAAAGAATATTTAAATTAAGTGGTAAAAAATATAGATGTGGGGCCCGAAATCTGAGGTCCCAGCCCACTTTGTATTAGAAGCCCAAGCCCAGGCCGAGGAGCCTTACTGCTAAGGACGCGCAATGAAAGCTTCTCGAAGGTCCAAGGATGTGGCCGAAGACGACTTTACGCCCAACATCTTACAGAAAGGCCTGAAGAAAATGACAAATTCAGCACAAGATAAGCACAAGGGAGAAGGCTGCCAACGCCTTAATGTGGAGCCCAGTGCCTGACAAACCCACACTCATATCCTGCTATCCAGCCTTCCCCAACCACTCTGACGTGAGGATTGATAAGACAAGTAACCACCCTGAACAATGAGAAACGGACACGTGGGTGAAGAATGGGAAGGAAATACTAGTATAAAAGGGAAGCTCGTCGCATTGACAAAGGGGGCTTCCCAGGACCAGAGAAAAAGGGGGAGAACGAACTCATAAAGGAGGAGGGTGGCGAGGACAAGACGCTCCTCGGACTAATTCCGAGGAGATAGATCTTCACACCACATCCGTATAAGGCTTAGCCATACAGGCCAAACCCACCTTCGCAGGGGCTTCCACGAAAATCCCGGCCAAAACCGTCGCCCAACGACCAAGGACCAGCCTTTCCAAGCCCACTCTCTATAAATCGTATTGTTCGGGCCCCTTTAAAACGAGCCCATCATCGGGTCGTTAAAAATTGTGTCCCTACAATAGACTTTTTGATGTTAGGTGTATTGTAAAATAAGTTGTTAAAATTGATAAAAATGACTTTTTAAAATGCTAAATACTAAAATTTTTACAATATTTAATGAGAATGCTCTAAGTAACTGTAAGGCAATTTTCCTTACCAGCTCATAATCATGTCCTAAGGACACTACAAAAAAGATTGCTATTAGCAATGGCTAGAGTTCGTCACAACAACACAAAAAGCTGTCGCAGATTAGTAGTGTTGATGGCAAAAGGCCGTCGACTTCCGTTGGTAAAAGCCTTGTCGGTAATACTATATTACCGACAAGGCCGTCGTTAACACTTATTTTCGACCGTAAAAAGGCATTGTAAGCACTTGATATTTTTCGTCGAAAATAATTCTTCATATGAGGAAGTTGGACGACCAAATACAATTTGTGATGAACTAAGGTCATCGTTAATGTATTTTTTAGATGACTAAAAGTCGTCATAAATACTTGATTTGTCGTCAAAAATACATCTTCATGCGAGGAAGTTGGACGACTAAATATATTTTGCAATGAACTAAGGCCATCGTTAATGTATTTTTTCGATGACTTAAATTCATCATAAATACTTGATTTGCCGTCAAAAATACAATTTCAAACAATGAAGTTGAACGACCAAATACATTTTGCGAGGAACTATAGCCGTAGTTAATCTATTTTTTTCGACAACTAAAAGCCATCGTAAATACTTAGCTTTTCATAAAAAATACAACATCTTAGTGACCATTTACTTTTTTTAACTTTGACCGTTATTAAAAATTAGTTACCATGTCACTAATACATTATTTACAACAAAATAGCTCTGTCGAATAAAAAAAGGCTATTTATAGTACTTTAATTGTGACAAAACAATTTTGTCGAAAAAGAAACACATGAATTACATGAAAGTAAATAAAAAAATATAAATTACAAACATACATCTAATAAAAAATTCTTCATTCAAATAACAAGTACAAATCCATAATTGTTCAAAACTAGTAAGTGAATAATGCAACAAAATTGAAAATATCAAAAGGTTTACAAAATAGCGTGATGTTCAACAATACATGAAAGCTATATTAATTATATCCTTCATGAAACTTGAAAGCAAAAGTATTGGAAGATCAGTCATCATCTGAGCCAGTTTCCTCTATCTGAGAGTCACCTTCCTCCTCAAAGTCATCTTTTGTCATTATTCACACTATGATCTCCTCCCTAACATTGTTTTGCAATATTTTAAATTAAACTAAATAAATATACAAAAATTATAACTACACAAATTTTTATATTTAAAGTAAATAATAAAGAATTAACTAAAATATATTCATCTAAAAACATTAACACAATCACCATGATAAATGAAAAAACATCAAAAATAAATCCTTACTACCGACGCAAACATTGCCTCTATCATAAATCCTTACTACTAACAAGAACCTTGTAGTTCTCTTGTGAATAAGAACTTCCAGGAATACATCTTCCACCAATAACCACATTAATAGTACATCCCCATCACTCTTAAAAATATATCCATCAGCACAACAAGTCATATAAAATTATATATGCACCAAGAATAGCAATTAATTGAAAACTATAATGAGAAAATTTATCACTTATTTCAACAACCTCAAAAATAGAAAAAAAAAAAAATTAATGTTGATTATCTTGGAAAAAAATATATATGTGTAGTAGGTGCTTGCATATAATTAAGATTTATCAATAGATTGGCCGGAGCCACCAATGCACACAAACATTACACTATTTACTAGTACCCAACTGTCAAGAATTTTGCCTACAATACGAGATTGTATATTATGAAAGAGATATATCTAAACCAAACCCAAAATTTAGATAAAGGAAATAAACCAACAAATCTATTTACTAATCCACTACATTAACAAAATAAATCAAAATATAAGGATTTAAGAAAACTAACCTTTTGGGTTTGATGGTGATTGGGAGAAACAGAAAGACCTAGAGAGTGAATAGTGGAGGAATATTGAAAAATATGTGGGCTATAGATTATAGAGTATAGTGAAATAGAGAGTTAGTGGTTAGTCTTTTAGTGGGAGGGAAAGGGAGACGTGGGATCCATTAAAAAGAAAAAGGGAGGCATTGTTTTCAGTGAAAGGTAGGGAGGGAACTAGCTAGGAGGTAGGGTTTTGCCTTTTTATTTCCATTTTTTTTTTTTTTTTTAGTGCTAAAATGATACTGTGTGCGTTTACACTTTATAGCAACATGACTTCTTTTTTGTTTTATTGTTGACACCCTATTTTGCAACCCGTATTTAACCTCACATGGAGGGTAAAAGGGTAATTTCACATTGGAAATATGCATCTTGATTCTGGTCATTAGATCCTTAATCTCATTTCACCAAAATTATCTTGATGTTGTAATGATCAAATCGACTGGTCATGAGCCCTGATCGGATCATTAGATTGAAAGTTATCATTAAATCAAGTTTTAATAGCTGAGATGCACTATCACAAATTGAGTCCAACTATATGTGATTATGAACAATTGATTTCAATTGGTTATAAGTATAATCAATTTGAAATCGATGATGTGTCATAATTTTATTGGTTAGGACTATATTTTATGGTAGGGTTACACACACCTAATTAACTAGATAGTTAAACATTAATTATTCAATGAGTAATTTGTGCAATTATCTTTTAATTAGGATAAATTTCGAACCAATTAAGTCTGAAATGGGAGTGATTGGAGCCATTTAATGTTAATTGGGAGCTAATTTGGAACCTACTAATGTTAATTGTACTGAAACCATTTTCTAACAAATAACCTCTGCTCACCATTTCATCGATATCTCTCAGAATATTTTGAATCTGTGAATGAGGTTAATTTTCCCAAAAACTAGACATCCGGGGCTTCAATTTGAGCATAAGAATGAGATAATTTCGATCAAAATTGAGACAGATATGATTTTTCAAAGTTAGCTCTACAAGCTGTTACAGCAGCTACAGAAAAACCGAACTTTGCTTGCTCTTCACTCTCATCAACCTCCACATTTAATGCATCAGATTTCTCCAAAGGCTAAAATGAGGTCTAGGTTCATGATTCCTTGTCAACCCTCATTAAATGGCCTTTCATTCATATTTCCTCCACCACTACTATATAAACCCCCCTTCTCCTTCATTCCAAGACACAAAAAATCCCCCTCTCTTCTCTTCTCTTGAGTTCTAATGAAATTGAGTAGTCTTGTCATATCTTGGTCTTCCTGAGACTCAAGGTATTGAGTGAGACTCACTCTCCCTCTCCTAGCTCTTTTTTTCCTCCACCTTTAGGACCTCCATCAAGAATCACCTCCTCCGTTATATGGATTTTGCATGAAGGTATAATCCTCTTCCCTAACTGTTTGTTTATATTGCCATGATGAGAATTTAAGATTAAAGCATGATAATTCCCTTGAATATGTTTGAATGTTCTTATGTGTTCTTCACGTGTTCTTAGTTGTTCATCACATGTTCATGCATATCACTAGATTTAATCTTAAATCCACATCAAAAATATGAAAAACATGTTTGTTTCATAATTCTTTCAAGTCTTTGAATCTAGGATATTACCATACACACACATTCACTAAAATTTATTTTTCAATCCAAATGCAATACTTAATAAATTGAATTAGGGTTTTATCACACGCACACACTTTAAATTAAACATGTAAATTGATTGACATATTGGATGATATGATATGAATGTTGGCCACCATAGTCTAGAAGACTGGTTTCACCGGGTAAGGTGGGTGCCTAACACCTTCCCACCTTGTAACATAGCCTCCGAGTTTAGATCAAGGGTTAGTAGATCAAATGCTTATCCATGTAATTTTCAATTTCTAGATTGTAACTAGGAAACAAAGCCATGTACTTTATCTTAGATTGTATCTAGGATCAAAGCCATGTAATTTTCCTATGATCTATATAAATTCAATTTCAAATTAATAAAATGAGGAATTTTTCAATTATGGTTTTCTTATTTTTCCAATAATTAAATAAGTGGCGACTCCATTGTAAAACCCTTAATCTAAAAGGAAAAATATGACTAGTCGAACCTCCATTTTGAGAGGTAATAACATGACTCCACCCATTCACGTGGGTTTGGCCCAACATCCTATAAAAAGGGGCTGGGGGTGCGGTCTCTCACATTTATTTATAAAATTATGTGGTTTTTTTTTTTTTTTTTTTTGATGACAACCACGTCACTTTTTTTTTTTTTTTTTTTTGGGTCACTCTGAAATATCACTTTTTTTAATTATTATTATTAATAAAAAGATAGAAACACTATGAAATCTCACTTCTTGCAATTTTTTTATTTATTTTTATTTTTTATATAGTAAGTGTTCTTTTAAAAAAGTAAGGGAAATATATCCTCAATATTGTGTAGGTGGATTTCTTTTACGGAAAAATAACCTCAATATTTTTCTTAAAAATTTTTTTTTTTATTTGGAAAAACCATCCCATTTGAAGGGAAAAAACATTTTCCACTTGACATCCCATTGACCAAATTTTGTTAAATTAATATTAAAAATATTGTGTACTTACCTACTCGCAAATTTCCAAAATTATTTTATTTTATAATTAAAATTCATTGATTTCAATTTTTAATTAAAGAGTGTTTTCAAATATTTAATATGCCATTTTTTTAAAATTTTTTCAATGAGTTGTGGAAAGAATTGTCGTTGCTAGTAATTTGGTACTTGATAAACTTTGCATTATTATTCTAAAATTTTCAGTATTGTATGTACTATTCATTGTTAAACTTTAGTAAAAGAAAATTTATAGAAAAGCATAAAAGTCGAGAAAACCCTAAAATACAAAGTAATACCCAAAACCCACTCAAAACCTCCCTATTCAACCTAATTTGATCCTATCGAGTGGTCATAGATCCAAATTCGATGGTTGACCATGTTTGACCAAATATTGACCAAGTTTTGCAAACTTTGACTACTCATTTCTCACAATCTGACCGTCTAATTGTTATCATACTTCGCCAACACCAATATCTCATCACATTCTTCAAATCTAACAGTTGGATTTTGGATTTGAGACTAAAGCATTATTGACATGTGTTGTTGTACCAACACACCAAGAAATTTTGATTGGTCACGTTCTCCTAATCCAACCGTTCGATTGTGCTCAAAATTCATCAAAACCAATATTTTATCCCACACTTTCAATCTAACGATCAAATATTAAATCTAACTCTGGCACAAGATGGATGTGTGTCGTTGTATCTACCTATCATGAAACTTCAATCACTAAAAATATCCAATACTCTTCTAAGAGAGTTATACACTATATACATATTACTAAAAACCGAGAAAATTACTTATAAAATACAACCAAAAACCTAGAAAATGACCCCAATGGATTTACATATGACCTTTGACTTTGCCATTTTAAAATTAGAAATTAATAAAAGCATGAAAACCAAAAATACCTTAAAATACTGACCAATACCCAAAACCCACTTAAAAACTCCCTGATCAATCTAATTTGATCAAATCCAGTGGTCCTGGAACCAACTTTGAAGTTTGACAAAGATTGACCAATTTAATAGACTTTGATGAAGTTTCGAAGGATTTGACTGTTCTGTTCTCACATTTTGACCGTTTGATTTTCATTATAATATACAAACACAAATATTTCATCATATTTTACCAATCCAACGGTTAGATTTTGGTTCTCCATCTAGTTGCATGATGGACATATGTTGTTTTACCCACCCACTAGGAAACTTTGTTTAACCCCATTGATACAATCCGACCATCCAAAATGGCTAAAATACACCATCAAAGCTAGGAAATGACCAAATACCTATAAACTTCTAAAGTGACGAAAGTACCCCTAAAAGCTTCAAAATACCTTTTACTACTAAATTGACCAAAATAGCCCTGAAGAACTTGGAGGGTCTTGAAAAATAACTATTTACGACGGTCAGCATGTTCGTCGCAAATACAAACTCAATTAGAAAAATTAATTACAATGGATAAATGTCGTCACAAATGTGAAAAGTAAGGAGGGAGTTTTCCCTCCAAAATATTTTACCATTTTTGATGACTTCATGGCTGTCACTAATACCCTTTTTTAGGGGTGTCAATGTTCAACCCAACCCGCGAACACGACACGAACCCGACACGTGTTTTTTCGGGTTAGGGTTAGGCCTTAATGGGTTTGGGTCATAAACGGGTCGACCCGAAAGCGACACGATAAGAAACGTGTCATAAGCGGGTCAACCTGCATAACCCGCAATAGACACGTTTGACACGCCAATTTATTTGTGTCAACCTGAAATGACCCACTTAACACAACTCGTTTAACTCGTATAACAAATAAATATTTATTTTATTTTAGATTTGTCAAATACTTTTTATATCCAACATATATTTTAAATTTAAAAAGAAAAGTGAGTAATTACAAAAATTTACAAGGGATATAATTGGAAATTGAAACTTTACAGACTCTAAAACTATTAATACTTTTGGGGGGGGGGGGGGGGGGGATGAGCATATAGAACTTGCACAAATGAAATTGGATGAGCTTGTGGAAGATGTTTTGAATTTGAACATCAGTAAAGAATCTATGGATGATAATCGTGTCATAGTTAGGATTAGTCTACTGTTTGCTCAAATTCTTTCAATATTGATACTTAGCATTTGGCGAGTTCTAAAGATAATATATTTTTGTTGAACTATGTTATTTTATTTTTGTTATTTTGATTTTGGGTTGAAGTGTATGCACTTCTTTTGGAGTGTAAAGAACTTATTTCTAGATGAATGTTATATTTTTGTTGAATTATATTATTTTTAATATGGGTTGAAAACTTAAAGTATATGTACTGCTTTTTGGGATGTAAAAAAAATTATTTCTAGATGGATGTTATATTTAATATTATGCAGGTTAAAATGGGTTGTGTTACATTCGTGTCAACCCAACACGACTCGTTTATTAAGCATGTCAAATGGGTTGGGTCAGATCAACCCGCTTTATTAACAGGTCGAATTAGGGTTGAAGGATCATAACACAATTATTAAATGGGTCGAGTTAGGGTTGAGCCATTTAATCGAATACCCCTACCTCGACACGACACGAACCCGACACGTTAACCTGAATTGACACCCCTACCCTTTTTTTTATATTTACGATGGAAGAATTTTTGTCACAAATAATAACACCATAAAAAATGTATATTTTGTATTTTCAACGCACAAAAACCGTCACAAGTGTTAATAGTTCTGATGGTTTTTCTTTGGTCATCGTAAATAATACCCACTTTTATACTTACGATGGAAGAATGTTTGTCACAAATAATAACACCATAAAAAATAATTTTTTTTTTTGGTATTTTCGAAACACAAAAGCCGTCACAAGTGTTAATAGTTTCAACGGTTTTTCTTCAGTCATCATAAATAATACCATTTTTTATATTTACGATGGAAGAATGTTTGTCACAAATAATAACACCATAAAAAAATATATTTTGTATTTCCGATGCACAAAAGCCGTCACTAGTGTTAGTAATTCCGATGGTTTTTATTCGGTTGTCGTAAATAATACTTTATTAGCGATGAACATTTTTATGCTGTCGTAAAAAGTAAGGCGGGAACACTTCCCTCCAAAATAAATCATATTTTTGACAAAAATAATAGGCATTTTCGACGAACTCAGTTTGTCGTCACAAATGTTTTAATATTTGATAAGTAATTGTCGACGAAAGAGACTTGCCATCGAAAAAGCTAGTTTTTCCGATGGCTTTTTGTAGTCATCGAAAAAGTTTCGTCACAAATAGCAATCATTTTTGTAGTGGGAATGCTGTCTAGCAAGTAGCAAGTTGGTGAATGCTTGTATATTTTATTATCCGGCTAAAACCTCTGTTTAGTTTCTATTTCTGGTTCCAAGTATAGCATGTTGCATCAAATGCATATTTGCATCCTTTCAAACTAGAGTAGTTGCTGGAGAGGTGAGAGTTGAGACCTCAAGTTGTGAATGAATTGGAGGGACGACATCAACGTCACTATCACATGTTCCTATTACCAACATCATTTTATTAGTATCAATGAAAAGGATAAGAAACCCTTTAAATTGTGAAAAGTATCGTAAAAAAACCAATATCTTGTAAACCAAATATAAAAATTACTCAGAGTCCAATTGTCTTCTTTTCATAGATGGGGAAAGTGGGTCACGTTGCTCCTAAGCCTTCCTCAACAACCGAGTTAAGTTTGACAAAAACAAAAAAAAGGGGGGGGGGGGGGGGGGGCGGGGTAGATTAAGTAGAAAGTGAAACATGGTTTAAAAATATAAGGTCAAGAGTAGATGTAAAAACTTTTACGTATAGAATTTTTAGCAAAAGTTACTGTATAAATTATTTCACTGGTTATCCGTTTCCTCTAAAAATAATAATAATAAAGCAGGCCACACTATAATAATGTTTAAATTGAACAACTACTGAGGAAAGGAATATCAACAAAATAAGGCAGTATGTTTGTTTCTCAACCAAAAAAACAAAACAAAACTTTAAGCCTGGAGCTAAGCCATGTACTACTTCACTCTTTTTCAAGAACGTGGAAAGTGGGCTAGGCTTGAAGACTAAATTCTTCGATAAAGGTACTGAGTAAAAGAAAAAAAAAATTATAAATGGATAGATAGTTTTTTTTTTTTTTTCCAATTTACTGCGTGTCAATTATATTATTTTATATAACTATATTTATTTGTGCACTCAATTTCATTTCTTATTAAAATCGTATCAACTTAATCAGGAATCATTCTGTCTTTGTCCAACACACAACCATTGAACATATGAATGGCACAACTAACATATCCACAACTATACAAAACCCATGATTAGTCTAAAAACTTCTGACAAAGTCATAATATTTAAAAAATTATTATGATCAGCACATTTAACAAAATATAATTTAATTAAAAAAATAATGATTAATTCATAATTTTCTAATAGCTTAAACTTTTGAGATAATTGGTAATTTACCACAAAATATACTCTAATGATTCTAAAAATAAATAAATAAAGTATACTCTAGATTACTAGTGCTCATAAACTATTGTTTCTCAAGGCAAGAGAAAATCTGTTAGACCAAGATAGTGATAGAATTTACATTAAAAAAAAAAAAAAAAATTTATTTGATTGTCTGTAATACTTATTTAGAAAATTCAAATTATAAAACAATCTTGTGTCTGTATTTCATTTGATTGTCTAATTACAAGCCTCTCTCTCTCTCTCTCAAAAAATAATGGCTAAGGTTCAATGTCATAATTTTGGGAGAAATATTAATAAAATAATAATAATAATGTGTAAAATATAAAAAATAGGTTCTTATACTAAAATAAACGAAAAAATTTAGTCGAATTGATGCTAATGGTTATGCTTGCAAAACAATGAAGAAAACGTTTTTACATTCTAAAGATTTCTTGTTGTACAAATGCTTTAAGGCAAAATACTTTTGGAATTATTACTTCCTTGAAGCTACGGATTGACCAGGGAGCTCATTTTTTTGGAGAGGTATTTTAGCTGCCAAGCCACTACTTCTAATAAGGGGCACCTTTTGGAGAGTGGGATATTGTCAAGAAATTACAGTGACAAAGGATAAAATGTTCGCTGTATTTTACAGCCAAGCCCTCTTATATATTGAAGATGATGTTAGAGTTTGTGACTTGATTGATCTGAATACTAGCAATGTTTATAACACACACCTTGTTACATGTTTATAACTCACGATTTCAATTCAAAAAATGTGTGTATATCGTTATCCAAACTAAAAAACAGTCATAGGTTGATAACGGCCTTTTTTATCTTAACACTTATTGTCCATTAATTAGTTTTTTTTTTTTTTCATTGACTAAAAATTCAGTCACAGATGTATTATGAATAGGTAATTATTATTCATGTGCATCAGGCAAGACGATAGTATAAATTGTTTTGATTTCTTCCTATTAATTGTTTCTTCATTATCTTATTGTCTCTTAATTAGTTTATTTTGTTTTCATGACTAAATATTCAGTTTTTTTTTTTGTTTTGAGAATCCACATCAAAAGATTTTATTCAGCTAAGGCTATGAAAATCAGCCTGACGAACATCTGCAATCTCTGGTGGTACATCTTCCATCCAGACTTGTAATGACGAAAAAGAAAGTGCCCACCTCGCAATCGAGTGAGCTACAGTATTACAATGCCTCCTTACATGAGAAAAAGAAATAATGGAGAAACTAGAGGCTAAGTACTGTATATCCTTGATAATATGACCGAACTGTGCAAGGCTATGAGAGTTTGACTTCAGACCGTTCATGAGAATCTGTGAATCACCTTCCAGCACCCCCTTATTGAGACCAGTTTCCAACGCCAACTCCATTGCACGCCTGGCTGCTAAGGCCTCAACTTCAATAGTTGTACTAGGTAGTGGAAGTCGATGAGCCAAGGAGACCATCACCTCCCCCTTGCTGTCCCTAATCACCACCCCTATTCCGGCCTGGTTTTCATCCTTGAAAAGTGCCCCATCAAAATTAATCTTGTACTGTTGGTGCGCTGGTGGCTGCCACTGCATTGAGGGTCTGTCCGTAGCTGCTGTTTCTGCATAATTTTGCAACAAAAATTCCTGTAACCTGTTTCGAGCTAATTGCACCAAGTTTGGTAGATTTTCATCTCTTTTCCCAACCCTCATATCATTCCGTCTCTTCCATATAGTCCATACAACCATAGCAAATAGTTCCGGATCCCTGTTCTCAGCCAAAATGCACCCCATAAGATCAACAAAGCTCTTTATTTGCCTTAGACTATGCTGGTTCCAAGCTTGTACCGAGAGCCAAATTTCCTCCAACTTCGGACAGAGGTATAGAGCATGGAGTGTGTCTTCTTGCTGCATCTTACAGTGATCACAGCAGTCATCATTTAACACCTTTCTTTTAACTAAATTCTGCTTCGTGGGGAGTGAGTTTTTCACAGCTCTCCAAACTAGATTTTTGACTTTGCTTGGCACGTTGAGACCCCATATCCCCTTCCACAGTGGCTTGAGCATCAAAGGATCAGAC
This sequence comes from Quercus lobata, assembly GCF_001633185.2. Taxonomy (NCBI): domain Eukaryota; kingdom Viridiplantae; phylum Streptophyta; class Magnoliopsida; order Fagales; family Fagaceae; genus Quercus; species Quercus lobata. Next base: position 15,957,918 of record NC_044908.1, on the reverse strand, counting down.
TGACCCGGTTGTTGATTCTGAAATTCCGTCTGCAGAAACTTATAACCCGACTTGACTGTGTATGCTCCATTAGCACTGTGAGGCCAAATTAGTTCATCCGATTGCTCAGTGAGGCAAAGGGGAATGCTTTTCACCAATGTTGCCTCAAATTCCAGCAAGGTTTCATCAATTAACTCAGTCTTCCAGCATCTTCGTTCTTCATCAATCAAGCTTTGGACTTTTGCTTCAGCCAAAACATCTATCCGTGGAGATAAAACTAGTGCTGAATGTTTTTGTGGCAGCCACCTATCCCCCCAAATATGAGCTGACTTCCCATCTCCAATTCTCCAAATAGCCCCATGTTTAATCACATCTCTCCCTTTAATAATGCTCTTCCATGCATAGGATGCCGAGCTTGGACAAGTGGCCTCCATGACTGAACAATTTGGGAAAAACCTCGCTTTAAAAATCCGATAAAACAGTGAGGATTTATCATGTAGAAGTCTCCAAGTTTGTTTAGCGAGCAAAGCATCATTAAAACGGGACAAGTCCTTGAATCCCATCCCTCCTTGCTCCTTTGGCTTACATAACTCTTCCCACCTTACCCAATGCACCTTTCGACTATCTCCTCGCTGCCCCCAAAAAAATTTCCGAATAAGAGCTTCAATGTCATGGCACAGAGTAACCAGTAGTTTGAAACATGACATAGTGTAGGTAGGTAAAGCTTGAGCCACTGCTTTAATTAAAATTTCTCTCCCCGCTTGTGATAAGAGCTTGCCTTCCCACCCTTGGAGCCTTTTCCAAACTCTTTGCTTAATGTTAGCAAAGCTATCCTTCTTTTTTCGCCCTATGAAACTTGGCAATCCCAAATACTTCTCATATCGCTTGACCACGGGTACTCCAAGGGCTACTTGAATTGAAGCTTGCATTTGATGGGAAGTGGACCTGCTAAAAAATAGAGTAGTTTTATCTCTATTTATTTGTTGCCCCGATGCTTGCTCATAAGTGGCTAGGATCTCCAAAAGCTTCGCACACTCATTAATTTTTGCCCTGCAAAAAATAAGGCTGTCATCTGCAAAAAGAAGGTGTGTTGGCTTCGGTGCACTTCTACAAATAGAAACACCCCTTATATCTCTAGTCTCCTCTACTTTTCTCAACAAACCATGAAACCCTTCTGTGCATAACAAGAATAAGTAAGGAGACAAAGGATCTCCTAGGCGCAGCCCCTGTGAAGGTGTGATGTGACCATGTGGCTCTCCATTAATTAAAACGGAATAAGTAGCCCTTGAAATACATTGCATCATCAAATTTACCCAAGTGTCTCCAAAACCCATCTTCTTCATCAATTTCTCCATATACAGCCACTCCACCCTATCATACGCCTTGCTCATGTCCAGTTTAAGTGTCATATACCCCATCTCCCCCGAACTATGGTTCCTCATATAATGGAGGGTTTCGAAAGCCACCATAATATTGTCAAAAATCAATCTATCCTTCACAAAAGCACTTTGTTGTTCCGACACTAGGTTGGGAAGAATTTTCTTCAACCTGTTTGCCAAAACTTTTGAAAAAATTTTGTACAAAACGTTGCTGAGACTTATAGGGCGATATTGTGAAATATATTCAGGACTATGAACTTTAGGGATTAAAGTTATGAAAGAATGACATAAAGATGGAGGGAGATTACCCAAATTAAGGAGATACAGAATATCATCAACCACATCATTACCCACCAAAGACCAATAATGTTGGTAGAAAATGGGTGGCATTCCATCCGGTCCAGGTGATTTCAGGGGAGCCATCTGCTTAAGAGCTGTCTCTACTTCTTCTTTTTGGAACTCTGCCATCAAATCATTGTTCATATCATTTGTTACCACCCGGGGTATTTGAGCCAAAATCTCATCAAAATTCTCCGGGTTTTGGGAAGTGAAAAGAGCCTAGTAAAACTCCAACACAATCTCCTCCATTCGGCTAGGATTAGTGCACCATTGGCCTTCATTATCATACAGCCCCTTGATGTAGTTTTTCCTTCTTCGTTGTGAGGCTTTGCTATGAAAAAACCTCGTATTCCTGTCCCCATCTTTTAACCATTGCACCTTAGCCCGTTGCCCCCACATCTGTGCCTCTTTATCTAGGAGTACATTTATTTCTTACTCTAATTTCTTCATCAGTAACACCGAACCCCCACTGCAAGCTACTCTCTCGGCCTGAGCTAGTTTTTTCCTCTTTTGTTCCAACTCCCGTCTCACATTCCGGAAACAAGTCTTACTCCATTTGGTTAGGCTTTTCCCGCATTTATCCACTTTTTTTAATCACTCTCTCTCCCCTGTGACTGTCTCCTCCCTGCTGCCATACCGCCTCAATTGTTGCCCCACACCCCGGTTCACTCATCCACATCTGCTCAAAACGAAAAGGCCTTTGTTGCTTACAGTCCATTCCATCCGGATTGATTAACAAGGGCTTATGATCTGAAGTGGTAACATCAAGATGATGAACTTGTGTATCTGGAAACAAAGAAAACCACTCATTGTTAGCCACTGCCCTATCTAATCTCTCCCATACTGTGAAATTTTCATAATGCTTATGTCATGTGAACTTTGATCCCACAAACCCAAGGTCCATAAAACCACACTCATCCAATACATCTCTAAAAGCTTGCATCTGACTATGAGGCCGAGTCCTACCACCCAATTTTTCAGATTGCTTTGTAACTTCATTAAAATCTCCCGCACATAGCCAAGGTGCATGACTTCGTGTTTTCAGATTTCTCAAACGTGCCCAAGCTTCATGTCTGAGTTGTGTATCCGGTTCTCCATAAAAACCTGTGAATCTCCACTCCCCTTCCTTATTTTTGCAAATTGTGACATCGATATAGTTCTTTGAAAAAGTCTCTATATTTAAATCAACCTCCTCCTTCCAGTACATCACTAAACCTCCTGATTTATTTCTCCTAGGTGCAATAAATCTATGCTTAAACTTCAAATGATCTTGAATGAAAATTAGCCTAGCTTCATCCATCCATGTCTCAGCTAAAAACACAACGGAGGGATCTTTTGCCCACACTATTTCTGCAAGATGATTTTCTGTACGTTGGTTCCCAAGCCCCCGACAGTTCCAACATAAAAGACTCATTGGTTTTGGCAAGGCTGGGAACCAGCCTCCACCAATCTCTCTTTGTCACCTTTACCAACCCGAGAAACAATTTTCTTTTTTTTTTGTAACTCCGGCTGACCCCCAGTAGGATGAGCACTCCGCTTTGAACCCACTGCATCTTCCATGATAACATCTGTGCCTGTGGTATACCTCAGCTGACATTTCCATGTAGCTATATTCCCTGTGTTAAGTTGTGAAGTATCGGATAGAGCAGATAATGTTGCACGGTTACTGCATGATAGTGTTGCATGTGCTTGAGTGGCCTTCATGTAAATTTCATTAATTGTCATCGATTCCAAAATATTTTCCTTACCCGTTGGAGAGTTTGATTTGGACTGAAATTCAGTTGTCGTGTCAAATTTGCTCAATTCCCGATTAATCTCCTCTAATTTCTCTTCAAACAACTCAGCAGATAGGCTCCCTTTAATCTGATCCGTATTACCAGCATTGACTTCAATATCCACGTGGGAGTTTGTATGGAAAGGCATGGATTCTACCGGATTTGTCTCCTGAAAATCAGGAGATTTATTTCCTTCCTGATTTGGCGTCTCCTTCTCTTTACCGGACCTGATAATTTCCGACACCGGACCCCCTCGCCGAATCATCACCCTTGGTTTTTCATGCTGCTTTGCTGTAGTCGGTGTACTTGAACTTGTAGCCGTTTGCTTGTAGAAACCCGAAACAGAGACGGAGCTTCTTTTTGATCGCACAAATGGTAAAGCTCTGATCCATGCACCATATTGTTGGGCTTCAGATGGTAACGTGCCACCACTCTCAATCCACACCTCGCAATCCCGGTCATCGTGTGTGAGATTGCCGCACCAGTAGCACAAGTTTGACAGCCTCTCATATTTAAAAGAAACCCAGATTTCCTTCCCATTTTCCAAAGAAACCACACGACCCCTGCATAAAGGTTTTGAAATATCCACCTTGACTCTTACTCGAACAAAACCATCTCCCATACTGTCACATTCCTCCGTGTTTCTGTCTACCACACCAGCAGCGCCACAGATCTTTTCTGCCACAGCCCTTGTTCGAAACCGAACTGGTAGTTCGTGTACCTGTATCCAGAAAGTCACCGTATTAAAATCAATCTCTGATACCTCAACCTCTTTGTCGTACCTATGCAGAACCATAAGGTGCTTATCAAAGCTCCATGGTTCTGTATTAAGAACTTGTCCAGATCAGTTTTGTTATCGAAAGTAGAGAGCACCACGTGGTCACTCTCCTTTGTCACCCTAAACCCGTTTTTCATCCTCCATATGGGTGTAAAAGTTTTGGCAATAGCCTCCACATTCAAAGCCCTCTTAGTGAGAAACTTTGCTGCAAGTACGAACTCTAGTATTGCTTCTTCCTCTGTGATACTAACTTTCGAAACCTCCACGTCCGAGAGAGTAAGACAACTACAAGACTTAGCTAACTCCTCCATCAATCTGAAAAAGCTAGAAACAGCCGATAGCGAATACAGAACTTAAGAATAGAGCACAGAAAAAAAGGTGTTTCCCCACCCCCGAAAGAAAGGAAAAAACCACTAAACCTTGAAGGTAAACCTGTTACCTCAAGGTACAAAGACGCCTTCCAAGGAAGGGACGGCTATTCTACGACCTAGGAGAAGATGGAGAGAACCACCTTTCGCTAGCGAAGAGAAACTCCTTAATGTTTTCTCTTCAGTTACAGGATGCTTTCTCTTCTCAAAAAAAAAAAAAAAAAAAAAAGTTAATTACAGGATTCTTTCTTTTTATTAAACCTTTATAATTATCACCTTAAAATGATCTATGGAATTGTATAAGTAAATCCAGTGAAAACTTCAAATTCCCAAACAAGCTTATAAATTTTGCTGTAAATCTAGAGGGAGAGAGAGAGAGAGAGAGAGAAAAAAAAAAAAAAAAACTCCGCGGCTTTATCTTCAGGCCTTGTCTTAAAATAGAAAATTCTTTGATTATAAAATTCCGAGTGTCTTTTAATAATAATTTGAATCCTAATTTTGAAATCGAAACCTTGTAAATTAGAAAAGTTCCATTAGACTAGTTGCTGTCGAACTCTAGGCCCTCACGTCCTCAGCAATCTCATTTATAACATATCTTGAAACTAGTATGAATCAAAGTTAAACTCCAAGAAGTCTAAGTCAATCACACCTATGCCCTTTGATTCAAGAATGGTTATTCTTAAGCCCCATTTTAAATTCTGATCCCATCCATGTTTAATTCATGCTTTGGTTTGATACTTAAGTCAAAAGTGAGGTCTTACCTCAAGGGGGGAAAAATTGACTCATGTCACTTTGGCTTACTTTGCTTGGTTCCAATGCCTTTTCTATAAAGTTATGAATTTGTTCTGTATTGTGAGGTCAATCTCGTTTATCACATAGTTATGTATTGTCTATATCGTAGGGTATGTTCATGTCAAGAAGTGTTAAAAGTATATAGTTAAATTATTAAAATAAATATACTATTTCTTAACAATTTAATCTTTTGAGAGAATTAATAATTTAACAAGGAGAAGCCGAAATACATGCTTTTCAGAGGGATTTTTATAAGGCAGCATTGAAAATCATTAAATCAACCCAGACTCCAATTCTCTTCTGTTCTGCTTAAAATTTGCCATTACCCAGAATTAAATCAAAGAGGAAAGTTTTCTACGCCATAAATTTGGCATAACTGAACCAAACTGTTGACAGAATCTACAAGTACTAACAATTTGTGAGAAGTTGATACAAGTTACCATGTTTGAAGAAAATAACCCAAACAACCTAAGAAAAAAATAATAATAATAATAACCCCCCCCCCCCCCCCCCCCCAAAAAAAAAAAGCCCAAAAAAAAAGTCCCAAAGACCAAAGCTATATGGGAAAGGCCCAAACATCCCAAAAAACTAGTTGAAAGCCCAAAACATCCCAAAATAAAAAAACAGCCTAAAACAACTTAGGAGTAAAAAAAAGTCCCAAAGCCCAAGCCCGTTTGGTAACGTTATTTGTATTTTTTGAAAATACATGTGGGTGAAAAAGTATATGAAAATATGTGTAATATTGTTTAAAAACTAAAAAATATTGCTCAAATAACCATACCAAACAGCCCCCAAAACATCCCCAAAAAGGGGTACGTTAGTCTTAACCTTTTCACTATGTATCAATTTAGTATCTAATCTTTTAGTATTGTGTCAAAATAGTCTGGTAGATGAAAAATGTTTACGTGACTAACAGTTGAAACAGAATTTTATTTTCATACCACATGGACTAGCACATCAGCATAACCTTTAAAAAAAATTAATAAGTAACCTCCTTGCAAAAACACATGAGGCTAAATTTGGGATCAAAATTCAAAATCCTAACACTGTCACACGATTTGGGATCACTGCTGGGCTGCACAAATTGTATGAACACCATAGGGATTCAGTGTGGTATACTGGATTTGTGGTTGTTGATGAGGTTTTTAATTAGAGATTATTGCCTTCATGTGTTTAGTTTATGCTTTTGGGAGTGAATAACCATTTTGAATTTGTGATATTAATCTTTTTCTTTTTCTTTTTTTTTTTGTCGTGGTTGATTGATTTATTTTGTGATTCTTGTCGAAATTTGTTTCTTGTGGAACTGTTTTGAAATTTGTTTGTTTTGGAACTGTTTGGGAGTATTAATTAATTTGTGTGGATCTATCTAATGAGGTTTCTAATTTCAGATGTTGTAGCTGTGTCCTGGTAGTTAATTGCTTTGGTAAAATTCAAGAAATCACACTGTTTATTTATACAAAGAGATTGGTAATTTTTGGATAATGGTTCCGCTGATAAGAAATCCCAAATTGTGGGACTGTGTTAAGGGATTTTGATCCAAACCCGTAAAGTTACTTACTTTTATCCCCCCCCCCTTCTTTTTTTTCTTTTTTTTTAAGGTTATGCTGACATGATAGTCTATGTATCATGAAAATAATATTTGAGATAATTACACTCCACTTTTTTGAGATTTAGGATAATGACACTGCACCTTAAATTTGAAAAGAAAAAACATTTTCCTTTCTTGACATCCATCCAATTGACCAACCTTCATTAAATTAATAGTATTAAAAATATTATGTGCTAACTTGCCCTTTGTTTACGAGTAGATTTCAAAAATTATCCTCCATTTTAGAATTAAAATTTATTGTTTTAAATTTTTAATTAAAGTGTATTTAAAAATATTAAGTATGAATTTTACTTTTTTTTCTTTTCTTTTTTCAATGGGTTATAGAGAGATTTGTCATTGCAAGTGTTTTGGTACTTAATAAATTTTACATTTTTATTCTAAATTTATCATTTTTTTTAATTAACCATCGTTAAACTTTTGTTAGTAGATTTTTATAGAAATTTAGAATTTTTGGCTACTAATATAAAGAAAAGGGGAAAGTGTTAATTTGTTTAAACCTCAAGGGTTATGAGTGTTTTTTCTCTTCACATTTAATGTGAAGTGTCATTCCCCCAAATCTTAATGGACGAAAGTATAATTATCTCACAATATTTTATTTTGACTATTAGTCATATTATCATTTTCTATGAATCACTTAACAACACGGATCATTTTGACACAATAATAAAATATTAGAGACTAAATTAACATATTTGAAAAGTCAAAAACCAAATTGCAAAATAGTGTAAAAATAATGCACCAAATACGTAATTTACCACCCAAAAAAAATCCCCAAAACAAGTTGGAAGTGAAAAAAATGAAAATAAACCCAAGGACCTGATAACCAAATAAAGTTATAGACTTTACAGGCAGGTCAACTCAAATTTTCAGTTTATCAAAAAAAAAAAAATCGAATTTTCAGGCAAGTTCGGACTCCTCATTAGCCAACCCGATTTTATCAGGTCCGGTGGGCTTTGAACCCAACCCGACCCGTTCTTAGTCTAAATTACATAAAGTGAGAACTGTGGAGTGTTCATGGATAAGGTTCATATTGCTATATTGGGTTTTGGTTCTGTTGGGCTTTTTCTTTAATTTTCCTTTTAGGTGTGGGCTTTTATTATTGTTCACTTTATCCATATTTTTCAGCCATGCTCCAAGAGAGTCGCTCAGGTTCCTATTTCACTAAACTAGCCACCTAATTGTGTTTTAATTGAGTTGAATTGTTTTTCTTTCCCTATTGCTATTTACCCTCACAACCCAAAACCCATTTCAACCTTAATTACTTCCCCCAACCCAAATCAAGAAAGTTTCTCCAAACCAGAACCCAAAAATCAACAAAAAAATCTCTCAATTTCCCTCCAAAATGGAAGGCTTGACTTTGACTCCATCACCACCCTAGACCGATGTCAACAACAATGGTACATGCAGGGGCGACTCAACCATTAGAACATTTAGGCAATGATCTAAGACCCTCAAATTGAAGAAGGTGTTCTATAGAGTATATTTAATTTATTTTTCTTAGAGTATTGCACAAAAATAATAATAAAAGGAAGACCTCTCACTTTTTTTCTTTTTTAAATCCTCTCTTGGCTAATAGAATATCTTGTCTATCTATCCTATGATGTAAAGATCTTAATTAAGGCCTAAGAATTTAATAAATAAAAATTATTTTTAAAATATTATACTCTTTTCGAATGTTCAACACTTTACCAATATGTTTTACTATGTTGGCAGTAGTTTAAGAGTGTAAAAAATTGTAATGCTCCAAAAAATTTACTCTTCCCTTCTCTTTCTATCAAAATTAAAATTAGAATTAATATTTTTCGAGACAAATTAATTACTCAAAATCTATTATTCTATAACTAAAGTCTAACATTGCCAAGAGAGGTGGTGATAATTTAAAAAATTGTATTTATTATGATACTAATTATTTCGATATTTTAGAATTAAAAGTTTTAAAATACGCTTTATAAATATATGAAAATAACTCAATTAATGTATTAAATTATATAAATTTCTAATTCATATTTCACTTATAAAATATTAAGTAACAATACATTTTATATTTGCACCTGGCACAAAAATTTGTTAAGGCTTTAGGGTGTCGTGTAGCAACAAGTTTTAAGTTGTCGTGTAGCAACAGGCTTTAGAGGTGCCGTGTAGCAATGGGCTTTAGAAGAGAGTTTTCTTGGGCCTTATGAGTTTTGTCCAAAAGGTAAATGATTTTAGGCTTTTTTGTGGTGATAGTATAATTTTATGGCCCAATTTTGGTAGCAACGTGATAAGTGTTTTTTGTGGAAGACCCAAATTGGATATAATGGATAATATTTGTGAGAGAACCCAAAGTAATTTATGGGGCTTATATAGGTAATATTTGTGGGAGTCCAATAACATGGAGAATATTTGGGTAATATGTGGGAAATATTTATTTGGGCTCAAAATAGTTTATGGGCTTGTGTAGGTATTTTTTAGTGAGTGGGCTAATGAAATTAAGGCCCGAAAATTTGTACCTCAACAACTAAAATGAAAAAAAAAAAAAAAAAAAAAGTAGTACTAAAAAAGAATAAACGTTTTAGAAAACAAGTAGTGTTTGAAAACAATTTCATTAGCTTTTCCCAATCCAAACTCTTGAACAATTTTATTAGCATTTGTAAAAACGTTAGTATTAATAAGGGTTTTTTTTTACCGTTGGATCTACTTAAATCCAATGGCTTAAAAAATGTGTAACTCTTTAGAGTTACACCAGGTATAACTTGAACCCATCTCATCTTCTATGTATAAATATGTAAGCAGTTCCAAAGTCTCTCACTTCTCTCTGTCGCCAACCCTAAACAGAAAAGAGATAATTCAAGAGTAGTTTATGGTGTCATGGATCCTTGTACTTGTATGGATTCGGAGGAAGAATTTGCTTCCATAGATTCTCATTTTATGAATAATCGCAGCAGCCCAAGCACCATGGACGACCTTCCGGATTGGGTATTGATGGAAATTTTGGTTTTACTGCCATTATGCACGGTTGTGTTGACTTGCAAGTGGGTATCAAAGCGCTGGTTTACTCTTATCTCTTCTCCTTATTTTGCTCGCCGCTTTGTTGCACAGCACTCACAGCAGCCACAGCCCTTTACCTTGCTCTACCAGTACGGTGATATCGACAATGTCGAGCGACGTCTTCCCATAACACCGGCAAATTCTGAGTCTGAATGTGAATTGAAACCTGTCGCTGCTTATCTACGCGATCGTCACAGGGGTTGGATTCGAGCTTCGTGTAATGACTTGCTGTTATGGATCGAAAGTAGTAAGTGGGTGGTGGAGCAGCAGCAGCCTGGTGATTGGAAAAACGTAGTCGTTTACACTGTCATCAATCCAATAACTAGGCAATGGCTCAAGCTCCCTCCACGTCCACTTCCTCTTCCTCAACCTTTATTGCCGCTACGGGCTGGGATCATCAGCGGCTATGACGACAGTAATGATACACAAATCAGTTCTAGTTTCAGGGTGGTGCTCATTCTTAGCACACGCACCAACTTAAGCCAATTCATCATTCACGTTTTCTCGTCTGACACCGGTGAATGGGGCGATTCCGTGGTTTTGTGTCCACCCAACCTGGGTGAATTTCGATGGTCTCTAACTTCTATTCACACTGTACCCTGTAAAGGTTTGCTTTTTTGGCCCATTGGTGGTGGCCGTCTTCTCGGGTTCGACCCGTTCCACATCAACAACAGCAACAGCAGCACATGTTGTGTGATTGAGCAGCCTGTAGAATTTGAGCCATTCCATGAAATCAATTGCCTTGGACTGTGTCACGGCTGCCTGAGGACATGTCAGGTCTCAGGTAATGCGCATACCGGTTTACGCGTTTGGGAGCTCAAGGACTTTGATAATGAAAATAATGGAAGCGGAGCAGGAGGTAAATGGTGTTTGAAGCACGAGCTGTGTTTCAGCCAAATGGTTTCAGAAAAATCTCCTTCGCTCACAGAATATATAAACGACCGGATTTGGATTATCCCTCTTGATATCTCGGTGCTAGCTTTTCATCCCAATGATGGGGATATCATGTATTTGTTGATTCAATCGGAGGTTGTCATATGCAACTTGCAGAGTAGAACCCTCGAAGTCTTTTGTGATATTAATCACAGCGAACACGGTTTTTTTACTACCCCCAATACCTTAACCTTTGTGCTACCATCTTGGCCAACTCCCATTCCTTCTTCTCCCTTAGAGAAACAGAATGTCATTTGCCGCCTACCCCAATAGTTATTAATATTCTGCTGCTTTTAGGTTTCTGTATTATGGTTTCGATTTGCCTCTCTTATATAGATAATGTTGTTATTGAAATTTTTTCTAGTTCCGGTTACTTTTTGGTTATGTTTATTTATCAAAATCATTCTTTGATGTATCTGCCAATTATCTTAGTCACTTACAATTTTCATCCACCTCCCTAGATCACTAATAAACAATTCATCTACCTACCTTAACTTCAATCTTAAATACAAAGACATAGCCAAAATGTCTCATAAGAAAATGCATACAATAAGAAGGCTTAAAGCCAGTAATATCCTCCAAATTACTTTACATAAGAATAATATGATTCAATTTTTTTTAAAATAAAAATAAAACCATTGAAATACTTTCCTAGTCCATTAGAATAATAAAACTATTGAAGTTGCTACTCTTGAATGTCTAAAACAATTATCCCTACATGTTTATACAATTAGTAGAAACTATGCCAAGACTTATTATTTAAGATTATATTAATTCTTTATCCAAACTTGATAAAATTTAACTCAACAACTATAGCCTTTCACATAAAAATTTGATCTACAATCTCGAAGATCATGAACCTAATCTAACAATAAAAGCAAACAAAAACTTAAGATTTAGTACATTTGTAATTTATTAATAATTTATAACATCTTAGAGAAGCAAAAACAGTTTAGTTTGATTTAGATTTCTATGTAGGTCATTGGTATTTGTTTTTATAATTCCTTGCAAAACAAAGCCAAGAAAATCAAAACTATTCTAAGTCTGAACTAAAAGCAATCAAATATCATAGAGAGCTCAAGTCTAGAAAGACAAATTTACAACTCACTTGACAAAGTAACCCTTCACCCAAAGTTTAGAACAATTACTTCTCAGCACAAGAGCAATCAACTAATCAAACAAACCCAAAAATTACTCATTCATCAAAGAACATAAACTACAAAGCAATGCAACTATAAGTTCATAAATTCCATCTTATTTTTTGCCAAGAATAAGATTCATTTGATAGTGCCAATCATTGCATTCCAGACATTCAAATAGAGAGAGAGAGAGAGAGAGAGAGAGAGAGAGATTTTCATTTACCAATCAAATAAATTAAAACTTTCATTTTAGGTCAAACAAAAAAGAACATTATCTCCAGAATACACTTGTACAAAATTGTGCACCAATTTAACAATGACGTTGTTCCCTAAACCTGCATTTGTTTATTCACTGAGACAATCTCTTGCTGTCAAACAATTGTTGGCACCAGAAGCCCTTTTACCAGAATATATTTAAACCATTATGGCATGAAAAATAGCCAGCAGCCATTTTACCAAAACTATATCAAAACCACTATGAAATGTAAACTACCCAGCATTATAGAAAATACGAAAATTTGAAGAAGAAAAATTGATTACTTTCGTGAAACTTGGCAAGATTATGCTCAAAACTTCCAACATACAATGTAAAGTTGCAGGTTAACCACCATAACCACATCCAATGACTAGGTTCAAGCAGTGTACCACAAGATGTGTAAACCACACTACCAGTGTGACCATGTGTGAAATATTTGGACCAAGTGAACCTTGTATCACAAAAGTACTTCTAGAACCTCTCTAGCACCCTTCACCCTGCTACACAAGCTACTTTAAAAACCTTCCCTTGGGTCCTTTTAGAAATGACCAGAACTATAAACTTTTTCTTTTTTCTTTTTTTGAGGGAAACCAGCACTACAAATAATAAATAAACTTGATTCATTACTGGAATGAAAAATGTTATGATATGGAAATGAAGCATTTTCCAAACCTTTAGCTCCAAACCTACTTCTATTTTTCATTGAAATAAAGCGTTGTCCGAAGCTCTAAAATCCCATATATTTACTATCAGAATGAAATGAGGATTGAATTTAAAAATGTTTTGATATAGAAAGTTACAATCTGAGTGACTAATATCAAAATTATTTGACTCAGCCAAAAGTTTTATGATTCAGTGACTTCAAATGTCCAATTAGTCTCACAACAACAGGAAACCGAAGTAATTCAAGTACGATGGGTTTAAAAAGAAACTACCAATTAGTAGTTAAATTAAGATTAGAATTTAGTAAAAATATATCCATTCAACTCTATACTAAATCAATCTTGTAACAAACTTACCAAAATGTGTTGCAAGTAAATCAATGCTGTTGCGATTAAGCAGGATCTATATTTTCAACTTTCCACATACAATATCAATTCCATAAAGTTCAGGCTTTGACATTCATGACCTTCCTTTCTAAATACAATGTTTTGTTCATTTCATAATAATAAATAAAGAGATGGTGAAACTACACGTACATTGCAATGAAAACTAATAGCAGATCTGGTAAATCACTGATCTGACTTGTACAATCAATGGTTTGAAGCTAGTATAATCCATAGTAATTAAGCGTACTGTACACATTATCTGATAGTGATATTGTTCACCCGCTTCATATATTATCTGATAGTGATATTGTTCACCCGCTTCATATGGCCTACTGGAAGATATCCGCAAGGTGGTCAGTAGTTTTCGTTGAGTCTGACAATCTTCTTGGGATATCTTGGGCATGTGAACGTGCAAGCAGTGGTTAAGATCTGTACCACTGGTTACACGCTCCCACCTCATATGGCTGCATCCATGAATGTTCTAGGAACTGCATCCAAAGTTACAAAGCACATACCATCAGAAAATTATAGCGACATGCATGTACATATATGATATATCATATCCCATCACTAATATGAAACCATTTGTGTGTATAAAGATATGTGTTTGTGATAAGAAGAAAGAGATTGCTTACTTTGAAGGTGGGTCATACTGTGAAAATCTGGTAATTCGCTGATTCGCTGTGAGCACAAACTTTTCTGTTCGTGCTGCTGTTTGATTCTCTTCTTTTTTGAGAATATGAGAATTTCTCTATTCTCCTCCATACCTACAGATATCTATATTGCTCACTCTCTCTTTGATCACATTCACAAGGGTTTCTATGAGAATTGAGAAGTGAAGAAGACTGAGGCATGGTGAGGCTATTTATGGCGTGTTTGGTTTGTAACGTATAAGCTATGTAACGTATACTTCTCATACTTCGAGAACGTACGCTAATTTCTAGGCCAACCAACCACCAATTGTACTTATCTTTTTGAGGGTTCTTTTTTTTTTTTTTTGACAAAATCATTTTGAGGTTTCGATAGTACGATAGTACAAGAGAAAATTTTGAACCCTCTTGAGACCAATAGTATACTAATCTTACCCCTTTAAAAAATAAAAATTATTTTACCTTTTTTTTTTGAAAATTTTTTAAGAATACATTTTCTAACCTTTAAATGTGCTGGATACTTGAAATAATCATAACATGTAGTAAATCTGAATCAAGCATTTTTTACATATGTTACTACAATTAAAATTTTAAATGATACATGAACATTGTTCTTTTTTTTTTTTTTTTGGTAAGATGTAAATTTTACGTTTTTAGTATTAAGTTGGCAAATTGTGAGCAAACTTGTGTCACTTGTGCCTTGAAGTTGACTTGAAGTCCAAGACATGTACCTATGACTACACAAGAGGCTTCATAATTTTTGGAATCTCTACATAGTATATGGATCGAGATCTTCACACGTAGCTTACTAAATTCGATCCGTTGAGATAATAATGCCGTTATAATCTTGAAACAACCTAATCATTTGACATAACTTTTTGGGGTGGGTTTTGTGGATTCCAAGTTAAGGTATAAAAAAATACTTAGAGGATGTGATTTTAGACTTTGGAAAATGTGTATTGCACACCTAAGGTGAGGGTTAACCAAGTTCGCACAAAAACATCACCTAGTAATCATGGAATTATGCAAGATTTTATGATCAAGTTGAAACTGTTTTAATGAGTAAACAAAGAAGTTTCAAGAGGATTTCTAGGAGTGAGTTGGCGTTCACATTCGAACAAAGTCCATTGAAGAGGAGTCCTTGGTTTTGGAGTGTGTGGTCACGTCAATAAGTCTACCTGATTTAATAAGGAAAATTATTGAATGCTTTGGAAGTACTATAAATGCGTACTCTCCCCTTTCACATAAATTGTGTGTTTCATTATAAATTTAATTAGTGAGACCCACAATTATGTGAGAGGAAAAAGTACGCATTTATAGTACTTCAAGAGTACTTAATAATTACCCAGTTAACAATGTATTTAGCATTAAATATGTTGTAATCTTCCATTATTTTATAATAGATTTGTTTCCTTTTTTTTGTTTTTTGTTTTTTTTTTTTTGAGAATCTAATAGATTTGTTTCCTTGAGGTTGGTGGATAAATTTTTGGAGAATTTTTCTTATCTAAAATTTTCTTTGTCACCGTATCATATGCTTCATTTAATTTCCATTTTTTTTTAATATAATAGATTGATTCTCTCCTTGTTTGAGAATTCGAGAATTTCTCTATTCTCCTCCATTGGAGTTTACCTAAAGATTTCTATAGGACTATTGTATTTCTCACTCACTTTTTGATCACAAAGAGTTTCTATGAGAATTGAGATGTGAAGAAGACTAAATCATGGTGAGGCGACTTATAGTGTGGTAGGTTTGTAACGTATACTTTCTTTTTTTTGGCTGAATGGTTTGTAACGTATACTTTTTTTTTTTGGCTGAATGGTTTGTAACGTATACTTTTTTTTTGGCTGAATGCATGGTTTGTAACGTATACTTCGAGAACGTACGATAATTTCTAGGCCAACCCAATGGTTCTTATCTTTTTGAGAATTCGGTAGTACAAGATTTGAACCCTCTTGGGAGTTGGGACCAATAGTATTTTTAAAATATTTTTTTTAAAATTTTGTTACAATTTTTTTAAAATTATAAACAATTATCTGACTTTTTTTCTTCTCAAATAAAATATAGGATAAATCACTAAATTTCAAAATACACCCCTAAAGTTTGAGAGTGTTCGGATTTTACACCTTGAAATTTTATAATTTAGATTTTCCCTCCTGAAATTTGGAGGTATTAGGATTTTACATCATGACACTTTTAGAATTTGGATTTTACCTTCTAAAGTTTAGGAATGTTTGAATTTTTCTCCCTAAAGTTTGGGGTGTTTGGATTTTATACTCTGAAGTTTTAGAATTTGGGGGTGCAAAATCCAAATTCTGAAACGTTAGAATGTAAAATCTAAATACTCCCATATTTCAGGGAGTAAAATCGAAACACCCCTAAACTTACCAAAGTTGATAAAAGAAAAAATGATCTTGCATATATAGGTAAAGGAAAAAATACTTTTATGTTACTGATCTTACATTTTCAAAAAAATGTTACTGATCTTACCAACTCTTTTCCCCCCCAATTATCTTACCTTTTAGAGAAAATGAGTCATGTCACTCGTGACATAAGCAAAACATGTGTTACAAATGCATCAATCCTAAATCCATATGCTTGATGCATTTGCAACGCATGTTTTGCTTAAATCTAAAAGGTAAGATAATTGGGGGAAAAGAACTTAGTAAGATCAATACCATTGTCTTGGCCTTGGCCTCATGGTTATCAAGCATATGTATTTCAAACATATCCTAAATCTTTCTCCAAAAAAAAGAAAAAAAGAAAATACATATCCTAAATCAAATTTATGATACTGTGAACCCTACAAAGATTTTTTTTTTGGGTGAGCAACAAAGTTGGTTTAGCGGTTTAAGTTTCTAATTAAGGCCTCCTCATATTCATAAGATCATGAGTATCTCTAACCAAGATTTTGGGACGACTAAGTATTTAGTATTCGAAAAACTCTAGATACTTTTGTAACTAAGAATTTTTTAACACTTCTCTAAGATGGTTAAGATTTCATTTCTTGAATCTAATAATGTATATGTTAGGTTTAGCATTGGCAAATGCATAACAACGTGTTTTGAGTTGTAAGTATCAAATATCAAGTACAAGATCAATGTCCAAGAAGCTGCTCAATAAAAGGAAGATTTTGTAATCTAGACTTGCTCTCAATTGAGTGTCAATTGATCAAGAATGGGGAAATTAGTTTTTTTTTCCTAATATGTTTTATTCTCAGCTAACTGATGATATCGATTATTGTAACCCTAATTAGAGAACATATTTAAAGACCCATTAAGTACGACTTTCAAGAGGTTGTAGAGACAAAAAAAAAAAAAAAAAAAAAAAAAAAAAAAAAAAAAAAAAAAAATTATATACAAAGAGAGAACTCGAACCTCCAACTATCAACGCTTGAGTACATAAGCAAATAGAGAAGATATTCTCATGTGTTGTTGTTGCCATATTGTAGATCAAGGTTGAAGCCGCAGAGTCATCCCAAGGTAATTGTGGAAATCAAATCGTCAAGAAATTCTTGAAGACTCGGGCATAAATTCATATTTGAAAAGTTCAAGAGGCTTGGAATAATTTGATGGGACAAGACCGTTTACAATAGATTACAATTAGTGATAAGGGTCTATTTCAATCTTACACTTCGACTTTAATAGTGAATTTTTCTTGGGGTGAGGGTTAACTCTCGTAGTGGTTTTTCTCGTGGATGTATCCATACATTTTCCGCTTCATCAATATATGGTTATTTTCTTGCTTTATTATTTATTTGGTGACATATTTAAACCATGCAAATTAACTAGTAATCAAAATTAATGGCATAATTGGTTAATTTAATCAAGTAGAGTTAATTCCCCTAAAATCAACCTATTGGGTCTAATTTTATTTCAATATAGCGTGTCATATCATTGAACATTTTATATGATGCGTAAATATCTTTTTTTTTTTTTTGTCAAAATGATGCGTAAATATCTTATTTTGCAAAAGGTAAACTTTCAATTTTCTGATTGCAACTCCCAAGGTAGGTGCAAAAGTCATTTTAAACCTTCTCTCACAAACTTTGTGAACTTTTTTCTAGAATATAAAAGCTTAATTCAAATTGGTTGAAAATTACTATTGAAATAGAATCGATCCTTGAATAAAACTTTGGTACAATTTACTTAGGTGTCATACATTAAGTTTCAGAATTAAATTAAAACATATAACTACATTGAAAAATATTATATTGTTTATAATTTGGGTCCTGTTAACAGATGTCTTAGGGGCAATTGTTAATAAACTATTTAAAGAAAGCTTTGACACAATTTTCATGAGAAATATATAAAAAGCCATCGAAAAAATTATTGATTTTTTATTTTCCTATAAAAATTTCTTCAAATAATTCTTAAACCAATGTCCTTCGAGCATCCATTAACATTTTCCATAAAATTAATGCAACCATGTGTTTGTCTTTAATTGGAAAACTTAATATGCAACACATAAAGATCTGTACTTAAAATTTCGTCTTGAAACATGTATAAAAAAGGTTCATCGATTTAATGTGTCATTGAATGAGTATGTTAATGTACTTTTAATGAGATTGATTGATTTAATGTGTCATTGAATGAGATTGATTTAATGTATCATTGAATGAGTATATTAATGTGCCTTTAATGAGATTGATTGATTTAATGTATCATTGAATGAGATTCATTGATTCAATTATTCTCATTTAATGTACCTTTAATGTGTCATTATTCTCATTAAAGATACATTAATTATTCTCATTCAATGACACATTAAATCAATGATATATTATAAATTTTGGGGATGTTTGGATTTTACTCCCTAAAGTTTGTGAATGAGATTGATTTAATGTATCATTGAATGAGTATATTAATGTGTCTTTAATGAGATTGATTGATTTAATGTATCATTGAATGAGATTCATTGATTTAATTATTCTCATTTACTGTACTTTTAATGTGTCATTATTCTGATTAAAGATACATTAATTATTCTCATTCAATGACACATTAAATCAATAATATATTATAAATTTTGGGAGTGTTTGGATTTTACTCCCTAAAGTTTGTGAGTGTTCTAATTTTATACTTTAAAGTTTCAGAATTTGGGGATAAAATCCAAATACCTCCAAACTTTAGGAGATAAAATCTAAATTCTGAAATGTCATGGTATAAAATCCATTTAAATATATATCTTACCTCTTAGATGCATGATTCATGTGCTGTTAGACATATGATTAAAAAAAAAAGCAAAAATAATTACAGTACGTTTTATACATATATCATGTAATTTAAGATTTTAAATGATACTAAATTTAAAACAATATGTAATCTTTGTATTTTGTAAAAGGTAAATGTTAGGTTCATAATATTAGGTTGGCAAACTTGTACCTTGTAAGTTTATTTGACGTGCAAGACATGTGCCCATGATTGCACAAGAGTTTACAAGTTATGAAATCTTGAGACGTAGTAGATCGATTGAGATCTAGACACGTAATTTGCTATAGTTGATCCATCAAGAATCATGCAGTCAAATCCTAATTTAGTCTTCAAAACTTCTAATGTTTCTCAAATTCCGAGTTAATGTATAAAAAGAGACCGAGAGGATGTGATTTGATAATTTTGAGAGTTGTGTATTGCACACTAAAGGTGTGGTTTAACCAATTTCTCACAAAAGCATGATCAAGGTTTAAAATTATTCAAGATTTGATGATTTAAAAAAGTCATTTCACAAGTCTAGGATTAAAAAGTCATATTACTTTTCCTTTTTTCTTTTTTTGTAATATGACTTTTTTAATCCTAGACTTTTGAAATGACTTTTTTTAATCATCAAATCTTGAATAATCTTAAAATCTTGATCATGCTTTTGTGAGACTTGACATAACACAAAGTTAAAGTTGAATTGAACTTTCAAGCACAAAATTGTTATTTTTTGCATAAAATTTGGAAACTTTATTCTATAAATATCAATGCTTAATTCTCATTGCTGAAAAATACTCATAAAGTAGTATTGAGCATAAAATAAAATTTAGGTACAATTCCGATGTGCCATACATTAAATGTTTAGAAGACTTAAACTAAAGCACTACTTCATTACAAAGAAGTTCCTAAGTTTATACGCAAAGATTATTTTTCTGAATTCACTGTGTGAATTAATTAATTAATATGACAACACAATAAAACATAATTTGGTTATGTCTTCCAATTTCCTTCTACTATTTGAACAAGTTCCTCACTCTCAATCTGTTCAACCTGTCATCTAGTCTCCTTCCATTTCAAGATAAAAGCTTCAAATTCATAACTTTGACCTGACCTTCCCACTATTTTCCCCCCTTCTTTTAAAGCTCCTTACATCATATAGTTTAAACAAACAAAAAAGTAGGGATATTGTAAAGGAAAACTGTTAAAGAAATGTGAAATTTTTTTTTCTTTTTTTTTTTTTTAAGAAGAAGAATCCACTCTAATTAGTGTAATCGTGACTAAAATATACAGAGAAATAAAAAATTTAAGTCGGGATTCATGATGTACGAGGTGAATTGAAAGATTTGAAAGTGGATTTGAATTTTGGATGCAATATTTGAATTTCCAGTGTATGGTAGTATGTAATTAACTACTTTGTTTAAACAATGTAATTGACCACTTTGTTTAAAGTAATTGAGTTGTTGACATCACTGTAAAAACGTCAATCTGTCTCTTTGATTCCAGTACCCAATGGCCATTCTTAAATTTATCAGGCCATTATTAGTAGAATAGTACAATAGAACTATTCCGGGCTAATCACTTAGCCTCTATTCTGTTTTAAGAACTAGTGCACAATCCTCATGACTTACTTGTTTTCGATTATAAATTTAACAAATATTTGTACATATGAAGATGAAAAATACATTTAAGATGGTTGGATTCTGGATTTGATTTTGACATATACTATTCATATTCAGCAATTAATCTCCATGAACAAGTTTGGAGCAAAACTTAGGTACAGTACTTAACTATTGTTCCTTAGGTTCTCCTCTTAAGATTCAGTTATCTAATTTTTTCCTAATAGGATGAAAATGTATTTTTAGTTAAGTACAGTCATATGGCTAAATTTTAAAAGGGAAACCTAAGAAACGACACTTAAGTTTTGCCCATAAATTTGTGCTAAGTTATGGTTTTTCACATAATATTTATGTTGGCTTTATTCCATGACAAAAAGTATTGTAATTGGATTAATTTATTTTTTTGTATTTTGTGGGATTTAATTGTAATAGGTTTAATCTTAAGTGGTGAAGATTTGCTCAAGAAATTGATCTCGCGACTTGGCTTGTGAGTGGTGCGAAAGCTCACATGAGGAGCACATGTCAGAAGCTGAAGAGTCAGTGTGTTTCGCGACTCATCTCGCAACTTGGCTAAATCACAAGATGACCCATGAAATGCACTGGTTAAGTGTGGCTCTTATACCCTTCACTCATACTATATATACCATCATTACCCACAAAATTGTAAAGAGACTATTCCTACAAAGGTTTCTACAATGCTCATCTTGTTAGAGAGAGCTACACATCCTCAAGAGAGAAATCATTGTAGTTTCTGCTCCTCCCCTATCACATTGTTATATCTTGAGAGGAGATTTGTATCCAAACACAACCCACACATATTCAAAGTGTAACGAATTTTGGAGCTTGGGAAGTATTGAGTATTTGCCAAAATAAGCCGATGGAGCTTGGCGAATGCAATCGGGCAGTATTGCGGGATCTTGGAAGCTAGTGAAGACAAGACTTTAAGAAGTCCGTTGGTAGCTGGAACTTGGAGGGCTCAAGTACTTTGAGTAGATTAGATTTGGAAAGTCTTTTTGTTATCCTTGTACTCCAACTTATTCGTTAGTAGATTGGGCTCAAGCCACTTGAAAAGTACATGCCAAAAGTTGAAGAGTCAGTGTGTTTTGCAAATCATCTCGCCACTTAGCCAACTTGCAAGATGATCTGCAAAATGCAATGTTTAAGTATGGCTCTTATACTCTTCACTCATACTATATATACCACCATTACCTACAAAATTGTAAAAAAGGCTATTCAGAAGAAAACCTACAACGGTTTCTACAATACCTATCTTCTTAGAGAAAACTACACATTCTCAAGAGAGAAATCATTGTAGTATCTTCTCCTCCCCCGTCCCATTGTTATATCTTGAGAGGAGTTTTGTACCCAAACACAACCCATACATATTCAGAATGTAGAGAGTTTTGGAGCTTGGGAAGCATTGGGTATTTGCCAAAATAAGCTAGTGAGGCTTGGCAAATGCAATCGGGCAGTATTGCGGGATCCTAGAACCTAGTGAAGATAAACTCCAAGAAGTCCGTTGGTAGCTGGGGCTTGGAGGGTCTTTTTGGTATCCTTGTACTCCAACTTATTCACTAATGGATCATTTCAGCTTAAAGTGCTGAGAAGAGGTTTTTCGTCGAGTTCTTCAGTTTCCTCTTTGATAACACATCGTCGTGTTATCTTGGGTTTGCTATTCTTTTACCCACTGCCCTTTCCATTTTAGCATTGCACTTATTTGTTCATCCATGCAATTGTTGAATGCTTAGATTAATTAATTTGCTAATCATGTATATTCCGCATTAAGTGTGTTAAGCATAAAATTAATCAAGTCATAATTAAGAATTGGAGGTCTAAACAAGCTATAATGTTCTCCACAATTTTAGCTTTCAGTTTGGTATTGGCATATACACGCCTTTTAAGTAAGCCTTCAAGTTTGAGGTGTGTTGTGCGCACCATGTAAAAGTTAACTCTATAAGAGCATTCTCATCAAGAATGCTAAATGTTATTTTTTAACATCAAATTTTTAAAAAGCACACTCCATCAAGAATGCTAAACGCTATTAATTTTGACATCTTGCTACAGTGCGCTCTCAAAAATGAAAGCACACTTTAGCAAGATGTTATAATTTTTTAATATTTTCTCTTTCCTTTGATCTCTCATTCTCTCTACCTTCTCTCTCTCTCTCTCTCTCTCTCTCTCTCTCTCTCTCTCTCTCTCTCATCAAGCTCTGCTCCAAATCAACACCGGTGTGGACATCGGCATGCAGATCCTGCTCTCCGTCTCCCTCTTTCTCACATCAAGCTTCTTCTTCTTCTTTCTGCTCCAAATCAACACCGGTGTGGAGATTGGCATGCAGATCCCGCTCTTGGGTTGACTCCGTTCGAAGATTTTTCCTCCGTGTGTTGATCGTCGCTGTGGGTTTGGGTTTGGGTTTGGGTTGAATGTTGGTTTTGTCCTTCTATTTCCTCTTGCCCTCTAGTACTGATTTAAATTCCAATGGTCTTGCATATAACTGGTGTTTTTGTTTGGTGTTTTTGTTTTTGTTTTTCTGATTGGTGGATGCTATTGTGGTTTTGGGCTTGCAATTTTGGTGGTTGTGGTTGTGGGTGATGGTGATGGTGATGGTGGTAGTGGTTGTGGGTGTGGCCGGTGGTGACTAGTGGCAGTGGGTATGGGTGTGATTTGCTAGGTTGAGATGGTCTGTGTGAGTTTGTTGGGTTCAAAGAGACCGGAAGAGAGAGAAAGAAATATATATTGAAGAATAAAGAAATAATAAAAAAAGAATATTTAAATTAAGTGGTAAAAAATATAGACTTTTTGATGTTAGGTGTATTGTAAAATAAGTTGTTAAAATTAATAAAATGACTTTTTAAAATGCTAAATACTAAAATTTTTACAATATTTAATGAGAATGCTCTAAGTAACTGTGAGGCAATTTTCCTTACCAGCTCATAATCATGTCCTAAGGAATGCTGTCTAGCAAGTAGCAAGTTGGTGAATGCTTGTATATTTTATTATCCGGCTAAAACCTCTGTTTAGTTTCTATTTCTGGTTCCAAGTATAGCATGTTGCATCAAATGCATATTTGCATCCTTTCAAACTAGAGTAGTTGCTGGAGAGGTGAGAGTTGAGACCTCAAGTTGTGAAAGAATTGGAGGGACAACATCAACGTCATTATCACATGTTCCTATTACCAACATCATTTTTATTAGTATCAATGAAAAGGATAAGAAACCCTTTAAATTGTGAAAAGTATCGTAAAAAAACCAATATCTTGTTAACCAAATATAAAAATTACTCAGAGTCCAATTGTCTTCTTTTCATAGATGGGGAAAGTGGCCGGGTCACGTTGCTCCTAAGCCTTCCTCAACAACCGAGTTAAGTTTGACAAAAACAAAAAAAAAAAAAAGGGGGGGGGGGGGGGGGTAGATTAAGTAGAAAGTGAAACATGGTTTAAAAATATAAGGTCAAGAGTAGACGTAAAAACTTTTACGTATAGAATTTTTAGCAAAAGTTACTGCATAAATTATTTCACTGGTTATCCGTTTCCTCTCAAAATAATAATAATAAAGCAGGCCACACTATAATAATTTTTAAATTGAACAACTACTGAGGAAAGGAATATCAACAAAATAAGGCAGTATGTTTGTTTCTCAACCAAAAAAACAAAACAAAACTTTAAGCCTGGAGCTAAGCCATGTACCACTTCACTCTTTTTCAAGAACGTGGAAAGTGGGCTAGGCTTGAAGACTAAATTCTTCGATAAAGGTACTGAGTAAAAGAAAAAAAAAAGATTATAAATGGATAGATAGTTTTTTTTTTTTTTTTTTCCAACTTACTGCGTGTCAATTATATTATTTTATATAACTATATTTATTTGTGCACTCAATTTCATGTCTTATTAAAATCGTATCAACTTAATCAGGAATCATTCTGTCTTTGTCCAACACACAACCATTGAACATATGAAGGGCACAACTAACATATCCACAACTATCCAAAACCCATGATTAGTCTAAAAACTTCTGACAAAGTCATAATATTTAAAAAATGATTATGATCAGCACATTTAACAAAATATAATTTAATTAAAAAAATAATGATTAATTCATAATTTTCTAATAGCTTAAACTTTTGAGATAATTAGTAATTTAACACAAAATATACTCTAATGATTCTAAAAATAAATAAATAAAGTATACTCTAGATTACTAGTGCTCATAAACTATTGTTTCTCAAGGCAAGAGAAAATCTGTTAGACCAAGATAGTGATAGAATTTACATTAAAAAAAAAAAAAATTTTATTTGATTGTCTGTAATACTTATTTAGAAAATTCAAATTATAAAACAATCTTGTGTCTGTATTTCATTTGATTGTCTAATTACAAGCCTCTCTCTCTCTCTCAAAAAATAATGGCTAAGGTTCAATGTCATAATTTTGGGAGAAATATTAATAAAATAATAATAATAATAATGTGTAAAATAGAAAAAATAGGTTCTTATGCTAAAATAAACGAAAAATTTTAGTCGAATTGATGCTAATGGTTATGCTTGCAAAACAATGAAGAAAACGTTTTTACATTCTAAAGATTTCTTGTTGTACAAATGCTTTGAGGCAAAATACTTCTGGAATTATTACTTCCTTGAAGCTACGGATTGACCAGGGAGCTCATTTTTTTGGAGAGGTATTTTAGCTGCCAAGCCACTACTTCTAATAAGGGGCACCTGTTGGAGAGTGGGATATTGTCAAGAAATTACAGTAACAAAGGATAAAATGTTCGCTGTATTTTACAGCCAAGCCCTCTTATATATTGAAGATGATGTTAGACTTTGTGACTTGATTGATCTGAATACTAGCAATGTTTATAACACACACCTTGTTACATGTTTATAACTCACGATTTCAATTCAAAAAATGTGTGTATATCGTTATCCAAACTAAAAAACAGTCATAGGTTGATAACGGCCTTTTTTATCTTAACACTTATTGTCCATTAATTAGTTTTTTTTTTTTTTCATTGACTAAAAATTCAGTCACAGATGTATTATGAATAGGTAATTATTATTCATGTGCATTAGGCAAGACGATAGTATAAATTGTTTTGATTTCTTCCTATTAATTGTTTCTTCATTATCTTATTGTCTCTTAATTAGTTTATTTTGTTTTCATGACTAAATATTCAGTTACAGGATGCTTTCTCTTCTCAAAAAAAAAAAAAAAAAGTTAATTACAGGATGCTTTCTTTTTATTAAACCTTTATAATTATCACCTTAAAATGATCTATGGAATTGTATAAGTAAATCCAGTGAAAACTTCAAATTCCCAAACAAGCTTATAAATTTTGCTGTAAATCTAGAGGGGGAGAGAGAACAAAAAAAAAAAACTCCGGCTTTATCTTCAGGCCTTGTCTTAAAATAGAAAATTCTTTGATTATAAAATTCCGAGTGTCTTTTAATAATAATTTGAATCCTAATTTTGAAATCGAAACCTTGTAAATTAGAAAAGTTCCATTAGACTAGTTGCTGTCGAACTCTAGGCCCAGCTTTCACGTCCTCAGCAATCTCATTTATAACATATCTTGAAACTAGTATGAATCAAAGTTAAACTCCAAGAAGTCTAAGTCAATCACACCTATGCCCTTTGATTCAAGAATGGTTATTCTTAAGCCCCATTTTAAATTCTGATCCCATCCATGTTTAATTCATGCTTTGGTTTGATACTTAAGTCAAAAGTGAGGTCTTACCTCAAGGGGGGAAAAATTGACTCATGTCACTTTGGCTTACTTTGCTTGGTTCCAATGCCTTTTCTATAAAGTTATGAATGTGTTCTGTATTGTGAGGTCAATCTCGTTTATCACATAGTTATGTATTGTCTATATTGTAGGGTATGTTCATGTCAAGAAGTGTTAGAAGTATATAGTTAAATTATTAAAATAAATATACTATTTCTTAACAATTTAATCTTTTGAGAGAATTAATAATTTAACAAGGAGAAGCCAAAGTACATGCTTTTCAGAGGGATTTTTATAAAGCAGCATTGAAAATCATTAAATCAACCCAGACCCCAATTCTCTTCTGTTCTGCTTAAAATTTGCCATTACCCAGAATTAAATCAAAGAGGAAAGTTTTTTACGCCATAAATTTGGCATAACTGAACCAAACTGTTGACAGAATCTACAAGTACTAACAGTTTGTGAGAAGTTGATACAAGTTACCATGTTTGAAGAGAATAACCCAAACAACCTAAGAAAAAAATAATAATAATAAACCCCCCCCCCCCCCCCCCCCCAAAAAAAAAAAGCCCAAAAAAAAAGTCCCAAAGACCAAAGCTATATGGGAAAGGCTCAAACATCCCAAAAAACTAGCTGAAAGCCCAAAACATCCCAAAATAAAAAAACAGCCTAAAACAACTTAGGAGTAAAAAAAAAGTCCCAAAGCCCAAGTCCGTTTGGTAACGTTATTTGTATTTTTTGAAAATACGTGTGGGTGAAAAAGTGTATGAAAATACGTATAATATTGTTTAAAAACTAAAAAATATTGCTCAAATAACCATACCAAACAGCCCCCAAAACATCCCAAAAAAAGGGTACGTTAGTCTTAACATTTTCACCATGTATCAATTTAGTATCTAATCTTTTAGTATTGTGTCAAAATAGTCTGGTAGATGAAAAATGTTTACGTGACTAACAGTTGAAATAGAATTTTATTTTCATACCACATGGACTAGCACATCAGCATAACCTTTAAAAAAAATTAATAAGTAACCTCCTTGCAAAAACACATGAGGCTCAATTTGGGATCAAAATTCAAAATCCTAACACAGTCACACGATTTGGGATCACTGCTGGGCTGCACAAATTGTATGAACACCATAGGGACTCAGTGTGGTATACTGGATTTGTGGTTGTTGATGAGGTTTTTAATTAGAGATTATTGCCTTCATGTGTTTAGTTTATGATTTTGGGAGTGAATAACCATTTTGAATTTGTGATATTAATCTTTTTTTTTTTTTTTGTCGTGGTTGATTGATTTATTTTGTGATTCTTGTCGAAATTTGTTTCTTGTGGAACTGTTTTGAAATTTGTTTGTTTTGGAACTGTTTGGGAGTATTAATTAATTTGTGTGGATCTATCTAATGAGGTTTCTAATTTCAGATGTTGTAGCTGTGTCCTGGTAGTTAATTGCTTTGGTAAAATTCAAGAAATCACTCTGTTTATTTATACAAAGAGATTGGTAATTTTTGGATAATGGTTCCGCTGATAAGAAATCCCAAATTGTGGGACTGTGTTAAGGGATTTTGATCAAAACCCGTAAAGTTACTTACTTTTATCCCCCCATCTTTTTTTTCTTTTTTTTTAAGGTTATGCTGACATGATAGTCTATGTATCATGAAAATAATATTTGAGATAATTACACTCCACTTTTTTGAGATTTAGGATAATGACACTGCACCTTAAATTTGAAAAGAAAAAACATTTTCCTTTCTTGACATCCATCCAATTGACCAACCTTCGTTAAATTAATAGTATTAAAAATATTATGTGCTAACTTGCCCTTTGTTTACGAGCAGATTTCAAAAATTATCCTCCATTTTAGAATTAAAATTTATTAATTAAAATTTTTAATTAAAGTGTATTTAAAAATATTAAGTATGAATTTTGCTTTTTTTTTCTTTTCTTTTTTCAATGGGTTATAGAGAGATTTGTCATTGCAAGTGTTTTGGTACTTAATAAATTTTACATTTTTATTCTAAATTTATCATTTTTTTTTAATTAACCATCGTTAAACTTTTGTTAGTAGATTTTTATAGAAATTTAGAATTTTTGGCTACTAATATAAAGAAAAGGGGAAAGTGTTAATTTGTTTAAACCTCAAGGGTTATGAGTGTTTTTTCTCTTCACATTTAATGTGAAGTGTCATTCCCCCAAACCTTAAAGGACGGAAGTGTAATTATCTCACAATATTTTATTTTGACTATTAGTCATATTATCATTTTCTATGCATCACTTAACAGCACGGACCATTTTGACACAATAATAAAATATTAGAGACTAAATTAACATATTTGAAAAGTCAAAAACCAAATTGCAAAATAGTGTAAAAATAATGCACCAAATACGTAATTTACCACCCAAAAAAAATCCCCAAAACAAGTTGGAAGTGAAAAAATGAAAATAAACACAAGGACCTGATAACCAAATAAAGTAATAGACTTTACAGGCAGGTCAACTCAAATTTTCAGTTTATCAAAAAAAAAAAAAAAATCGAATTTTCAGGCAAGTTCGGACTCCTCATCAGCCAACCCGATTTTATCAGGTCCGGTGGGCTTTGAACCCAACCCGACCCGTTCTCAGTCTAAATTACATAAAGTGAGAACTGTGGGGTGTTCATGGATAAGGTTCATATTGCTATATTGGGTTTTGGTTCTATTGGGCTTTTTCTTTAATTTTCCTTTTAGGTGTGGGCTTTTATTATTGTTCACTTTATCCATATTTTTCAGCCATGCTCCAAGAGAGTCGCTCAGGTTCCTATTTCACTAAACTAGCCACCTAATTGTGTTTTAATTGAGTTGAATTGTTTTTCTTTCCCTATTGCTATTTACCCTCACAACCCAAAACCCATTTCAACCTTAATTACTTCCCCCAACCCAAATCAAGAAAGTTTCTCCAAACCAGAACCCAAAAATCAACAAAAAAATCTCTCAATTTCCCTCCAAAATGGAAGGCTTGACTTTGACTCCATCACCACCCTAGACTGATGTCAACAACAATGGTACATGCAGGGGCGACTCAACCATTAGAACATTTTGGCAATGACCTAAGACCCTCAAATTGAAGAAGGTGTTCTATAGAGTATATTTAATTTATTTTTCTTAGAGTATTGCACAAAAATAATAATAAAAGGAAGACCTCTCACTTTTTTTCTTTTTTAAATCCTCTCTTGGCTAATAGAATATCTTGTCTATCTATCCTATGATGTAAAGATTTTAATTAAGGCCTAAGAATTTAAAAAATAAAAATTATTTTTAAAATATTATACTCTTTTCAAATGTTCAACACTTTACCAATATGTTTTACTATGTTGGCAGTAGTTTATGAGTGTAAAAAATTGTAATGCTCCAAAAAATTTACTCTTCCCTTCTCTTTCTATCAAAATTAAAATTAGAATTAATATTTTTCAAGACAAATTAATTACTGAAAATCTATTGTTCTATAACTAAAGTCTAACATTGCCAAGAGAGGTGGTGATAATTTAAAAAATTGTATTTATTATGATACTAATTATTTCGATATTTTAGAATTAAAAGTTTTAAAATACACTTTATAAATATATGAAAATAACTCAATTAATGTATGAAATTATATAAATTTCTAATTCATATTTCACTTATAAAATATTAAGTAACAATACATTTTATATTTGCACCTGGCACAAAAATTTATTGAGGCTTTAGGGTGTCGTGTAGCAACAAGTTTTAAGTTGCTGTGTAGCAACGGGCTACACCTGGCACAAAAATTTGTTGAGGCTTTAGGGTGTCGTGCAGCAACAAGTTTTAAGTTGCCGTGTAGCAACGGGTTTTAGAGGTGCCGTGTAACAATGGGCTTTAGAAGAGAGTTTTGTTGGGCCTTATGAGTTTTGTCCAAAAGGTAAATGATTTTAGGCTTTTTTGTGGTGATAGTATAATTTTGTGGCCCAATTTTGGTAGCAACGTGATAAGTGTTTTTTGTGGAAGACCCAAATTGGATATAATGGATAATATTTGTGAGAGGACCCAAAGTAATTTATGGGGCTTATAAAGGTAATATTTGTGGGAGTCCAATAACATGGAGAATATTTGGGTAATATGTGGAAAATATTTATTTGGGCTCAAAATAATTTATGGGCTTGTGTGGGTATTTTTTAGTGAGTGGGCTAATGAAATTAAGGCCCGAAAATTTGTACCTCAACAACTAAAATGAGGAAGAAAAAAAAAAAACAAAACAAAACAAAACAAAACAAAACAGAATTTCATTAGTTAACAAATATCAGGAAAAAAAAAAAAAGTAGTACTAAAAAAGAATAAACATTTTAGAAAACAAGTAGTGTTTGAAAACAAATTCATTAGCTTTTCCCAATCCAAACTCTTGAACAATTTTATTAGCATTTGTAAGAATGTTAGCATTAATAAGGGTTTTTTTTTTTACCGTTGGATCTACTTAAATCCAATGGCTTAAAAAATGTGTAACTCTTTAGAGGTGGTGTAACTTGAACCCATCTTATCTTCTATATATAAATATTTAAGCAGTTCCAAAGTCTCTCACTTCTCTCTGTCGCCAACCCTAAACAGAAAAGAGATAATTCAAGAGTAGTTTATGGTGTCATGGATCCTTGTACTTGTATGGATTCGGAAGAAGAATTTGCTTCCATAGATTCTCATTTTATGAATAATCGCAACAGCCCAAGCACCATGGACGACCTTCCGGATTGGGTATTGATGGAAATTTTGGTTTTACTGCCATTATGCACGGTTGTGTTGACTTGCAAGTGGGTATCAAAGCGCTGGTTTACTCTTATCTCTTCTCCTTATTTTGCTCGCCGCTTTGTTGCACAGCACTCACAGCAGCCACAGCCCTTTACCTTGCTCTACCAGTACGGTGATATCGACGATGTCGAGCGACGTCTTCCCATAACACCGGCAAATTCTGAGTCTGAATGTGAATTGAAACCTGTCGCTGCTTATCTACGCGATCGTCACAGGGGTTGGATTCGAGCTTCGTGTAATGACTTGCTGTTATGGATCGAAAGTAGTAAGTGGGTGGTGGAGCAGCAGCAGCCTGGTGATTTGAAAAACGTAGTCGTTTACACTGTCATCAATCCAATAACTAGGCAATGTCTCAAGCTCCCTCCACGTCCACTTCCTCTTCCTCAACCTATATTGCCGCTACGGGCTGGGATCATCAGCGGCTATGACGACAGTAATGATACACAAATCAGTTCTAGTTTCAGGGTGGTGCTCATTCTTAGCACACGCACCAACTTAAGCCAATTTAACATTCACGTTTTCTCGTCTGACACCGGTGAATGGGGCGACTCCGTGGTTTTGTGTCCACCCAACCTGGGTGAATTTCGATGGTCTCTAACTTCTATTCACACTGTACCCTATAAAGGTTTGCTTTTTTGGCCAATTAGTGGTGGCCGTCTTCTCGGGTTCGACCCGTTCAACATCAACAACAGCAACAGCAGCACATGTGTGATTGAGCAGCCTGTAGAATTTGAGCCATTCCATGAAATCGATTGCCTTGGACTGTGTCACGGCTGCCTGAGGACATGTCAGGTCTCAGGTAATGCGCATACCGGTTTACGCGTTTGGGAGCTCAAGGACTTTGATAATGAAAATAATGGAAGCGGAGCAGGAGGTAAATGGTGTTTGAAGCACGAGCTGTGTTTCAGCCAAATGGTTTCAGAAAAATCTCCTTCGCTCACAGAATATATAAACGACCGGATTTGGATTATCCCTCTTGATATCTCGGTGCTAGCTTTTCATCCCAATGATGGGGATATCATGTATTTGTTGATTCAATCGAAGGTTGTCATATGCAACTTGCAGAGTAGAACCCTCGAAGTCTTTTGTGATATTAATCACAGCGAACACGGTTTTTTTACTATCCCCAATACCTTAACCTTTGTGCTACCATCTTGGCCAACTCCCATTCCTTCTTCTCCCTTAGAGAAACAGAATGTCATTTGCCGCCTACCCCAATAGTTATTAATATTCTGCTGCTTTTAGGTTTCTGTATTATGGTTTCGATTTGCCTCTCTCTTATATAGACAATGTTGTTATTGAAATTTTTTCTGATTCCGGTTACTTTTTGGTTATGTTTATTTATCTAAATCGTCCTTTGATGTATCTGCCAATTATCTTAGTCACTTACAATTTTCATCCACCTCCCTAGATCACTAATAAACAATTCATCTACCTACCATAACTTCAATCTTAAATACAAAGACATAGCCAAAATGTCTCATAAGAAAATGCATACAATAAGAAGACTTAAAGCCAGTAATATCCTCCAAATTACTTTACATAAGAATAATATGATTCAATTTTTTTTAAAATAAAAATAAAACCATGGAATATACTTTCCTAGTCCATTAGAATAATAAAACTATTGAAGCTGTTACTCTTGAATGTCTAAAACAATTATCCCTACATGTTTATACAATTTTATACAATTAGTAGAAACTATGCCAAGACTAATTATTTAAGATTATATTAATTCTTTATCCAACCTTGATAAAATTTAACTCAACAACTATAGCCTTTCACATAAAAATTTGATCTACAATCTCGAAGATCATGAACCTAATCTAACAATAAAAGCAAACAAAAACTTAAGATGTACTACATTTGTAATTTATTAATAATTTATAACATCTTAGAGAAGCAAAAACAGTTTAGTTTGATTTAGATTTCTATGTAGGTCATTGGTATTTGTTTTTATAATTCCTTGCAAAACAAAGCCAAGAAAATCAAAACTATTCTAAGTCTGAACTAAAAGCAATCAAATATCATAGAGAGCTCAAGTCTAGAAAGACAAATTTACAACTCACTTGACAAAGTAACCCTTCACCCAAAGTTCAGAACAATTACTTCTCAGCACAAGAGCAATCAACTAATCAAACAAACCCAAAAATTACTCATTCATCAAAGAACATAAACTACAAAGCAATGCAACTATAAGTTCATTGATGCAACTTTGATACCTATAGATTTACAACTTTTGTTATGTTAGAGAAAGAACGAAGAATCAAACATATATACAAAATTGTAGTCAACGAAGTTTGACTCCATAACATCCAAATTTTAATCAAATAGCACTATAAAGAATTGAATACAAAACAGTATCTTAAGCAACATCAGTAGCAGAAGCAAATTTGGAGTCCTATTTGGAGTTGATAAATATTGGAGGACCTGGTTTGGACCAACAGAAGTTTGGTTGAGTTGAGTTGTGAGCTAGAAAGCATGGGTGCGGGTGCAGTGCGGCGAGACAGTAATTTTTGAAAAAGTAGGATACGGGTGCGGCGAGATATGTTTCTTTATTAATTATTAAATATATTTTTATTTATGTTTTCTATATATTGCTAAGCATTTTTTTATATAATGGTAAACATATAGTAATTTAAGAGTAAAAAATTGTCGATTGTAGCGTCACCTCCCAACTAATGGCACAACCAGATAATGTGAAGACATAACCTGTCAAAAATCTCTTCTTTTCCAAATCACCAGTAAAATTAGAATTCACAAATCCAACAATGCTACTACTCTATGTAGAAGCCCTATAATATACCAAGTCAATATTTGCAGTACCTTTCAAATATTGAAGAGACACAATTTCTTCACCCAAAGCAACAATCCACAAGGCCTCAACCTCAAGCTCCACTTGCTCACCAACACCATGGTCTCTAACAGTCCCAATACTCTCTTTTGACTGGTCAACAATAGCAGACTTATCAAATTGCACATCTCCACTGATAATTAACCATGGGGATCTTGAATCCATACACCACAACCTATATCCTTTTATCCCCAATGCATAGCCTAGGAATATGCACCTATTTGCCTACCACTCAAGTTTATCATCATTCGCATGAGCATAAATAGGACAACCAAATACTCTCAAAATAGAGTAATCAGTAAGAGTACCAAATTATACCTCAAAAGGAGTCTTAAATTCAATGATAGTTGATGGAGACCTATTTACCAAATAGCAGGCCATATTTATTGCTTCAGCCTAAAAGTCCTTAGACAAACCAAATTTTGAGAGCATACAACGAGTCCTCTCCAAAAGAGTTTTGTTTATACATTCTGCAACCCCAATCTATTGTGGTTTTCTTCCAATAGTGCAATGTCTCACTATACCTTCATTCTTGCAGAACTCATCAAATTCACCTAAGCAATAATCCAAACCATTAGCTATCTAGAGACGCTTAATCCTTTTACAAGTCTGCTTCTTAATAAGCGTCTTATATTGCTTCAAGGTGACAAAAACATCACTCTTGTATGTCAGAAAATACACCAAAAATTCTACATTGAACTTGACTCTACACTGCTTACCAAAGACGCAATGTTCACAAAAGTCCAGCTTCTCAATTTTTAGGCCATTGAACAAATCTTGTTTGCTTAATATTGACATGCCAACCTTATTCATATGCCCTAATTGCATATGCCACAAACAATTATTGTTTGAATTTGGATCTGCTGATGAAGATATTGTTGTGGCACCAACAATTGTGCTTCCCTGTAGCATATAGAGATCGTTCACCAATTTTCCCTTGATGAAAACTAAACCACCCTTACTAATTCTCAAAACTCCACCTTCACTGATGTATTTGTACCCTTGAGAATCGAATATACCCAAAGGTAGAAGAATTTTCCTCAAATCTGGCACGTGACAAAAATTAGACAAAGTCCTAACAACACCATCATACATCTTAATTCTCACAGTTCCTATCCCCAAGACCTTACAGATCATATTATTTCCCATCAGAACTTCACCACCACTAATTAACTGAAAGGTAGTAAACCAATCTCTTCTAGGAGTCATATGATAGGAGCAAGCCGAATCAAGGACCCAAGCGTCACCGGAGCAACTAGTAGATACTGATAGAACTATGTCATCACCCACAGAATTAACCCCCGCAACACTAGCTACATTACTAGCATTTCAAGTACCATCGTTCTCCTTTTTCTCTTTGAGTAGCGTGCACTCATTTTTCCAATGTCCTTCCTTTTTACAATAGTGACACTTACCAGATTTGGATTTTGATCTAGATTTTTCTCTATTACTACTAGACCCATTTTCATTGGATCTACTCCTAGCAACAAGATCACCAGCATAATTATCGCCCCAATTTTCAGAAACCTTCTTCTTCAATTCCTTAGAATTCATGCATCTTTGACATCATTGATTGAGATAGAATCTCTTCTAGAACCATACAACATGGTGTTGACAAAGTGCTCAAAAGAAGGAGGCAATGAACATCACAAAATTAGAGCATGATCCTCATCTTCTACTTTGCATTCAATATTTTCAAATCAAGATCAATTTTATTAAATTCATCAAGATGGTCAGAAACAAGTGTACCTTCTTTCATCCGAATGGTGTATAGCCGCTACTTCATGTACAAGCGATTTGTAAGAGACTTAGTCATGTACCGACTCTCCAACTTAAGCCTCAATCCTGCAGCTATTTCTTCGTCTACAATCTCTCTTAGAACCTCATCTCCAAGAGACAACAAAATTGCACTATGTGCCCGTTCGATCTTCTTTTTCCTCATCTGATAGCGTTGTTGGCAAAGCATTCTTGCCCTTTAGTGCTTTCCACAATCCTTGCTACACTAATAAAGCACGCATCTTGACACGCCATAAACTGAAATCGTTCTTCCTGTTAAATTTTTCGATCTCAAATCTTGCTGTCAACAAAGCCTTTGTCGCCATACCAAAAAACCCAGTGAACCAATAAGAACACAACCAAATAGATCTAATGATACCAAAACAAAGAACCCAAGGCTCTGATACCAGTTTGTTGTAAAAGTAGAAGCTTTAATACCAATTTGTTGAGAATAACAGAAGCGTAAATATCTATTTGTTGTGTATGTATCCAAATAACAGTGGGTTTATGCAAAATAGAAATAGAAAGACAAAAGAAACAATCACATGGGAACACAAAGATTTACGTGGTTCGGCTTTTGGCTTACATCCACGAGCAGCGTCGAAGAGAAAGTTTCACTAACAAAAGAAAGAGATTAAAAATGCGGTACCAAAACACTCTCACAAAACCCAAACCCCAAATCATAGTTTTTAAACCTGAACCGGACTCGAAAAACCGTTTGAACCGTAGGCCAGTTCATGGAATAGAACTTATTTGGAAAAATTAAAGGAAAACGCGCTTACCAAGATCTGAACCTGAGCTTTCTCAGATTGTAAGCACCAAGACTAAAGCCTAGAATGAACCAAGTGCTCTTCTTGGGAGCTAATATGCAGTATTATTAAATTTATATTAAATTTACATGATTTATAGTTTCTAAACTTCTATGTCATCGATCTTTCTCAACATATTAAATATTACTATTTTTTTTTTCATTGCTAAATTAACTTTTTATTTAAGAATAATACCTATGCAATTTATGAATTTATTTTAAAAGTCGTTTTTAGTTAATTGAAATGACTTCTCTTAAAGGATTATTATAAAATTTCTTTTTATGCTTATTGTGTTGTACTATTTTTTATTAACCTTATGTTAGCCTTATAATATCATGAAAATTTCATTGAAATTTTGTTTCAGTTTTTAAGATATTTTTAGTAAATTTTGCTAATATTTACAAATTTAATATATTTATTTATATTTAAATAATTATTAAATTAATTATGACGTCATCATGGTTCGACTCCGGTTCAATCTTGGTTCGACCTTAAAAATCTTGAAGGTCTCCTTTTTACAGTTCAATGAACGGTCTAGGTAGCACGTGACTAGAAAAACCTGAAAATCTCTGGAACAAAGTCACGCCTTACAACTCTATACGATTACAGAGAATAGAGAAACCTATTCTAATATTGCGGCACTGATACACACAATTGCCGTATAACATATATATTTATATTGGGCAAAGTCGGCAAGGATACTAGATAGAGATCAATACCAAAGTTACTTGGGTTTGTACGTAGATAATATTACACAGTCCTAGTAGGACTTGTAATCTCAAGTGAGCTTCCAAAAGTGTGTCCAACACTAATGCGAGATAATCCCATGTGGTGCGCTTACATGCATGCACCATAATTCAAGCCACCAATCATAACACTTCATCTGTCTATGTTTTGGCAATGAACACAATAGAGAGATTTTTTGCCCCCACTAATTCTGCAAACTTGTTTTCCCAAGCTCACAACAATTTCAAACTAATAGTTTGCTAAATGGTTTAATTCTTGTGATTTTTGCTAGGTGGAGATGGGGCTTAAATTTGGCATATCAATTTTAACAAAATTCTAACTTTTAAATCTTGTTTTCTTTTTTTTAAACGGTGAAAGTAATGAAATGGGTAACGACTGTATAATACTAGAGCAAACCTTGGGTAGGTAAAATAACACTTTCAAACTATGAGTAGCTAATATGAAATTTGGGCCTAATTTCAGGTGGGGTAATTTATAATTATCCCCTTTTAAAAATTTATTTGTTACATTGTTACATTATTAGTTTATAAACAATTTATAGTAAAATTGCTAGTAATTTTAGTATTCTCTTTCAAAAAAAATTTTAGTTGGAAGCCATGACCTGTCTAATTCTCATGAAGAGGCAAAGGGTGGATGACCCATTTTACCTTCTTCCTAGTAATAATCACTATTGTTGACCAGACTCTATAATGCACATAAGATGTTAAGAACTGCTTTGATAACTAGATGGAAACAAGACATAGCCGAAAAAAGAAAATAAGGGAAAGAGTGAGAGATAAATTAAGCATGGTCAGCATGGCTCAGACTCTCGGAGATTATAGCTATTTGGGCCCTGCTGCCCAAAATGCAGCCTTGTTAGAGTTTCTTATAAGATACTGAAAGGGACATGGCGAGGCACATAGAAATCATAGATGACACTGATCATTAATAGCTCGTGTGGTGGGTGTGGCTTAAGTGTTACTACTAGCTTCTCAAACCATCTCATAAATTTATAAATTTATGAGATGGTTTGAGAAAGTTATATAGTCTTGTGGTGATGCTTAAGTTCATGCTTCTATATGCTCTTAATTTCTTAATTAATGCAGCACATCATTTTAGTTCTATAATTTTGCTTTTGTTAATTTCAATATTTTAAGTTTCAGATTTATTCAATTAAGGCCTCTTCGTCAACTTTTGTTAAAAATTTTTGAAAAAAATAATTCCAAAAAATACTTTTCAATCATTAATTAAATTTTTTTTAATTAAAAAAATTGAAGAAAAATTTAAAGAAT
Source organism: Quercus lobata (assembly GCF_001633185.2). Taxonomy (NCBI): domain Eukaryota; kingdom Viridiplantae; phylum Streptophyta; class Magnoliopsida; order Fagales; family Fagaceae; genus Quercus; species Quercus lobata. Next base: position 15,919,075 of record NC_044908.1, on the reverse strand, counting down.
TGGAAAATTAACCACAACATATAACAAAAGTTGATGGAAAAGCCTTAATTGAATAAACTTGAAAGTTAGAGGATTAAAATAAAAGCAAAATTAGAAGATTGAAATGAATTTTGGTGAAACATAGAAGAAGTGTTTTGCATTTTAGCCTAAAGTTTTTATTGAAGTATTCAGTATTTTTTCTTTTTCTTTTTCAAAAAGCCAACTTGATGTTATTGTTCGCAATTAATGTTCATTTATAACTTTGTAATGAAGAGGATAACATTATTTTTTATTTTTTTATTTTTTTGCTGAATAAGAGGATAACATTAGTACGTAGTTAATTTGACACGTGAAGGTTCAAAAGTTGTCCAGCCTTGTCCTATCTCCAAGAGTTATAAGTGGCAAATTAAAATGTTCATTTCAAGTCATGATCTTCATTTTGTTATAATTTCTTCATGAATTATTTTGCCTCAATGACGTTCAACTCTACAGAGTAAAGACAATAAGAGACAACTTTTGAGCCTTGAACGGTAATGGAAATGTCCATGGAATCCTTTATAACTCAAATTTGCCACACACCAAAAAAAAAAAAAAATGGAAAAGAAAATAGCTCTAAAATTTAAACTAGAGGTAAAAAAATACAAAAAGTTGGATTTCATATTAAACTAAAGAGAAAAAGATACAAAAAAAAAAAAGTTATGGATTTCATATTAAACTTACATATTACAAATAAAAAGAATTATTTTCTCATGTCCAAGTCAAGAAAAACAAAAAAAAAACCCACCCAATTCTTCGTAGTAAACTATTTTAAAATTCAAGTCCACCTCACAAGTCACAAAAAGCCACTTCAACCAACAACGAAACCCGATCGAGCTCATCACAAGCTAAGCCAAATCTACTATACAAAGGCTACGTGAAATTCCCAAAATACATAGTAGTAACCAGTAATGCCCAACTAAATGCAATTCAAAGCTTTCGACTTAAATTTAAAATAAAATAAAATAAAAAAAGACCTTTTAATTAATTTTCCAAAATCGCAATTGGTTAGCTATTGTCATTGAAACTTATTAATGCGTAAAAGTAAAACGTTATTCTCCAATATCATTCGAAAACCTAAATGAAACTAGTAGTTAAGACTTAAGACTTTTAAAGACCATAATTACATGTTATTTAATTTAGTGAAGCTGTCATCTACGATGGCATGCGGTGTCAGTGAAGGCCGAAACAACATCACTAACAACCAAATCGTACCTTTTGTATACCCAATGAAACCCTCTCTCTCTCTCTCTCTCTCTCTCATAAAATTTAGGTAGCAGTTAGTTTAATAACTTTTTTTTTTCTGTGTTTGTATTTTGTAAAGAAAGGTTTATTGGACATTCCCATTGTTTTAGTTTAAAAAGTTTTAGAATACAATTTTACAATATTTTACACATATTACCATATTTGTTTCACGATAAAATATTGGCAAACTGTAAAATATTTTCAATCAAACAACAAAGGCTATGCAAAATCTTGTAAAATGTTTTTACACTTAAAAAATGGGTAAAACATTTTACATTTTTCTATAATGACCCTTTCTAACAAGTCCACTAATTGAATCGAAGTTTTACAACCTAAATAATCATATTCTTAGTAAAACTTACTATTGTTCCCCAACCTAACTCCAAAATCCACTGACTTTTTTAGGTATGAAGATGTTACACGTGAACCTAATGATCACATCCATAAGTTCAAGTATCCACTTGAAGATTCTGCTCCAGCACTTGTAATCCGAAATTGGCAGCATCTTCAAACACTCTAAATCTAGATGTACGTCAAGTGTGATCATTAGTAGTGGACATAGAGAGTAAGTGGTACAACAACCTTGAGATGTACTCTCCACCTATTTTCTAAAGCTCCTCAAAAATCTTAGGCACGTCCTTCAGGGTTTTCTTTTATATCACAGGTTTAGTAAAAAATGAAACCCTAGTGACAAAATGGGATGAATGGGGTTGAATCAACAAATCCAATCAATTGTAGTTCGGTCAATCCAACTTAAGCTTGATTTATAGAAAAACAGCATGTTTGGTTGATGGAACAATTTTTGAAAGCTATCGGAACGCGAAATCTTGAAAACTGAGTTGCAGCACCTAGGCAAGCAATCTTGACCATTCAAGAAGGTTCTAAAACCACACATAAATTTTGTTTTGCTCACGGTTTGCCAACTTAATGACTAGACTCAATAATATATGTAGCACACCTAAATATATAGTCTATCGATATTTGTTAGAATATCAAAGTTTATTTACTAAATTAGCAAAAGGAAAAATTAAGGGGTTCTATTTGTTGTAGTGACAAACTTTACGTATTAAATTAGCCAAAATAAAAAATTTAGGGGTATAAGTGCAACTACTCCAAAGTTGGTATCAGGTGGCCCTAACAAATATGTGATATTTTCTTTCAAACGTGATATTCTTAAGCTATATATATATATATATATATATTAGAAAGAAATATATTTTATCAATAACTAAAAACTACTTTAGGGGGAAAGAAGAAAAAGTTTTAATTGAAGAGGCAAACAAATTATTGTTTCCTTCCAAATAAATATAAAAAATGATAATAGGATCTTAAATTTTATTTTTTTATAATAATTCATTCTCCTTCATAAAAATTTTTCTATAAAGAGTAAAGTATCTTCATAAAAATTTGTCTATAAAGAGTAAAGTATGAAGAGAATCACATAATAATGTTTATAGTATAGTTTTACATTATTACAACTAACTTGTAACTCCATGCATATGCATGGATACACTTAAAGATATACAATATGATGCATAATATAATTCCTATATATATAATTTAAATACTATTGATAGTCATTTTTATATTTTGTTATCTCTTTAAAAAAATTTGTAAGGATATTATTAGGTATAAAATGTAAATTATCCATGTTTTTTTTTTTTTTAATTATTGTGAAGCACTTTTTTTTTACGATTCATTTATTCTAGATTCTTTGGTTTCTGTACTTAATAACTCACTTGAATGAATATTTATAATATGGTACCACGTTTGATTCTAAAATTAAGAAATAAAACTCTTTAAGAATAAATAATTTAGGACACATGGCGCAAAATTGGAACTTTAATTTAGAATTCTAATTTGAGTTTCTCTTAGCTTCAACTATTATTATTATTATTATTATTATAACATTTTATGAGTCTATATTAATCAAAATAATATGAATTTACATAAAATGCACTTGATAATTATCTAAATGCTCAAAATCATTCCATTCATAAATAGATTTTTTACATTGAAAAAATGGATTATTCATGTGATAAAACCCTAATAGATAAATAAAAAATAAAAAAGTTAAATGAATATCTTACATTAATTAAAGATCAATTATATTCGGATGAATAGCTTTTAATGATTCAAATCAATTTAAATACTATAATTAATATATATTTATATATATATATATAGCTCCTATAAAAAAAACAAATAAAAAAAATAAAAATAAAAACTCCTCAGCAAATAAAAATCCTGTGTACGTAAAACTTACACAAAACTTATATGGGCACCACCGCATACCCTTGGTGCGATGGTCACTCCACAAGTATAAGTGCTTGTGAGGTGTGGGGGGCAAGGGCCGGGGTTTTAAATCTCCAGGAATGAGCTTCACACACATATACACTTAGATTAGGCTAGAGTAAAAATTCTATCTTGCATCAAAAAAAAACTTATATGGGTAGTTATTTCGAGTTTGGCTTGAAGCATTCAATAACATTTATGCGTCCCAATTTCAGTTTAAACCTTTGTAAAAATGAGGCCTCTTTCCATAACTATAGCTTCCACAGAAGAGGGGGGAAAAAAGGCCTCTATCGTCTTACACATAGTAGCCACTATTTCCCCCTTTGAATTCCTAATAATGATACATTATTTCAGTTCTAACCAACTAAATTGAATGCCATATATCTACTAAAGTTCATTTTGGGTCTTGTGTGGTAGGTTCAGACTTACAATTAATTGCTCTCTCTTCTTTGCAGGTCTAAGGCAGAATTAATTCAAGACATTGTGAAAGTGATATTAAATAATCTAAGTTATACATTCTCAGTCGATACCAAGGGACTAGTAGGAATAAATTCCCAAGTTGAGAAATTGAAGTCATTATTAGCTATAACGTCAGACAATGTTCGCATTATAGGAATTTGGGGGATAGGAGGAATGGGTAAAACAACTCTTGCTAGAGTTGTTTATAGAATGGTTTCCAATCAGTTTGAAGCTTGTAGTTTTATTGCTAACATCAGGGAAGTTTCTAAAATACATGGTTTACATCAAGTACAACAAACACTTTTGAATGAATTATTAATGCACAAAGATATCAAGGTACAAGATGTTGATAATGGAGCTCTCATGATCAAGACTAGGTTACGTCACAAAAAGATTCTTCTTGTTCTTGATGATGTAAATGATTTAGACCAACTAAACAAATTAGTTGGGGAGCATGATTGGTTTGGCCTAGGTAGTAGAATTATAATTACAACAAGAGATGAGGATTTGCTAAAACATAAAGTAGATGAAAAATATGAGGTTGAACGATTGGATTATAATGATGCTTTTCATCTTTTTAATGTGCAAGCTTTTAGAAAAGAACATCCTAATGAAGATTTTCTAGAGTTGTCCCAAGCCTATGTAGATTATGCTAATGGCCTTCCTTTAGCCATTGATATTTTGGGTTCCTTTTTGTTAGGGAGAAGTAAAAATGATTGGAAAAGTGAATTAAATAGGCTTCAAGCATTTCCTAAAAGAAAAAATCTCAATATACTTCAAATAAGTTTTTATGGACTATCAGAAACAGAGAAAGAAATTTTCTTGTATATTGCATGTTTCTTTAATCACGAGGATCAAGATACCATCATAGAAATATTAGATTATCTTGAGCTTTATCCTAAAATTGGATAAAGTGTTCTTAAAGAAAAATCTCTCATCAAATGGCATTACAAGCAATTGTGGATGCATGATTTAGTCCAACAAATGGGTCAAGATATAGTTCGTCAAGAGTCCCCTAACGATCCTGGGGAGCGTAGCAGATTGTGGTTGTATAAAGATATTGACAATGTGCTAACAAAAAATACGGTAAGAGGTTATTAATAAAACCCAAGCATATATCTTATTATATTATTCAATAACATTGTTTAACTTAGAGTAGTTTTGCAATTCACTAATCCCTTTTGTTCATGATTACAAGGGTAAAAAAAAAATTCAAGGCATATTCTTACGGTTACCCTATAGTTCTTATTCAAATGAGGTAGATTGAAATCCTGAATCCTTTTCAAAGATGTCTTGCTTGAAATTGCTCAAAACTGATAGCATTCACCTAATGCATGATCTCAAACTTCTTCCTAAGAGCTTAAGATTTCTTGATTGGAGTGAGTACCCTTTGAAATATTTGCCATCAAATTTCCAGTCAAATGAGCTTGTCAAACTGATAGGCCAAAAATTTATTGACCCCTTATGATTAATTAATTGATTTATTAATCAAGTTTATTAATTAATCAAATTAACATGCACTGCGCGTGGTAACACAAACAAATCACCAATTAAACTAAGTATGTAGCAGAAATTAAGTTGACACGGTGATTTGATTTCAAATGGGGAAAACCTACACGACAAAAATCCCACCGGGTGATTTTAAAGTCACCACTCCTGAGAATCCACTATTATCAAAACAAGTGGTTACAAGTAAAGGAATCTCAATACCTTATACCACTTACAGTTGAACCCTTACCCCAATACCCAATTGGACTTGTTCTATAGTGACAATCTCTCCTTGTAATGCACGACTCCCAGTACGTGACTAACAAATTACACAGATCCTAGTACGCGACTTTAATCACCAAGTAGAGAAGGTTGTTGACTACAAAGTTCTTCAGTTCATCCATACAATGAAAATCAAGAAGATGCTCGGTTACACCCTACGATGCACAAACACAGCAGCTTCTTCACAAGAGAGATGAACTAGGGCAAACTTTGTCTCCAGTCACAATTTATATGAACAAACTTCACTTAACACTTGTGCAACTTGTGTTCCCTTTGACGGATCTTAAAATAATCATTTTATATGTCTAGGGTTGAGAGAAAAAAAAGCTCAAACACATAATCACGGATTGGAAGAAAACAGAACAAAAAAATCTGTTTTTCTTAAACCTCGACAAATACCTATCTATCGAGCTACTGTCGAGCCACGGACTTAGACAGCTCTTTGAGCTCAATAGATGCTAGCTATCAAACTTTAATGACAGACACTTTTTTCAGCTTGAATCTTGGATAGACTTGCATGGCTTTAACACTTAATCTTGAAACCTTGTTTCTTGAAGTATTAAACACATCCTAAATCTACCCAAATACAAGTAAAATGTATTTTGTCAAAGGATTAGCCAATTACATAAAATAGTGACATATGTTCCTAAACATGTGAAACACATATGTCCTAACAATCTCCCCCTTTGGCAATCCATGACAAAACCACAATAAACAAATGAACATATGAGAGAAGTCATAAAGCACTCAACTCATATTCACTTGTTGAATATAATAAAATCTATCCTAACACAAAATCTTGAAAAACTTTGCAAAAAGAAAGTTTATGGCAAGTAGACTTTGACAACCTGTATTTCTGAAACACTTTAAACAAAACTCATCAAGACATCTTTATGTGAAACAGAAATAATAGATTGCATACAAGTAATAAGAAGCATGTGCATAAAGAGAGAAAATAAACAACACATGTAAGGGTAGGTGAAAAGAAACATACATCAACATATAAAGAAAATAAATACAATGTATGTCAATAATGGTCACAAGACCCATGTACAAGAATAATGTATCTCCAATAGAAAGAAAGGAAAAAGATACATCAAATCCTCACTACATCCCTCATATAAACACTCCCCCTCACAAAATGGTCTTATACTAACTCTCCCCTTAAGTATGACTACTCTCATATCCAAAACTACTCCCCCTTTTTTGTCACAAGTGACAAAGGGTAAGAGTGTCAAGTAGACATCTCATCAGCGCTGGAGGAGCTAACATCTTCATCCTTATCATCATCATCGTCATCGGAGTCGTAGTCCTCAGATACCTCAAGAGGAGGAGAGGGAGACTCCACAAAGCCACCAAGGCGAGCCTACCGTCTAGCAATACGGCTAACACGGGTGTTCACCTGACACAACTCATCAGTGAAAGTGTCAAGGCGAGCATCCATGCGTTGAAGCTGGGCCATAATCGCATCCAGAGTCACTCCACCCACAGAGGAAGAGGGAGCAGAGGTGGATGGAGTAGAAAGAGCCGGAGTGGCAGTCGATCTGGACCATCGAGAATGTAGATGTGCCTCACTGCGTTTAACGATACCAGCATCTATAGCACCCATGACATGAAAGGGATCGGAAGAGGGAAAAGGAACATCAAAATGGCGTAGAAGCCTCGTGATAACTAAAGGGAAGATGAGCTTATCACAGGTCGCCAAATCCCTATACACATCAAGAATAGAAAGAATGAAGTGGGAGGGAAAGTCTATACTAAGGTTCTCTAAAAGAGAGAGCAAAAATCGAGCACGGAGCTCAATGATAGAGTTATAGTGAGAGAAAGGATAAAGTACAAAAGTCATGACCATCTTAAGGAAACAAGGGCCTTTTGCAAAGCCCAAACATGAAGTGAACTAATGCTCACCCCAATCAAATGGTCGCTCACAAAAAGAAGAGATAAGCTTGTCTTTAGACACTGTCTTAAGACGATCATAACCAGGGTAGTCAAGAAACTCCACCCTGGGGACACGGAGCACATCAGAGACAATCTCTGGTGTGACAACAATGCACGTACCTCGAACGCGAGAAATGAAATTAGGTACTAAAAAATCAAATTCATGCATGTTGAAGTAGAACTCCTAAATCAGCACGGACGGACAAGTGACTGAGGCATCACATAGTGGCCCCCATCCCCTACTATAGATGACAGTGGGAAGGTTAGTGTCGGAGAAATCCAACAAGATGACTTCGCTTTCAAAATAAATGCCTCGTCAAGAAAAGTTCTCAAAGAAGTCCGATTTGGCCTTCTTATCACGGAACCGAACATGAGATGGAGTAGTTTCAGCAGAAGTGGATACCCCAAAATGAAGAGGGTTTCGGGACAAAGTGGATTTATGTTTGAGTGCCATAGAAGCAGACTAACGTAAACGGAGGAAGAGAGAGAGAGAGAGTAAACAATCAGAAAAGTCCCAAATACACTTCAAATATAGCAAGTATATTGAAAAGAAGGAACATATGCATGGGAATGCATGAACATGTGACATGTAAAAGAAATTGCATCATAGGCTCAACCCAATCCAAACCTAACAGTACATAATCAATTGCACACATCTAAATGCATGACAATACTGTTATAATGCTCATGAGATGCAATGTATGAAGTTTTTAAGATCAAATCTTCAAAACCCATCCCAAAAATTTCACAAAAACCTCAACAATTTTAAAAACCCCAAAATTTTTCAAAAATCCCAAAACTTAGGTTTTAAAACATGAAATGCATTAAAATGAGGGATTAGAGACTTACCAAGTGAGGAAAAAATTGATTAAGCTCGAAGAAACCTTGAGGAAGAGGTTTAAGGTAAGTGAGAGAGGTTTTGGGAGGTGAAAAGGCTAAAGAGATCGAGAGAAAATGAGAGAAATGAGATCTAAATCGCGAGCGCCCCTTATATACCCTTTCAGTAATTCTCGACAGATCGAGAGGTATCGAGGATCTATCAAGCTTTAAAGGCTTTGATAGATGCTGCTATCGAGCATATGTCCAAGGCAACAAGAATCTCGATAGATCGAGGGTGCTGTCGAGGATCTATCGAGGGGTCAGAAAGTTGCTCGTTGGATCGAGGTTGCTGTCGAGAGGTGTCGAGGTTGCTAAAAACCAGTTTTTCAAGAAGGGAAAAATACAAATATGATTTTAATCTCTCAAAATCATCTCTCAACAAAAATTTTAAGCACATAGATCCCAAAAACACACACACACACACTAAACAAAACTAACCAATTTTATATTTCAAAAATAAGTCAAGACAGTTTAGTGAGCATACATTAACACATGTAAACCTTGTGATGGTCAAATCACATTGTACCTGCACATGTATCAAAAGTAGTAAAGAATATTACGTGTTGTGTGTGAACATATAACTCCCACATCTAACTGTTTGATGGGGACTATCACCTTCGAGGTACATCCTATAACTCCCACATCTCCTAGAATACACGCTTGCAATAATATTTAAAAGCATTTTGATCTTTTTGCTTTTTATTTTTCCTTGCATATTTTTCTTTTGAGGAAACCATGCATGGGCATATAAAAGATAGAAAAGAAATACCTAATTATGTTAAGCATTTGACATTCCAATTTTGCTATGCCGAAGCACACAAATGTCATTCATGATTGGCGAGCAACAGTGGTGAGATGGTTATTTATGCCTTTCTCTTAGGATTTTTTTAGTCCTTCTCATCAAAAATAGTGATACGAGTGTTAAGTACAAGAGATAATTTAATCTTACTCATCACAAACAAGAGCCACAAAGCTCACTTGCTTAGTTGTGCATAGAGATGCTCATCTAAGTTACAAAAGATACAAAATTTAGAAAACTCTATTTCAATGGTCATCCAAGGTACACAAGTACCAATGTACACAAAACACACACTATTTTTTTATTTTTCTGATTTTTCAAAAAAATTTTATGAAAAACAAAAATAAACAAAACTGAAAACAAAAAAAACAAAAAAAAAAAAACAAAAAACATGTTAAACAAAGCAAAGCATAAAACTAGATGCAAATGCATGAGGAAGAAGGAGGAGAGAAAAGGATCAATCCATAAAGATAACACCAATGTTTTGACAAAGGAATTCAAACCATTTGCTATCAAGAGGTTTGGTAAACAAATCAGCCTTTTAATCATCAATGTGAATAAACTCAAGATTAAGTGTACCATCTTCGACAAGCTCCCTAATGAAGTGATGTCGAATCTCTATGAGTTTGGTTCGAGAATGTTGAACCGGATTCTTAGAGATGTTTATGACACTGGTATTGTCACAGTAGATGTTGAGATGTTCTTGACAAATACCATAATCATGGACATCCATAGAAGTTGGATGCAACAGCTACCGGTAACGATGTACTCAGCTTCTGTAGTGGATAAAGAGATGGAATTCTGCTTTTTGCTCATCCAGGAGACAAGGTTATTACCCACATAAAAATAACCCCCCGATGTACTCTTTCTTTCATTAGCATTCACAGCCCAATCAACGTCAGAATACCCAGCTAAGACATCATTTGTGTCCTTGCTGTACCACACACCAAAATCAACAGTGGTTTTAATATACTTTATGATTCTTTTTAAAGCAATTATATGAGACTCTTTGAGATTAGCCTGATATCTAGCACACACTCCTACACTGTAACTAATGTCAAGTCTACTAGTAGTAAGGTAATGAAGACTACCTATCATGCTTCTATATAGAGATGAATCTACACTTTTACCTAACAAGTCAACAGTGAATTTAACATTTGGGCTCATAGTGGTTCTGACAGAACTAGCAGATTCCAAACCAAACTTTTTCACAAGATTCTTAGCATATTTAGATTGAGATAAGAATATACATGAATCTTGTTGACGAATCTGTAATCCAAGGAAGTGAGTCAGCTCTCCAATCATGCTCATCTCGAACTCAGCCTGCATGAGTTTTGAGAAGCTATAAGCAAGCTCGTCCTTAGTCGACCCAAAGATGATATCATCAACATAGACTTGCACAACTATCAACTCGCTATCTTTCCTTTTGATGAAAAGAGTCTGATTAGTTTTTCCTCTTGTGAACCCATGTGACACCAAGTATTGTGTGAGTCGATCATACTAAGCTCTAAGGGCTTGCTTTAACCCATAAAGTGCCTTCTTGAGGTACAACACATGATAGGTAGTGGGCATGAAATTGGAAAATTGAATTGGACGGAAAGCTTTGCAGAGTTGGTTTGCTATAGAATGTGCAGGCCACCATGCTTTGTACCCAAACCAATCGTCTTCCACTAGAGTAAGTCCTGTATAAAACAGAATTGAGATAGAAAAATGCAGCAACACCTTAGATAATGTGTTAACTTCCCAATGGAGATAAGATTGAATGAAAAGGAAGGAACATACAACACATTGTCAAGAATCAAATCACATGATAACTGCACTTGACCAACATGAATGGCTAAAACAAATTCACAATTAGGAAGTTTTACAGAGATGTGAGCTACAAAAGTGATTTTGGTAAGATATGAAATGGAATGAACCATGTGGTCAGTAGCACCACTATCAATAATCCATTCATTAGGTAAAAAGGCAGGTGGAATGACAAGATTAGAAGAAAAAACTAAGTGATCTAAGTTGGTGGAGGAATGCAAGCAAAGAGGCATGGAAGTAATAGAGTCTAGGCATTCAGGTTCATCTAAACTGTCAATATTAGATATAGGTAAAGTACCTACAGTGTGAAAAATACCAGATGGCAAGGGTTTGGTGACAGGAGCAGTTTGACTGATGAGTGCGGCAGCTTGGTGAGTTCCAAGAGGAGAATCTTGATTGCCTTGTGATCCCAAGGTATGGGCCTACAATATGGACATGAGTTGGTGACACTGAGAAGAAGTAAGAGCCACTGTAGTCAATTCCTCCATACTATCTGCATTATCTAGATTGGAACCCAGTGAAACCTAATTGGCTGAGTGCCCTTTTCCTTTGTTCTTATACCCAGGATGGTAACCATAAATCTTATAGCATTTGTCCACCACATGCCCAAGTATTCCACAGTGTGAACAAACTGGCCTTTCCTTTTTACCATTAAACTTGTTGGATAGTTACCCTTGTTAGATGAGGTATTAGAACCTCTAGAGAAGAGAGCAGCAAATTCAACTGCAATGGCATTAGAACCAACTCTTTTTTGCTTCTCTTCTTGAGTGATGAGAGAGAAGACTTGATTTAGTGAAGGCAAGGGCTTCATCAGTAGGATCTGTCCCCTAACAGTTGCAAAAGATTCACTAAGCCCTATCAAGAAGTTCATAGTACACTCTTCTTCTTGATATTTAACCCGAGCAGCCATTGAACCACAGGTGCAAATACCACAAGAACATGAGGGAATTGGCTTATAATTGACCAATTCATCCCAGATTACCTTGAACCTTGTGTAATAACTACTCACAGAGAGATTATCCAGAGAGAGAGTACTCACCATTCTTTAAAGTTCAAAAACCCTAAGGCCATTGCTCTGAGAGAATCGATTCTTGAGGTCTATCCAATCTTCTTGTGCAATATTCAAGTAAATCACACTTGAAATCAGATCCTTGGACATCGAATTGATCAACCAAGAGAGAACCATTATGTTGCATTTCTTCCAAGTAGGGAAAATTGGATCTGAAGAACTTGTTAGAGCTTTAATGGTGCCATCAATGAAATCTATCTTGTTCTTGGAATCAAGAGCATAAATGATAGCTCGGCTCCAAGTAGCATAGTTCTCTTCAGTAAGAGGCCAATTAACCAGAATCAAGCCAAGATTCTCGCTACTATGCAAAAATTAGGGACTGGATGGTTTTTCCCAAACAGGTACAGAGGATTGAGAAGTAGATGATACGGAATCTGTATTGGCAGCTGTGGAAGCCATTGGAGAAGCTTGAACTAGGTTTTGCAGTGAACTTAGTTTCAAGAATCAAAGAAAAGCGTGAGCAAAGAATTAAAGAAACTTTGCAAGAGGGATCAACGAAAGAAAAAGAACTGCAGAGTGAAAAGAAAGCTTCAAGAAAACTCAACAATGGAGGATGAGTTAGGAATCGATGGAATACACCGAGCCAACTTGCTCTAATACCATATTGAAATTAGAAGAGAGAAAACAGAATGAATAAATGCTCTGCTTGATTATTATTGAAAACCTAATTAGCTTATATACATTGAGTCACTAACACATTAACAAACTTAACAAACTAGTCTACTAATAACTAACTCAAATATCACATGATCAGCACGTGATGACTTAAACAGCAATAACAGTAAACATAAAACTACATGTAGTACAGCAGTGGTATTTAAACAACTTGACTTGCAGCTTTCACCATTCTTCAATAATGTTCTTGGTATACATTTAACGGTTTAAAAATATCATCTTGTTGTTTAATTGTTTTCTTCGTTTTACAATTATGCTTCTGGGTTGTCCTTATTTTAGAAATCCATAAGCACAAAGCTCAATTTGTTTGCATGACAGGTAGTTCAAATGTATAAACTAGAATTCTAATTCTTATATTTTTCCTTGTAGTCCTTCCAATATAATTTGGTTTGGTTTTATTTAAAGTATGCAAAGGGGTTTTATTTGTTTGGAACTATTAAAAAGCTTCCTCATTTTTTCTTGTCATCTAGAATCTAGTTTGGTGTCATCTGTCCATTAGAACTGATTTCCTTCAGCGCATTCAATTCAGGCATGGATCAAGAGATGGCTGAAGGGCATCAGGGGAAATTCAGAGAACTTAAATGTACATTTCGGTGTTGTTTGTCTCTATTTTACGCTCTATTGGACTTATAGGAACATGGCAACTGCTAAAGGAGATCCTTTCCCTACACTAATGTGGTCAAGTATAGTAAAAGTTTGATTTCAATGTGCAGGGTAGCTAAAGTTCAGAAACAAAGGAAAGCCTCAACAGCAGCAAAATAAGCAAGGCCAGACCTTTATAGAGTCTTTCAACTGGCAACCAATCCTACTGGAGGAGAGCAGCAAGGATAGAAGAGCGAAATGGAGGGGATACTTTCAGTTTTGTTTGTAAAAATAGAGATGGGTCCATGTCTGAAGGGAACAACTAACATATTCACAATTATCCAAAACCCATGATTAGTCTAAAAACTTCTGACAAAGACATAATATTTAAAAAAATGATCGTGATCAACACATTAAAAAACTATAATTTAATTAAAAAAAATTATGATTAATTCATTATTTTCTAATAGCTTAAACTTTTAGAATAATTACTAATTTACCACAAAATATACTCTAATGATTCTATAAATAAAGTATACTCTAGATTACTAGTGCTCATAAGCTATAGTTTCACAAAGCAAGTGAAAATCCGCTTGACCAAGATAGTGATAGAATTCATATAAAAAAAAAAAATCTCTCTCTCTCTCTCTAAAATAATGGCTAAGGCTCAATGTTATAATTTTGGGAGAGATATTAATAAAATAATTTAAAAATATTATTTAAATAAATAAAGTGTATATTAGATAGTGGGTGTTTTTAAAAAATAATTGTGTCAAATAGAAAAATTAAGTTTTTATATTAAAATAGACAGAAAAGGTTAGACAAACTAATGTGAATGACTATGCTTGCAAAACAATGATGAAAACTTTTTTACATGCTAAAGATTCCTTGTTGTACAAATGCTTTAAGCCAAAACACTTTGAGAATTGTTACTTCCTTGAAGCTACGGATTGACCACGGAGCTCATTTGCTTGGAGAAATATTTTAGCTGCCAAGCCACTACTTCTAAGGGGCACCTGTTGGAGAGTGGGGTATTGTCAAGAAATTATAGTGACAAGGGATAAAAGGCTCACTGTATTTTACAGCCAAGACCTCTTATATATTGAAAATGATGCTAGAGTTTGTGACTTGATTGATCCGAATACTGCAATGTTTATTACACACCTCTTGTTACACATCTATTTTTTTTGAACTAAAATTATGAATTAAAGATAAGATTTCAATTTTGAAATCGTGTCTTTAACTCATAATTTCAATTCAAAAAATGTGTGTATAATGAAGTGTGTGTAACAATTTTTAACCAAACTAAAAAAAAAGTTGATAACTACCTTTTTTTTTATCTTAACACTTATTGTCCATTAATTTTTTTTTTTTTTCATTGACTAAAAATTCAGTCACAAATGTATTATGAATAGGTAATTATTTTCCATGTGAATTAGGCTGTGTTTGGTTCGCGTAAAATCATTTCCGGAAAATATGCTATTTTTCGGAAATGCTATTTTTCGGAAATGCTATTTTCCGGAAAGGAAAACGTTTTCATGTGTTTGGCTGTCACAAAATTCATTTTACGGAAAATTAATTTTGGTGTTTGGTTCGTTTAATCAGTTTACCAGAAAATACATCAAATCCGGCGAAACGCTCGTCCGACGAGCGTCCGACGAGCGGCGCTCGTCGATCGACGATCGCGATGGACGAGCGCGCTCGTCGATCGTGATCGTCGATCGCGTCGCTCGATCGACGATCGCGATCGTGCACCGCGCCGCTCGTCGGCGCGGTGCGATCGTCGGACGAGCGGCGCGATCGTCCCTCTCTCTCTCTGATCTGGGCTCTCTCTTCTCTCTCTCTCTCTCTCTCTCTTTTTCCGGAAGTCAATTGAAGTGAAAATGAAGACAGAAATCATTTTCCGTGGTCAAGGCTGAAAATTTTGGTCAACAGGAAATCAATTTCCGGAAAATAATATTTTCCGTGACAGCCAAACACATAATTTTCCGGAAATTGATTTCCGGAATTGGTTTGAAGTCGATTCAAACGCACCCTTAGGCAAGAAGATAGTGCATGTAAATTGTTTTGATTTCTTCTTATTAAATGTTTGTTTATTATCTTAACACACACACATAGAAAGATGAGAGAAGGTCTTAAAGAAACTGAGAGTATGTATATCCAAAAGGGCCTATTTGTTCATTATCTTATTGTCTCTTAATTAGTTTATTTTGTTTTCATGACTAAATATTCAGTTACAGGATGCTTTCTCTTTTCTAAAAAAAAAATTACAAGATACTTTCTCTTCTTGTTATTAAACCTTTATAATTATCACCTTAAAAAGCTAACTACATGGCATACAAAGAGCCATTGTTGTCCGGAAAGAATGGTGATACTTATAAGCAACTTCAAATAATTTCTACTTAAAAATTGCCATTATCCAGAATTAAATCATTTGAGAGGAAAGTTTACAAAAAGCCAGAAATTTGGCATAACTAAACCAACTGTTCACATAATCTACAAATAATGCTCTCTTAGACAGTTTGTGAGAAGTTGCCATGTCAGAAGAAAATAACCCCAAACAACCTTGAAAAAAAAAAAAAATTGTCCCAAAGCCCAAAACAACCTGGGAAAGGCCCCAAACAGCCTAAAACGACTTAGGAATAAAAATAAATAAATAAAAGTCACAAAACAACATAGGAAAAAAAAAAGGGCTCAAAGCCCAAAACATCCACACAAAGAAAATTACGTATTTGGTTTTTAATATTTTCACCATATATTAATTTCATCTTACCTTTTGGTTGATTGACTTTTATTTTGTGATTCTTGTCGTAATTTGCTTGTTGTGGAACTGTTTTGGAATTGTGATTCTTCCTAACTATGAGTTAATTTGTGTGGATCTATCTAATGAGATTTCTAATTGCAGATGTTGTAGCTGTGTCCTGCTAGTTAATTGCTTTGGTAAAATTCAAGGAATCACACTCTTTATTTATACAAGAGATTTTGGCAATTGTTTGATAATGGTTCTGCTCATAAGAAATCCCAAATTGTGCGCTGTGTTAGGGATTTTGATCCAAACCCATATAGTTACTTACTTTTTTTATCATTTTTTTTTTTAAAGGTTATTCTAACATGACAGTGCATGTAACATGAAAATAATATTTAGGGTAATTACACTTCTCTTTCTTGAGATTTGAAAAAATGACACTTCACCTTAAACTTAAAAGGAAAAACACCTAAAAATATTTTATTCCCTCAAACCTAAGGGAAGGAAGTGTAATTCTCTCACAATATTTTATTTTGACTGTTAGTCACATTAGCATTTTCTATGCATTACTTAACAACACGTACCATTTTTGACACAATACTAAAAAATTAGGGACTAAATTGACATATTTGAAAAGTTAAAAACCAAATTGTAAAATAATGTAAAAATAATGGACCAAATACGTAATTTAACACCCAAAAAAATATCCCAAAATGAGTTGGAAGTGAAAAAATAAAAATAAACACAAGGACCTGATAACCAAATAAAGTAATAGACTTTGCAGGCAGGTCAACTCAAATTTTCAGTTAAAAAAAAAAAAAAAAACTTGAATTTTCAGGCTAGTTCGGATTCCTCATCACCCAACCCGATTTTATCAAGTCCGGTGGGCTTTGAACCCAACCCAACCCGTACTCGGTCTAAATTACATAAAGTGAGAACTGTGGAGTGTTCATGGATAAGGTTCATATTGCTATATTGGGTTTTGGTTCTGTTGGGCTTTTTCTTTAATTTTCCTTTTAGGTGTGGGCTTTTATTATTGTTCACTTTACCCATATTTTTCAGCCATGCTCCAAGAGAGTTGCTCAGGTTCCTATTTCACTAAACTAGCCACCTAATTGTGTTTTAATTGAGTTGAATTGTTTTTCTTTCCCTATTGCTATTTACCCTCACAACCCAAAACCCATTTCAACCTTAATACTTCCCCCAACCCAAATCAAGAAAGTTTCTCCAAATCAGAACCCAAAAATCAACAAAAAAATTCTCTCAATTTCCCTCCAAAATGGAAGGCCTGACTTTGACTCCATCACCGCCCTAGACCGATATCAACAACAATGGTACATGCAGGGGCAACTCAACCATCAGAACTTTTAGGCAATGACCTAAGACCCTCAAATTGAAGAAGGTGTTTTGTAGAGTATATTTAATTTATTTGTCTTAGAGTATTGCACAAAAATAATAATAAAAGGAAGACCTCCCACTTTTTTTCTTTTTTCTTTTTTAAATCCTCTCTTGGCTGATAGAATATCTTGTCTATCTATCCTATGATGTGAAGATTTTAATTAAGGCCTAAGAATTTAATAAATAAAAATTATTTTTAAAATATTATACTCTTTTTGAATGTTCAACATTTTACCAATATGTTTTACTACGTTGGCAATGGTTTAAGAATGTAAAAAATTTTAATGCTCCAAAAAATTTACTCTTCCCTTCTCTTTCTATCAAAATTAAAATTAGCATTAATTACTGAAAATCTATTGTTCTATAACTAAAGTCCAACATTGCCAAGAGAGGCCATGATAATTTAAAATATGGTATTTATTATTGTAGGGCTGGGAAACTTATGATCCGGCCCACGCACTATCCGGGCTCAGGGCCCGTGCCGAGGAGGTAGTGTGCCGAGGACGAGTGATCAAAGGCTGAGGGGTTAAGGGGAACAGCTGAGGACGACCCTGTCCTCGGCACTCCAGGGCTCTGATGAGAAGAGCAACGTCTTAGTGAAGGCCGCCCCCGAATAATCCCCTGAAGGGGATGTGAGTGGAATAGGGCCCACATGGAGGGGCGGTGCAAAATAGGTTCGAGGAAAATACGTCCCCTCCACATTAAATGCACTGGCCAATGTTCTGATCATATTAATGAGAAAGGACGCTTGGACGGTGTAACCTTGATCCTCACGACTAAACAGAAAAGTAAGAGGGGACAGCTGATGGGACAGGTACAGGACTAAGTACCTGCCTAACCTACAAGTGGATGGCTAGGATCAACCAAGAAGGGCTATATAATGTAAAAGTGAGTGTGCAAAGAGGGGGCTGGGAAAAATGGCCAAAAACCAGAGCCTCCCAGCCCGCCTCCAGGAGAAAAACTCCTAAGGCGAAGACGACTTAACCATATATGCATATCACGTAAACCCACCTTTTGGCGACCAAGGCCTATCCTTTCAAACCCATGCTCTACAAATGATATTATTTGGGCCTTTTTACGTGCGAACCCAACATTGTTACGGTCTGCCACGAACCGTGTCCTTACAATTATGATACTGATTATTTTGATATTTTTAGAATTAAAAGTTTAAAATTCGCTATATAAATATATGAAATAACTCAATTAATGTATTAAATTATATAAATTTCTAATTCATGTTTCACTTATAAAATATTAAGTAACAATACATTTTATATTTGCACCCAGTACAAAAATTTGTTGAGTCGATCCTAGACTAGGTATTATTTTTGTGAACCATGAATTTGAGGCTTTTGAGCATGGTATGAAAAGAATCTATTTGAAATTGAATTGATTTATGTAATGAAAACAACATCATTTAGCATTTACAAGTTTTTAAAACTTTTTATTTTATATTCAAAATACTCTACACATATGAAAAAATTTCATAAAAATGTGACAATATTTTCCATGAATAAAATTTAACATGCAAATAACATAGTTAATATTGCATAGTTTTGGCATGATCATAGTGGTATTAGTACAAAGAAACCAATTCAATCAAGACTAAAGTTGATATTGCAAAGAGGTGTTCAAAGAGTACTACAATTGAGATATTGGAAGAAACTAATAGTTCTTCATAACATGTCTCACTTAGGCCACAAAATGTGATGAAAATGTGATGAGTTGGCACAAGGTACATACACCATCTACAAGTACTGTAATAAAGCGCTTGATCTTTTTCTTGATGACCAAAACATAAGGAGTTCTTGACTTTATAAAACTCCTTATGTCCGCCATATCTTGGTAGTAGTCAAACACTTCCTTTGCATACCTTATGCTCGTTGCTATTCATACCTTACGCTCGTTGCTATTCACATTAAGACGGCATCTACCATTATTAGTCCCAGTGAGCATAAACTCAACACCTTGAGAGTTTCATTGAGTTTCATTGAGCCTAAGGAAGGGTGTACTACACATGATTGGTACACCCTTCCTTAGGCTCAATGCTTATAAGGCAAGGGTGAAAGGCATCTCTCCCCAATGTGGGATTGAGCAAATCCACGAGGTTGGCATCAGCCCTATGCCCATTCCCGAAGTGGACAATACCTGATTGGAGAAAGATTTATTCCTCCCACAATTTGTATGGAAGAGAATTTGAGTGGTTGTGTATCAATCTTCTTGGTTAAGTTTTCATCAAATCTGATAAGTATTAGACTATACTTATCAACGACAATGAATCTAATCGCAAACCAATTATCAACACGATCCCATTGCGGTAAAAAATGCTAATGTACAGCAAATATCTCAGTACAAGTCTTGTCAAGATGGTGATGAAATTGAGCAAGGAAATAAGTGACTCAAAAACAAAAATAAATGAGTACCAAAACTTTTTCTTATTATGACTTTTAAGTAAGGAGAAACTTCAAATGATTTCAGACTTCGTCAACAATATCAAAAGTTCTTTTGGCTTACTCTGTGTCCACCATAGTCTTGTGATTCATAAGGTAAAATATGAGTCACATATTGATTTTGGTGTTGTTTGTATGAAAGAGAATTTTAGTTGATTAGTTGTTAAAATTAATGCCGATGTAGTTGGTTGGTTGTATACCAATTTTCTTATAGATGAGGATTGGTTAAGTTTTCATTAAACTAACCGATATATGGTAAAGGAATTATTCAATCTCCATCAATGTGAAATTTGCATACTATATATTATGTCTAACACCAAGTGTAGGAACATGATATGCAACCAACGGGTGCATAATTTGATGAACTTATGTATAAAGGAAGACCATAAAAGAGAAATGACCGAGTATGATCTACAAAATTATGAATCACTCTTCTTAAGAAGGCAAGGAAATATTTCGCAAATAGAAGGAGATGATTTTGAGCTGGGTGTCATATCGACTATTTTGAAAGGTTCACAAACAGACACCAACATAAGAATTGCAATAAATAAGCATAAAGATCATTTTTATCGTGATGTATAATCCCAAATTTAGCCTTTTAGAATAAACAATTCTCAAATAAAAAACGAATTTTATTGATTTGGGTTGTTGCTTGCATATTTGCAAATTTGACGCTATAATCTTCGCCACTAATGCTCACATTAGGCAGACCATGTTAAAACTTGACATGATGATTGCTTATGATTGTTGTTCTATTATGATGCCCTTTCTAAAATCACTTATACGGATTTGTGGTGAATTTTTTGTGATTCTCTTTAATTGTTTTTTAGTTTCCTGCCTTAATAAACTATGATTGGAGGTTTTTGGACTAATTTTCTCTCATGAACGTTTGTTACACTTGACTAAAACAAAAGTGGTAGAGAGCTATAAAGGTGGTGTTGAAGAGAGAAATTTGATGTGGTAGGGAGGAACTTGAACAAACATACAAAAGTAGTTGAATCTAACTTGCACAGTGGTACAAAGAAAAGTCTATTGTCTCATTAGCAAATTAGAGTTTGTCTTCCTAATAATTAGGCACATATGCCTCTCACATATGAGCATCTTTCTTGTAAATAATGGTATTTTTTGTGCCATGTGCTAGAATAGTCATTTTTGGGTATCTAGTAAAGTTGAATATATCAAGACCCATGCGGTTTCATTTCAAATGTGTTGTTGGATTTTGTTAAGTCCTTTTTTTTTTTTTTTGGCTTGATTCCATGCCAAATTTGCTTGTAATAGTTTTTTTCTTTTTTGATGTGTTTTTATGAGGAAAATGTATTTTTGGTAGAATGTACTTAAGCCTAGTCAAAGTTTGGTCGAAACTGCATTCTGAGACTTGCCAGCCTGCAATTGACATAAGGTAACTAGATAAAGAATGAAGATTGTCTGGTATGGCTATTGCAAACTCTTCGCGACTTGCCAAGTCGCAACCAAGTTGCAACCAAGTAAACCGAAACAACATATTCCTTCTAGGTTACCATTTAGATTAATGTTTGCATCATAAACTGCATTTTCTTCATATTTGTATTGTTCAAACTCTTTAAACATATGAATACCTTCTTAAACTACATTTTCTTCCTATTTGTATTTGTTCATTCTCTCTAAACACATGAATTGATGTACACAAACAAATTCTTTCATTAATTTCTCCATCACTAACCCTCATTGTTTGTATATATCACTGTGAAGTCAGTAACATATGCCAAATGATAAGACAACAATGTACTATACATTACATCTTCAAATCTCTTTTTTTACCTTATTTTTTAAATTTCTTCTAATATTGTTACTTACATATGTCTATTACCCTTTTTTTTAATTGAGTTTAAATTATATAAGTATTCCCTAAAATAATGTTTTTTTACATTTTTTTTTTTTTACTTACATATATTACCATCTTACTGCCTCCACAATTTGTTTTGGGGTAGAGTTTCTATAGATGGCCATGGTATTTGATGAGTATTAATTTATCAAGATCGTCCATCTCTCGACAAAAGAAATAAATGTTATTCAATGCAAAGCGTAACGGCCGGACATCAATGATGGACGAAACAATAAAAGACATTAAATGCACAAGACAGCTAAGGAGTAACGTACGAGCATCGACAGACGAATAGTCATTGACAGACAATAAAAGCCAACCATTATTGCCAACAGCTCCATATCCCATAAATGCATATGCTCATCCAGACAATGAACACAAGGGCTATAAAACCCACACAAACCAAAGAGAGAGAGGTACACAATTTCATACTCACAACTCTTAGCCATATTTGTTCTCTGATTTAACCAAGTGAATCATTTCACCTTGAACTGACTTTATCATCGGAGGGCCCTTTTCCAACACCAGTATTATTATCTCGCAATTATATACTCAATCATCAAAAGGATTTACATTGCCCAATAAATGCTAAATGAATATTGATGTCGAACCCTGCAAGTGACACTAGAGTTTTCTCAAATTATTTTTAAAAAGGCAAACCTAAGAGTTTTAAAGAGAACGTCTCCTTCCTTCCCTAAGTCCGCTAGTCTAGATCGTTCATCGCTTTGTTCGTCCCTCTCAGTATCTCATCTGCCAATAACTATTGCAACTCTCTCTCTCTCTCTCTCTCTCTCTCTCTCTCTCTCTCTCTCTCTCTCTCTCTCTCTCTCTCTCTCTCTCTCTCTCTCTCTCTCTCTCTCGAACTTTTTTGAGTGTCTAACTCTTTGGATTGTGATAGACTAGTGTGAATTCATTATTTATGATAGTAATAGTGTTATAAGTGTTTGACATTTTTATGTCAGTGTTTAGTGTTATGAATTATGGGTTGTAAAATGCTGAAGGGTAAAGACAAATATAAGTGCATGGACTATAGTTTGCATTTTAATAAATAATAAATAAACTATGTGAGGAAGTGGGCCAAGTGGTAGTGGGGACTAGGGTTCGGGATAGTGAGTAGTGAAAGACCAAATTTTTTATTGAATTGTTGAGTTGAATTCTTAATAAACTAATGTTATAGACACAACAAAAGTTCTTCTTAATACAATTACATAGTCCACTAAGTTGAGTTAAATTGTTGAATAAAATAATTGTATTTTTTTATTGAATCGTTGAGTTGAATTCTTAATAGAGTATAAAAAAAAAAAAAAAAAAAAAAAAAAAAATTCTTCTTAATACAATTACAATAACCAATAAGTTGGTTGAAGTGTTAAATAAAAAAGACTACAATCGAATGAGAGATCAGTGAATGAATGATTGTTTGGTTGTGTACATTAAAAAAGATGTAGCTCGCAATATTAATAATGAGATATCATACAACAATTTCAAATTTGAAAACTCATAAAAGGAAATTATAAAATTTTATATGCGTTTTTTCTTGTCTATATATGAGGTTTCCCTTTTATTAGGTTTTGTATAATTTTCGGCACCTCTTGTCCGTTGTCTGTCAGTAAGTAATTTCTCTAAGTTATTTATTGACCACCCCAAAAAAGAATTTTTGGAACTGCCAGTGCACACTATTATTTATGCATGGCAATGAGCGTGAGTCCCATTTGACCCCATTATTTGCCGCATGAACCCGATCTCCCATCTTGCATTCTCTTGCTCTATCCAAGCAATCCCACACTAGCTAACTTTTTGTTTTTTAATCCCCCTAGTTTGCTTGCAAATCGATGATCTAAGTTCATAATCATAAACCTTACACAACACCTCATTTCTATTCTTTATAATACACTGAAAACTTGGATCTCATTGGCATGGGGTCATTTTAATTTTTATGGATCTTCTTACTCCAAGATCGAGCTTAAAATAATCGACAGAAAATGGGTGCAGGACAAATAGAGGCAAGACATGGTAGATTTATTTGTCATCTTTAATACGGTGGTATAGGTGTTGATTAGAGTATGAAAGACGAGAAAAAAAGGTAGAGGATGGAGAGAGAGAGAATGAGTGTTTTTAGGATGGCCACACACGTGCACACATAGACATGATATGCACACACAAAAAACAAGGCTGAGCAGATATGAAAAAAAAAAAAAAAAAAAAAACCATCTCTACAACATTTTAGGCATAAAACAGAACTTATTAATTTTCTATGTGCATTTTGCACTTTTTTATTTAATGAATGTGATCAATAGAAAATTACATAAATTAATATTATAAAATAACGATGTTAAAGTGATAGTTTAGTAGTAATGACATACTTTCTTACATGTTATATTTGTGGTTCAAACCCTTCTTCACTACCTACTTATCTAAAATCAAAATCAAAAACAAATAAATAAAAATATTATTGTATGTTTGAAAACTATTTTGTCTTGTGATTTTTGAATTTATTCGCTCATGTATACTTTTTAAGGCAAAATGCTAAAAGTTTTGCATATTTTACCATAAAAAAATTACCTTACCAATTGTAGTAGAAATGATATAATTGATACCACTTCAACAATAAAAATAATAAATATATAAATGACATTTTTTGTGATTATTGACACATCACATCAAGTCAAGTTTTGTACGGCAGTTTGTATATCTTAAGATCTCGTATTTTAAACACAATTATATTTTCTTCAACTTCAATAAATAAACCAATAAATTTTCAATGAAAAGCTTTTTTTTTTTTTTTTTCAAGAGATAGTGTCCATTTGGCATAATTAATTTTGTCAATTTATTTTACTATTTAACTTATTTTTGTTACTATTTATGGGTCTCACTGCACTTTTTGGTACTATTCGTGGGTTCCATTATACTATTTCAACTAACTTTTACTTTTATCTACAGTACTTTCATCAAAAAAATTTCAGTTTCAATAAAATAAACTGATCTTAAACAAACCCCGTATAAAAGCTACTTCTATTATTGCACCAACAAATATATTACCTTTTTACCGGCGTGTCAACCAATAAGTCCTAAAATTCGAGAGCCAACAAAGGAGAGAATTCATTACAATCTCAGGTTACCATGTCTGAGTGGATGCTTTAGGAATAGACATCATAGTGTCGTCGTGATTATGAAAATGTCTTACATGCGATTTGAGTCATCAATCTTTTTTAACATGCAAAATTTTGTTTTCTGTAAAATTAAAAAATGAGTCAGAATAGCACAAGAAGCTAGAATTTGATGAAATTTCACTTTTTCCCCAAGCAAATTGAGCATTTGGGAATAGAATTCTGTCTTCCTTTCCTGTTGCACGGCCGCTGTTGATGTCCATGAACACTCTCATTGAAAGCCAGATGAGACCATATATCTTCTGACGTTTGTTTTGATAGAGAAAGAGGTTCTTGAGAAGTTTTATGGAGGAGCACTTGGGATTTCTATACTCGGTTCAGTTTAGGCTGTTGTCAATTCCAGTACAATAAGTAATAAGAATATATATATATATATATATATATATATATATAAGCTCGACTCTAACTAATCTGTTGATGATTCATAACCAATTTCAAAACTTTGGAACTAGTTTGGTAATAGTGTGTGTTGATGTCCATGAACTAGTTCATAGTGCAAATTTTACGGTGTATTCCTTATTCCCTCCCCAATGCGAAACAGTGTATAGAATCTCCTCCAATGCATCGCAATGAGTTATCAATGTGAATGCATTGACTTAGTTATAATAAATAATTAATTACTGTAGAGTGTAGAGAATAAAATTTGCAATAAGAATTAAGAATATGTTTGATGTTGAATACACGGAAAAAGGACAAGAATAAGCACCTCTCATGGTATATATATCACATTCACTTGGGTCATCATCAATTTTAAGCATGATACCAGGGAAGAATCAAAATCTCTTACCTTTTTTTGATTCCCTTAGTTAGACAAGCCATTACAGAATTTCAAATACAAAATGACCGGTGCCTCCGGGAGAATCAATCCAAACTTAATATCAACTTTTTGAGAGGTCACGAATGTGTCAACTCCTGTGAATCAAACTAATAAAAGCAAATTGGTTTTAGAAATATTATATGTATATACATTTTTAGTTTACATCATACCATCAATGTAAAATTTACATTGTCTTTAAACAAATGTGTACAATATTGTACATATTTCTTTAATTAACAATATAAATCTTATATTAATAGTACAATATATAACATAAAATTGTCCGCCCATATATTTCTTAGGTTAATATTAGTTTATTGATTCTGCTCACAAAATAATTGAATATTTTTTTGAAAAATAGATATTATATGCGCCATACCAAAAATTGAAAAAATATATTTAGAAATGCTACTAAACACTAATTAAAAAATAAAATGTTTTCTCTTTTCATTCTAAGAGCATTTCAAGCTAAAACAAATGTAGCCTCAATCAAGGTAGTCTTGGTAAGTCATGGTCTACTTAGACAGATGTAAGATATACCAATCAAATTCTTTTTGCTACAAAGCCAACATTAGAAGATGAAAATAAATGGGATAGCACATGTAGGGACACGATTTTTAACGACCCAAGGATGACGTTGGGCTCGTATGTAAAGGGCCCGAACAATACGATTTGTAGAGAGTGGGTTTGGAAAGGCCTGCCCTTGGGCGCTGGGTAGGGGTCTAGTCCTGGTTTCATGAGAACTCATACAAAGGTAGGTTTGGACTTTATAGCTGAGCCTTACATCGATGTGGTTTGGAAGGTTTGGCTCCTCGGAATTAGTCTGAGGAGCATTACATTCTCACCATTCTTCCTCCTTTCTTTTGTCCTCCTCCCTCTTTTTAGCTTTCCTTCCCTTTTATACTAGTATTCGCTTCCCGTTCTTCATCTACGTGTCAGTTTTTCCTTTTTTGGGGCAATTACTTGTCCTATCAATCCTTACGTCAGAGTGGTTGGGAAAAGCTGGATAGCATGGTATGTAGTATGGGTCTGCCAGGCGCTGGACTCCACGTTATGGTGTTGGCAGCTTTCTCGCTTGTACTACTCTTGTACTGAGTTTATCCTTTTCTTCAGGCGTTTTGTGAGGTGTTGAGCGTGAGATCGTCATCGGCCACATTCTTGGGCCATTAAGGGGCTCTCATCATACATCCTCGGCAGTAGGGCTCCTCGGCTTGGGCTTTGGGCCCTTAATGTGAGTGGGCTGGGATTCCAAATTTCAGGCCCCACAGCACAAAACCCTTTTTCCCCTTAAAAAATAGTTCATATAAATGAGTCATTTCATGGTTGCAATTGTGCACTATTTCTCTCAGCCTAATATAGTTTGTACAAGTTTTCTAGGGATATTGGGCTTTTGCCCTTATTTTGTAAAAAATCTAGCACAATGTCCTTATTTTGAACCTATTTAGGTCTATGTCCTTGTTTTAGTAATCGATTTTAAAAAAAAAAACAAATTTTGAGTTACAAGTGGAACTCAACATTAGCAATGTCTAATTTTATGCATATTTTGCCACTTAATTTTTAAAAAAATTTTAAGTGAAACTCGACTTTGCTAAAGTCGAGTTTCGATTAAAAATTTATATATAACTCGATTTTGAGGATATCGAATTTGATATCGAAGTCGATTTTCTTAAAATTGAGTTTCAAAAATAGGGACACAGATCTAAATAGTTTCAAAACGGTAACATATTACTGTTATTTTTGCAAAATAAGGGCAAAAGGCCAATATCCCCCCAAGTTTTCCTTGTCAGTAGAAAAAGGAGGTATTGTAATTTCTATGTACGTACTCAAATTGAAATGTTTTACCAATTAAGAGCAGTTTGAAAATTGGGTCCTATAATCAAAATGAGTAAAAGAATAGTGATGTGCTCGAAGGGTCATGAATACCTTTATTAGAAACAAAGAAGAATGATAAGTCAATATGATTAAATGAACATTTGAGTGTGAAACTAAACACATTGATAAAAGGTAGCATGATATTACCTTTTTTTTTCCCTCTTGAATGATAAAAGTGTCATAGAGAGACTAGGCCAAAAAGGGGTTATTGGGGTTCCATGTGTGAGCTAAAATCTTATCTCATTTTCACTCAAAACATCTGTAAATTCAAGAGATATAACAATAAGATTTAAAGGGTGAGAGTTGGGTGCACTGAACTTATTGAAATATGTATACGTGACAATTATTAAACAAATATCTAAATCTCAATAGTCAATACATAAGAGTACTTAACCCAAGCTGGCCTTAATTCCAAATTTAAATAGCGTTCTTACATGATAGTGCACATGTCCTATATCAAGCTCATAATAAACGTATATTGAATATATGTATTGGATTTGAATCTTGTATAATAGCTAGATTATCGTACGGAATACAATACTTTATAGACTGTTGAGAGGAAAAAAAATTATAAAGTTAATTTTTTAATAGGAAAAAAAACTTTTTTTTAAATCAACTTTTTAACTTTTGATAAATCAAAGGAAAATCTTTAACTTTTGCTCTCTACCATCTCGTACATGCAATAGTTACAAGATCTGAATCCATGATTCCATATCTATATAATTGTATATGACTCACACACACACACACACAATGACACAATAGTTACAAATGTTGAATGCATGTGATGACAAGATATTAATTGCATAGTATTCTACTATTTTTTCGTACTTGTACGTTTTGGACTCAAGCACCTCCTGATTGTTAAATTTCAGAAGAAACCATGCTGACACTCAAAACAAAGAGGCAAATTGGCAGTCAATAGATTAGTGTGTCTCACGTATAGGTTAGGGGCACCCTATTTGAGCCGTTTTGCACGCACAATAAGTACACATACAAAACATTTCCTTTTTTTCTTCGCTGAATGACAAAACATTATTCATGCATGGCAGTGAGTGTGAGACCCACTTGACCCCCACCATTTGTCACACGAACCCGACCTCTCCACTATATAATTACTTTCTCTTTTTAGCCCCCTGATTTGCGTGCATATCCAAGATTTAAGTTGATATATATATATATATATATATATATATATATTTTGGATATGCAAGCAAAGGTATAACGCTACATTTACAGTAATTTTATCAAAAATTTTAGATAGATAGACCGTTGTTACTGTTGTATAAAAAAATAACGTTAGTATTAGATCTAGACTAAAACCGGTAACAACCACTTATGTAAAATTTATTGTAAAAATATTATAAACGTAACAAGAGCTATACACAATCTATCTTTGTAGCATTTTCTACAATATATCTACTATAATGGATGTTATTAATATCCTCAAAAAATGTATCAAATGATAATTAATTATATACGTACATAACAAATAAAATATTACGTGTTTCTTTTTTTTCTTTTTAAATATATATATATATATATGTATTATGTGTTTAACATTTTGTTATCAATGATACATAAACATATGCGTTTTTATGGTGTGTCATGTTTGTAGTTTAAATTTTACTTTCCTCCCTTCTCTATTATCTATATATCTAAAAAAATTAAAATTAAAAAGTATTACTGCTTTGACAACCATTTTTTCTTGACTTTAGAAATTATTTGCTCATATATACTTTTTTAATGAAAAAGACTAAAAATATTACGTATTTTACTAAAAAAAAACTTACAAATTGATATGGTAAAAATATAATTAAAGTCACTTCAACAACACAAATAATAAATGTTTGAATTATTTTTTTGTAATTAACGATACGTCAATTTATTTTTTTAGAGGTAATTACAATATACTGTTAATTCTACAATCTTTTTTTCCTAGACTCTAAATATTTTATGGTCCTTAGCCAATTTATAAGATAACTTGTAATATCACTAACGTCTCTTTTTATCTAAAACCTCTTTTTTTAATAAAAAATTATATTTCAATCAAATTTGAATATATGAAAAAATAAATTTTTAATAAAAAGCTATTTCAAAATGCACCATAAATCCTATAATAATATTTTTACCGGTGTGTCAACCAACAAGTCCTCAAATTCGAGAGCCACAAAAGGAGGGTATTATAGATTAAGATAAAATGAGTGATAATATATAATATATGGTATATTAATAGCTGATAATTCATTGCATTATAATTTATTAAATGTAGAAAATAATAATATGGGAAGGAATGGTATTGATTTGCTAAAAGGTTGGGCGTAAATTGTTGTGCAACACATAAAACAAAGTTAAAAGTGTAGCCGTCCACGTGTTCTCTTTTGCCAATCAAATCCATAGAACAGTAAGGTGGACCGACCTAGTGCTTGAAATTTGCCCACGAGGACGGTGGCTATCTTGAATTTTGAACCATCTGTGTAAAATCCTGCTTATAGTGACGGATATGCTTTGACAATTTAAGAGAATTGTTACACAAATGTGGGCCACTCTTAGTCTCTTGCTGGGTACCCCACATTCATGATCAAATCAAATAATCTTGACTAGATTTTTTAACATGGGGAGCAATGATAGAAATTCAACTAATTTTACGCCCTTTTTTATAACTATCTATATCTATTTTGTGCGAAAGATTATGAAAAGTGGGCTCTCCGATATGGGTTGCAGCTGTGTTTACAAATCAATGCTCAATTTGTTGTTATTGAGTTTGATGCTAAAGCTATTTTGGATGCTTTTAACTCTCCTTCCTCTTTCAATTCTATTGTCTCCTCTTTAATGGATGACTGCAGGTGCTTGGCTACCCGTTTTCCCTAGAAGAGGTTTAGACATATCTATAGAAAGGCTAACAAGTGTGCCGACTGCTTGGCTAGAATAGGCTCTTTGCTTGATAGTGACTTTGCTGTATTTTCTAGTCTGCCTATGGACTTACTTAATATTTTGGAGGCTAATGCCACTGGTCTGTTTGTTCATAGACTTTGTCCTAAATCTCTGTTGGTTGTTTAGTGTTTAATGTTAATTCCCTTTTACCCAAAAAAAAAAAAATTATGAAAAGTGAAGAGGAAAGAAAAAGTATTCGATTCAACGTGAACCTAACATGTAAAATTATTATTATTTTAAGCTTTAATGTTTGATTTTATTTTCATATTAATCATATCATTCATTTCTATCAATAACCTTATTATCAATAATTTTTTTTTTTTTTTACCTACAACAATTAAAGGTATACATTCAACTTCATTTTTGAGGTAGTATTTAATGAAGGACTTAGTTTTAGTTTAATGCTCTAATGCACTAGCCCCGTTGTAATAGTGCTATGTATTCATTTTAGTCCAAGTGTCATCATCAGGTTAAGTGTAATTATCGCAACGAATCCAGTGCACCAAAAACATTGGCCCCAAATTTGGCACTTTCATAAAATATTAAACATTAAGAATACTTAGAGTCCATTTGGAAATAGTTTATTTAGTTGAAATTGAAAAAATTTTGCTGAAAGTGTTTTAGATAAACTAAAAACTAACTGAAATAGTATAGTAAAACTCAGTAATAGAACCAAAAAGTGCAATAGGACTCATAAATAGTAGTAAAAATAAGTTAAATGGTAAAAACAAACTAGTTTTTTCAACTAATGTCAAACACAACCTTAATGTCAAATTACTAATAAAAATCGATTTCATCGCCAATATGAAATCAAATTAAACATAAAAATAAAAATAAAAATTTTAAAATGTAAATTGTAAGGACCTGATTTGAGTTCCTAGCCCGACACATGGATGGACTTAGACCCAAGAAGCCCAAAATAATGAATTTGTAGAGGAATGGGTTGGAAAACTAGGCTTTAGTTGGTCAAATAACGAGCTAGATAGGCTTTTGAAGATAAAAATTGACAACTATAAAATGAAGAAACAACGTCCTCGGCGAAATCCGAGAACAATGGTTCTTATATAATGCTCTTAGATAAAGTTACAAGTTTGATTGTAGATTACTACAGTATTTCTTTTTTCAGTCTTTCCATCCCCCCATCTTGTTTCCTCATTCCTCTTTTATACTCTCACTCCTTTTCATCTCTACCTTTCACCTGTATGCTAGATGATTAGGGTTGATACTTGTCCCATCCACACTTCCCATAAGTCCTCATGTAGTAGCTATAAGGCTGAAATACAATGTTCAGGTATCACTTCTACATTAATGTGGCCAGGAGATTAGCTGCAGTACATTTAATGCGAAGATAGTAACTTTCTCCCCAAATATTTTAGGGCTCATCCTTATCTTATATCTTTGCAATGCTTGTCCGCTCCAACTAAATTTCAGGGATTGTCATCCTTGTTGTCAAACCATCTTTCAGGACCTTGGCCAAGTCCGGCTGAGGAGGTTTTCATCCTTGACACACTCTCCGGAGTTATTATGACCAAACCCCACATTTTATTTGTTTGTGCAATCTCCTTTGACAAAGACTTCTCCTCCTCGGATAGATCCTCGTTCTCGGCTTAAGCCACAGGCCCAATATATGAATAAATAATAAACTTCTAGACCCAAGGGCCCTACATAAATCTTCATAAAAACGAAATGAAAATTAAATCTTAAAGGATAAAAGTGTATTTAAATAAATAAATAAATTAACGGAATTTATTTAAAAACTTTTTATGAAAATTGAAAAAAATAGGTAACTTTTATTTACACCTTTTTACGTATCCTATAAAAATAGTATTTAAATTTATTAAAAATAGTACATTACCAAATGTACTAGTGGCACCTGTAACACTTATATCTATAGTCTTCATTCTCATCCCAAGATCTTACCCGTCCACTTCGACCTACAATTCTGTGGGACCCTCTAATCACTGTGGTCAGTCAAAAATTGCTAAGTGCATATGAATGACACCAAAATCCGAGAAAGACATACAAATCTGCGGGACCCACGTCTCCTAAATGACACGTTACTTTCAGCCTATCTAAAAAATTTAGGCTGTCACTCTAGTACACACACACAGTAGTGTTTAAAAACTCTATAGTCTATGCCAGTAAAGCACATCATGGGGGGTTCTGCCACGTGTTGCGGGTGACACAGGTACTGTGATGACGGCAACTCAAAGCTAATCCCTATTCTGATCACATCAACTCAAAGGCTTTGACGGGCCTGATTTTTCCACAGTAGAATTCAACGGTCTTGATTTGCTGCTGAAAACGAAATGATGCTTTCGTTGGTGGTACTTGCTTTGTTTGCACGCAAGCTTTGTTATCGGCTTAGCAGCTTAGGAATATGGCTTGGCTTGGTAAGACACTCATGGCTTAATAAGGCAATATTAGATAGAAGTTTTAATCATCGGGAATTAAGCTATGGCTCAGTCCGCAAGGCTTTTACCATATTTTGCATCTCTAGTGTGAACTCATCGTCACACTTGCTATACGATAGTAATAGGAAGTATCATATGTACTATCGGGAATTTTGATAGGGCTCATTATGGAAATGATACATTCGTTGAAATATTGCTATTCAAATAACTCGACCTCTGCCAAGTATTATGTGAGTCAAGATCATACCATGTGGTTTTTTTTTTTTTTTTTTTGGGATGAACTGAAAGGATTTATAAACAAAAGGGATTACAAAGGAGAGCCGCAAGCCTCAACCTTGATTACAGTAACAAAACAGAGAGGGCCACATCCTAAATCAAAATTACCAAATACGTTATTAGTGACAAATATATTACTTTATTTCATCCGCAGATAAACGTGGTGTGACTTAAAATAGTATTGTTATTATTTGAGATATTAACAGACTAACTACAACTATTATAAATTTATAATTTAAGAACCAGGTAATGGTATATAATAATAAATTTTTATATTTTTTACCTAACCTTTTTGCCACATTTTTTTAGTTTGTATTTTAAGATTACTTAGGCACAAAACCAACTCACTACTCACTATTGAGTAGTGACAAAAAATATTTAAATAATATAAAAAAAAATTAATTAAATTTTAATTTAAAATGCATCACATACCCGACACCTTCTTTTTTTTTTTTGGAGAAGGAACATACACTGCACCTGATTAAACTTTCTAACCAACTCAAGTAACTGAAGGTAAAAGAATAATTGATTGGGAATTTTGTCAAAATTTAAAGACTTTTGTTCTTAAATTAACTGTGTATTTTGTAAAAAAAAAAAAAAATTATGAGAAGTATTTCTGAACAACCCCACAATCCCTTGTAATGGACAAGATAGATGTGCCTTTCAGGTTTGAATAATATCCAAACGAATAAAATCGTCCACATTGTGAACATATAATATACTTTGAGAATGTCAACTTTATACTTGCTTAATGTGCACTCTTGTAGCTTCCCCATGAAGCTAGTCATGTCTTTTTGTTTTATAGTTACTCTTAGTAATTCTTTATTATATCATAATTAATAAAGAATTCCAAAAAGCAAATTGTAGATGCTTAATCATATTCATTTGTTAAATTAATCATATGTTTAAGGTTAATGACAACATCTCATCATGCTAGTTGACAATTGTTCTCTTTGTCACCCATTAAAATATTTGGTCATTCTCATTGACAACATAAAACAAAGCTAGGCTAATAAAGAGTTCTCTAGTGTTCCCTTGATTAATTTAATTGAAAAGAGAATTACTTTTTGGTTAAATAAAAGTTTTAGTGGAACTAGTGGGACTTTCTAGAAGAAGCTTTAGCCAATCCCAAAATCCACTTGGGTGTGAGAGAGAGAGAGAGAGAAGTGTGATCTCTTTTCTATATGAAGCCTGGTCGTCACTCTCACGCGGACACACAGATAGATAGTTGATATCCATCAAGATTTTTCAGGCTCCAAAATGTCTTTTTCCTTCTTCTACTAGATCTTTCACAATTGAATTCCTCATCTCCCTTTCATACATACACCAGATCCACTAAAAATTTGAGTTCTCTTTTAGGCTCCTCTGCACAAATACACAGGCTCTCTCAAAGTCCAAAAAAAAAAAAAGAACTCAAATCTTGTACTTTTGCTCATGGTTTATTTACACTTTTCCTCTAAGAACTAACAACTTTACTCCTTTTGCAGCTACAAACTTTTGTGTCTGTTTTTGGCCATCCAGACTTGTGGTCGTGTGTGTGTGCGTGTGTTTTTTTCTCTCTTCTATGAAAACCCACATCTGAGTCTGAAAAAATATCCCACCTTTTTGTCATCTTTCCTATGCTTTACTTAGCCCTTTTGCCACTTCACAGCTTCAAAGGCCAAAAGCTTATCCGACCCTCTAAATAAATAAATAAAAACAAATTCAGTTCGAGTCTCAAAACCACAATTCACCAATTCCACATAAAGGTCCTAACTTGGGTCTCAATCAGTCTCTTGTTTTCATTCTATTGTACTTTCAAAACTAGTCAAAAATCCATATTTCCACTCCCCAACTCAACCAAATCCTCAACAAACCCAATACTTGGTCCTCAAAGTTGGTCTCTTTTTTATACATTAAAAAAAGTAGTAAAAGGTTGTGAGAGATTCAAAAAGTGAAAATGCAAGACCCAGCATCAACATTCCAACCTATGAAACCCCAGTTCCCAGAGCAAGAACAGCTCAAGTGCCCAAGGTGTGAGTCCACAAACACCAAGTTCTGCTACTACAACAACTACAACCTTTCACAGCCACGCCATTTTTGCAAGAACTGTAGGAGGTATTGGACCAAAGGTGGTGCTCTAAGAAACATCCCAGTTGGTGGTGGGAGCCGCAAGAACACAAAGAGAGCATCATCAAACACAAAACGTTCTTCTTCTTCTACTTCTTCAGCATCAGCATCAGCATCAGCCCCAGCCTCGTCTTCTTCTTCAGCATCAAATTCTATGGTGCAGAATCCGGGTTCTGAACATGACCCGACCCGGATTTTTGGTGATCAGGACCGTCGGATGCTGGACATCACTGGCAGCTTTAGTTCACTTCTGGCATCAAATGCGCAGTTTGGAAGCCTTCTGGAGGGCATGAATCCAAATGGGTCGGGTTTGAAAATGGTTCAAATGGGTGAATTTGCAGAGAATTTGGATTCGGGTAATGTGTTGGATGCGGGTTCGGGTCGAAACCCGGAAATGGAGATGCAGAGTAACAATGGCAATTCAGAGAGTTTTTTGGGTTTGCAAAATGATGATTCAAGCTGTTGGAATGGTGCCAATGGATGGCCTGATCTTGCTATTTACACACCAGGTTCAAATTTTCAGTAGAGAGAGAGAGTGAGAGAGAGAGTTTAGAGAGTTTGTTTTGTTTAATCTATTTTTCTAATTGTGCTCATGATAAAAACACTGATAATTTCTATACTTTAGAAACTATGTTGGTGAAGACTGAAGAGAGCATGAATAACTCAAAGTTTTGCATGTCCTAAATGCTATAGAGGCAAATGCTATAGAGGGTGACAAACCACAAGGCCAAAACACTAGCCATTCTAAAGGTAAATGGTCTTTTTTTTATTTTGTTGTTTTTGTGTGGGTGACTGTTTGTTTGTATGTGTTTTATATGGTAATTGGAAAGGAGGAAAAAAGTTGATATCCCATATGGTATTATTATTTGTTTGGGTGGTCTGGACTCTGGAGAGATAAGGCATTAGTATTTGATATTTTATCATCATCAACAACATCATATTATGCTAATGCAAGAAGTGTTACCAGATCTATGCATATTGTATAGTTTTGTAAGTATTTGTGTATGTTTAGCATTCTTGAATGTGATGGATTTGACATTTGACATTTTCCCTTTCTAAAAATAAAATAATTTGAGGAGTGGAGGAAAGATATGGGGGGAAAATCCAAAAGTCTATAGTGTTGTGTTGTTTGTACTTTCCTTCAAGGGCCAGACAAAGTTCAACTTCCCTTCCACTTAGATACCATATTTTATTTTCAAGTTTCTTCTTTGGTCTAATTCTACAAAACTTGCTTATATTTTTTATTTTTTGTTGACCATTAATATTTTCCACTACCAGAAAAGAATGTATATATTTGTGATTAAACAATGAACAACAAATCAATGTTATATCATTTTTGTCAACCAAAAAAAAAAAAAAAATCAAATCAAATCAATTTTAAATTAGTTGTATCATGTATAAGCTACCTTCTAGAGACTCTCTAGTAGAGACTAGTCCTCCAAAGTGAGATATATTTTGTTATCTCTGTTTTTAGCTGAGTTTAATTTTAATTTTTATGCTGGTGGAGTATAAATAATTAAAAAAAGGCATTATACATATTGAACTGTTTTAATATCCTTCTCGTGGGTTTTTTTTTTTTTTTAGTAGAATAATTAGGGATATGGAATTATGTTCATTCCAAGTATCACCTCCTTTGGGGCCACAAACCAAGACTCTCCACTAGGTATTGGAATAATTGGCTGGGTACAAATGGCAACAAATTCGAGTGTAGTTCAAGTTTTTGCCAAGTCATGCAATGAAACAGCCTTTGCTCTGGAAATTCAAACCTAGTGATGCTTCTTATACCTAATTAATACCCTACAAACAGTTGAAAATTTAAATTTGGTAAGGTTTGATGAATTCAAATTGAGTTGGTAGGTTGTGGGAATCAATTATTTTCTTTTTAATTGATGTGATCATTTTCTACCAAATAAGTTGAATCACCAATTGCTCTCTCTCTCACATGGGCCACACCCCCATGATGTGCTTAAATGGACCACCTTGTGGTGCCCCATTTAATCTAGAAACAACCACATGCTAGAGGTGTTTAGTCAATTCGGCAAAATGGAGAGAAGTAAAGCCCATAAAGAAATTATTGTTGTTTTTCTCCCCAAAAAAAATGTTGTAATATTGATTTGGACCCACCCTGGGAAATCAATGATTGAAAACAACCCTCAAGAAATAAACGGTGGCTGATGAACTTGAACAAAATATATAAGGATCAAAGCCATTTTGTGTAAAACTATATACTTGCTGGGCCTCAATGTTGGGCAGGAAATGGAAAATTCTTAAATGAAGTTTGGCTGTGCATCATTCCAACTTCCAAGGATATAACTGCTGTATATGCTATTTGTATGCCAACTAAAATGGAAGAGGAGTATGACTTTGCTTCCTTGTACGGTTGTACCCCATTGAATGTGGCCTATATCAATTATCAAGCAAGAGGAAGAGTGGAACTTAAGCTTTGTGCATTGATCATGGTGATCCTACACATGCTCTATGTTGTCCACGTGATTGCTTAGTCATAGAAGTGAAAATTTATGACTTGGGAACATCATTAAGGGGATATTCAAAAACTTATGCATTAACGAAGCTTTCTCAAATTTTGGTACAAGTAGGATGGCAATTTCTCTCTAACTCGTCCTCCACACAAAGGAGGTGATAGGGACGGGAAAAGGACAAAGGGGAATCTTTATCTCGGCTATTAGGATAGGGTAGGACGGGGCGGGGCCGGTTGCTACCCGACCTATGAGGTAGGGTAGGTATGGTGCAAGGACAAGGAATCCGAGATCCAAGATCTGGTTTTACTTGTCCTGCTCTATCTATTACCATCGTATTTTTAAAATGACTATAGCTAAATTATGAGAAATGTTATGTTAACAATATTTTTATAACGTTTTTACAATAAATTCTCTAAATTTATATCTATTGACATTTTCTTTTTCTTTTTCTTTCTTCTATTCCATTTTATTCAAACCAATAGGGTAATCGTTAATTCTTAGGTACCATTTGTGAAATCGAAAGTAATTGGGATCGAGGGCTCTAGCCTCTAGCGAGTACACACACATATATGGCAGTGTCAACTGCAACTTTGTCTTCCCTTCAAAGTAAAAACTCTGGATCTCATTCGTGCATTATTTGTGTTCTTAAAAAGTTAGGAGCAAAATTTGAAGTAACTTCTAAAATTGGAGGTGGGGATAAGACTAGAGAATGGGTATAAATAATAATTTTTTGCAAAGCGTTTGGTTGGGATTCATTAATAGTCAAGATTTAACATCTCGCAACTTTTTCTTGCTATGATTTTTATATATCTTTACCTATGTATTGTCTCGTAGTGAATACCTTGATTATTGATTGGAAATTCCAGATGAGAGCTAAACTCTCTATGAAAAGACGTGATTATCTATGTTTCTAGTAGGTGAAGAAACATGGTTTTTAAAAAAATATGCATAGCATGGCAAGTTGTGGTAAGAACAAAGATCTGTAAAAAGAATTAGAAATTGCACGAAATTGTTAGACGGCATGATTGTAAAGTTATTGATTAGAACACAAAATTCACTCAAAAAAAAAAAAATAAAAACAATAAATAACACAAAAAAATGATTCTCTCTATCTTGGTCAAAGTTCACGGGAATTTCAAGTTAGTTGGGCCAATCCGAGAATATAGATAAGATGAAGATAAATTTTGACTTGGAACGCCCAGAGCTAATGGAATAAATAAAAATAAAAATAAAATAAAATAAAAGAAGAAGGGCCTTAAAAGAAAAAGAAAAAGAATATTAATATATATATATATATATATATATAAACAATAACAATTAGAAAGGTGTGACAAAGCCCAGGCCACAAAGGCAGGCTTAATAAAAGCTAGTTTTTTTTTTTTTTTTTTTAAGTTGAAAGAAAACTAGTGATCAAAAGAGAAGAACATTACATATCCTTATGATAATTCAATTCATTTAGTAGTTTCTAATCAAATTATAGTCAAATTATAATATTTAAAATAATTTCCTTTTTCCTTTTGTTG
The DNA here is from genome assembly GCF_001633185.2 of Quercus lobata. Lineage (NCBI taxonomy): Eukaryota > Viridiplantae > Streptophyta > Magnoliopsida > Fagales > Fagaceae > Quercus > Quercus lobata. The sequence continues at coordinate 15,879,496 of NC_044908.1, read as the reverse complement.
AATGAGGAAAAAACACACACACAAACAGAGATGTAGAGAGAAAAGAAGTGCTTACTGCTTACAGCTAACCTTCCAACACTGTTTTTTTGTTCGGGTTAAGTAGAGACCCATTGGCATGAACTACATGGCTATTTACTAGACCTAAGAGTCCCAATCTCAATAATATTTCAGGGACATGATGTTGCCTATTGAATATTCATAGCCATGCTCTGTCTCACTCACTTTCATAATAATTACTTGCTACTGGGACAGTATTATGTTGAAGGTAGGGAAAAGAAATCAAAGGTTTGAGTGTTGCCCCTGGTGTGGCTCTCAACTGCTATTATGAACACATGGACATGGACCATCATAATACTCTAGCCATTGAACCTTTGTCATTTTTCACACTCATACTCATCACTGCTTTACTTCTCCAAAAATAAAAAATAAAAAATAACTCATCACTACTTTTAGTCTCTCTCTTTTTTTCCCCCTTGGCCTCCTAGTGATAGTACTCATTCACCATATCCGAGGTAAGAGAGAAGGAGAATTTGAACCGTGAAAATTAGAAATGTCATGAAGTGCCTATTTAAATACAAGGCTCTTGGCAATGATAATTTGATAGTACTCATTCGTTGGGATTAATTGATTGTGTGGTTCTAATAATAAGTAATTGACCCACAAAATATGGTAATGATAGTCGTTGATGGGTGGTAAGAGCATCAGTATCAATTGTTGTAAAAAAAATCTATTTTTAAACATTAAAAAACTACTTTATCTATTTAAACACATCACTTTACAATTCACCCTACATCAGATCTTTTATCTCAAGATTCATCACATTAAAATAACCTTTAAAAAAACCTCATACGATATAATAATAATAATTTAAAAATTGTAAGTTTAGTGTGCGTTTGGCATTAGTTTAAAAAACTAGTTTTTTTTACTATTCAGCTTATTTTTGCTACTATTCTTGGGTCTCATTGTACTTTTGATACTATTCATGGGTCTCACTGTACTATTTCAGCTATCTTTTAGTTTTATCTACAGTACTTTCAACAAAAAGTTTTCATTTTCAACTAAATAAGTTGTTCTCAAATAGACACTTAAAGTCCACCACCACCTCAATTGCAAACCTACCACCATCAACAACCACTAAAACTACCAAAAAATACCAAAATCAACCAGCCACCAACCTACCTCCATCGACCACCACCCAAAACCACCAACCTCCACCATCACCCACATTAAAAATAAAATAAAATAACTAAAGCACATAATCACCCATAGCCCACCACCATCAGATCTAAACCCCCTACCACCACAAGCCACCACTGCTGCAAATCAATCACCACAAGCCACCACTACCACAAAATAACTAACCACCACTAAACACCCCAACCACCACCAGCCACCTTACTCATAACCACCAAATTTAGCCCACAACCACCGCCCAACGCATCAAAATAAGCCCACAACCACCCAAAAAAAAAACCCCCATATCAATAACCAAAATAAACCACCCCACAACCACACAAAAAAAGGGGCACAACCTAGAACTATCGCTCGGTATTGACCCAAACTACCACACCGATCAAGAGAGAGAGATCCGAAGCTTAGAGATCCAAATGACGTGCGAGTCAGTAGCGTGGTATGGTGGACAAAGTGGGAAGGTCGGCGGTGTGGAAAGGCTAGAGGCATGGCTGAAAGTGAGAGTGAGAGGAAGAGAAGAGAACCACACACACACACAGATCTGTTGAGATGAGAGAGAAAAGTTTAAAAAAAAACATTAAAAGTTTTAGCATTTGGTGTTTGTACCATTCCGAAAGTAGAACAATACTGTAGCAAATGCCAAAGTTATTTGGCATTTGAAACATCTAGTGCTAGTGAATTTTTGCTGTGCCAAATTCTAAACATTTCGCATTTTTTTTTTTTTTTTGGTAAACTGGAATTGAATAAAAAAAACTAAACAGCAAATTAAGGGTCAGGACAGAGCCTGTTTACATGCAACCCGTTGGCATCAGCCTCCAAAATACTAAGTCCACAGGCGGACTGTGAAAAACAATAAAATCACCCTCAATAGAGGTGCCTACTTTAGCTAAATAATCTGCACATTTATTAGCGTCTTTGTAAATATGTCTAAAACGTGTTTGGGGAATCTGGGTAATCATGTGCTTGCAATCTTCCATAATAGAAGAGACAATAGTGTTTGAGTAGCCTTGTGAATTAAAGGCATCCACAATGGTTTTCGAATCCAGTTCAATAAGCACAGCTTGGGCTTGGATTTGTAAGCAAAGTTAAAGCCCATCACGGAGAGCCCATAGTTCTGCCAAGAAGCTAGAAGTTTTCCCAATCCTTCTTGCAAAGCCCGTGACCCACTCACCATTGGTATCTCTAATCAAACCTCCTCCTCCAGCTACCCCAAAATTTCCTACAACCGAACCATCTATGTTCAAAGTTAACCAGCCATACCTCGGTTTTTCCCATTTGACACTCTTCAAAACCAAACTTTTTTTTTTCTAAAGAATTATTTGCACAAAAATGGTACTCTGAAGCACGGTCAGCAATTTCATTTGCCAAGTTTGGATTCTGGTTCTTGTTGTTAAAAATGAGCTAATTCCTACCTTTCCAGAGTAGCCAAATTCCAAAGAGAAAGACAAGGTTCCAAGGAATCTGACCTGATGTGTGTTGTTGACCTGAGGTAGCATTGGTATTCAACCAGTCATGCAAATTCTGGGTAAAGAAAATGGAATCTGATGTTTGCCTCCCTAGCTGATACCAAACACTTTTACTTAAGGGACAGTCACGCAAAGCATGTAAAATAGACTCCACTTCACTGTGACAACGGGAACAATTAGTCTCAATTTGCATTCCTCTTGCCAAAAGGCATTGATTGATCCCTATGCTGTGATGCATACACTTCCACACAAAAGCTTGAATTCTTGGCAAGATTTTCAACTTCCAAATCCAGCTCCCTTTAAAAGGAATAACCCTCATGGGCTCAGTGGCTAACCCATAAGCGCTTTTAAGATCAAGGGCACCTTTGGGAGAACACTTCCAGACCAATCTATCTTCCAACCTACTAGAGAGAGGGATGGGAGTGGCTTTAAGCTCACTAATGATTTCCTCCAGGAGTTCCATTTGAATTATAGACCAATTCCAACTACCTGTGTAATCCGCCACATCCTTGATTTTCAGCTTGGATGATTCCAGAGTCAAAGGACCATGAATGATGTTTCTTAAGGGACCAAGATTAGACCAATTATCATACCAAAAAGCCATTTTGTTTTCGAATCCCGACAGCCATTTGGTCCCTTTCCTAAAGGTTTCTTCCCCTTTCAACAACCCTTTCCACATTCTTGAGCTAGGAAGCTTATCCACATTTCTCGAATTTAGCCTCTGGTGATTGCAGTATTTCGACCTTAACACCTTCGCCCAAGGAGCCTTGTCCTCCGTATGGAATCTCCAACTTAGCTTGGCCAGGAGTGCTGTATTCCTACCTTTAGTTGTTTGAAGCCCCAAACCCCCTTCTTCTTTGGGTCTAGTTACCTTATTCCAGCCCACCCAATGCATTTTCCTCTTGTTTTCAACTGAACCCCACAAGAAATTCCTATTCACCCTATCAATACCATCCAAAACCTTGTTAGGCAGCAAGTTGCTTTGCATGACATATGTTGGAATTACTGATGAAGAAGCTTGAATCAACACTTTCCTCCCTGCCATGGATAAGAGGCTAGCTTTCCAACCCGCAAGCTTGTTCTTCACTCTATCCAACACAAACCCAAAATCCTGATTGTTGTCTCCACAGTGCTTAATGGGAAAACCTAAGTACTTCCCCAAGCACTCCATCTAATGGGAAACCAAGAATGTCACTAAAGGCTTCCTTATCATCTTGGTCTACATTCGAGGAGAAATAGACCCTAGATTTAGCTTCACTCACTGTTTGCCCGAAGAGATTGCAAAAAGTATCGAGAACCTCCCTTACAGCAATACAATTCTTTGCGTTGGCTTTAGCAAAGAGAACTAAATCATCGGCGAAGAAAAGGTGGGAAAAAGCTGGGCCACTCCTCGAGGCTTTAACCGGACACCAAACTTTAGCCTCGCATTTTTCTTGAATGAGTTGACCCAATAAATCCATACATAAGATAAAATTGTATGGGGATTGAGGGTCTCCATGCCTTATGCCTCTCGAAGGCCGAAAAGATTCGAGACTCCCCCCATTAAACAACAGAGAGGTCGACACTGATGATATGCAGCTCATAATGAGCTCAGAGAGATTTTCAGGAAAATTATACCTACTCAACATACCCTTAATGAAGCTCCATTCTAGTTTGTCGTATGCCTTCTCTAAATCGATCTTTAGGGCCATATAACCACAATTTCCCCTAGCTTTCCCCATAGTGTGAATTATCTCCTGAACAATGATCGCATCATCCACCCCCTTTCGCCCTGGAACAAGGGCTGCCTGACAAGGAGAGATGAGCTGGTCTAAAAAAGGTCTGATTCTGCCAACTATGATCTTGGAAACTGTCTTGTACACAGCATTACAAAGACTTATGGGCCGGTAGTTACCAATAGTTTCTGGCCCCTAAATTTTCAGAATGAGAACAATGCTGGTTCTGTTAAGATAATCTGGAATTTTTTTTCTCCCTGAAAACCGAATGCACCTCTTCTCTGACCGATCCCCCCACAGTGAGCCAAAACCTCTGAAAGAAACCAGCGTGTAGGCCATCAGGACCAGGAGCTTTAAAGGCTTTTAGAGACCAGAGGGCAGTTCTAATTTCCTCATCTGATACCATATGACTTATACTATCCCTCTCTTCGTTAGATAGCTTGGTTTGCCAGTGTTGGTTGTGATTTATTTCCCAGGTTGCTGCCTCCTAGGAAGTAATATAAAGCTTCAAAAACCCTTCTCTGATGTGGTTGGCCACTTCCCTTTCCTTGGTCAGCCATTCCCCCACCTCATTCTTAATTACAGTAATATTGTTTCTTTTCCTACGAGCAAGTGTTAAAACATGATAAAAAGAGGTGTTTCTATCCCCTAAAATCATCTAGTTAATTCTGGATTTAAGGGCCCACAGATCCTTTTCTTGCTCTAGGACAACCTCCAACTCCTTCAAAAGTTGATTTTCCAGCAAAACTAACGAGGATGATGGCTGATTGGCCATAGCCCTCTGCACCCCATTAAGTCGAGCCATGATTCTCTTTTTTTTGTGAAAGATATTGCCAAAGTGATTCTTGTTCCACATGTTGGCTTGAGTTGCAAAATTATCAATAGCTTCCCTAAGGTTTCTTGGTTGTCTCCATGCCTGATTTATAACAGATGGAAAGGAGGGGTTGGACAGCCAAAAGGATTGGAATTTGAAAGGCCTATTCATCTGCATAAGCCTACAGGGGTTGGTTTCCATCAGCACGGGTGGGCTGGAATTCAAGTTTGCTAATGCAGATGACACCATAAATTCAAGTTTGCATTCCAGTGCTCTAACAAATCTTTATTCAACATTTTTGAACTTTGCATTAACGGCAAATCGTCAACTCCAACAGGAAGAGCAACTTTTTGTATCATGCTCCAGCTACAAGTCGTTTATCCTCCTAATTCAGTAAGCTACAGGCATAATTAATAACCCTGAGTCGAAGCCAAATTGCTAATTTATTAAACGGCACATTTTTTTTCTTTTTCTTTTTCTTTTTCTTTTTCTTTTGGGGTAAAAACATCATCAAATATTAATATATTATCCAACTAAACAATAAAAAGGGAAAATGAGGGAATTTCTCTGTAGATGTCCCTGCAAGAGCGTAGTTTACTCTATTACAAATTTTTGGAACACAATAAAATTTGAATTTATGGTGTCAATTTTATGATAATTACTTCTTATTGTCAATCAAATCAAACACCAATGAATTTGTTCTTGTTAATAAGTTTCACACTTATATCCCTTATTTACTGCAAAAAAATTTACCAATTAAACTATTTTTTTAAAACCCACTAATACCCACAATTCCTTTCGTCATGTTGAAATGATTCAAACCCAAAATTGCATATAGATAATATTCTGGCCCCATTTACTTGTGGCTAAAAAATATAAGAGCAAACGTTGCTTCATTTTCCTTTCCTTGTTTTTTATCCTTTTTTTTGGGGGGGGGGGGGGTAGAAAGAGCAAATGTTGCTTCACATATCCGGCTTCAAGTTTTGTGTTTCCCAATTATCGGCGCCCCAAGATACCTTCAACATCCACCGTGGGCTTTTAACCCATTAAAGGAAAAAAATTTCTTCTTTTGTCCCCTCCCAGAAAAAGAATTGAACTAACAAGCTACTTTAGCTGATGACCTCAAAAACATTCATCTGACCAAAACTATAAAGCTATTGGCACGCTAGTAATCGAAGTTCCACATTGATCAAATATGAGCTTGGTTATAGGTATGAGTCAGATACTCTCAAAATAAGAAAATCTTAAAGATTTGCTTGAACCTTTTTGAACTCTAGGTGCTAAGTAGGGGCTAACGCCCAGGAGATTTTTAGAGAATGCTACACCTTAGGTTCTCTAATAGTATTGACAAATATAATAAAAACAATGTTCTCTTTTTTAATAACAATAAAATTCAACCATGTTGGTCAAATGAAACCACATGGTTGAATTTAACTGGGCAACCTAAGGTATAGCACTAAGGGAACTGTACTTAAATTTTACTCTTTAGAGAAAGTCTCATATATTTAAACCATATTTTTTTGCAGAATGAACAACACTGCATCTCTTAGGTCACACTATTTTGAGTGAAACATGATAACTTGAAACTTTTTTTCTTTGGTCTAAAATTCAATTATAAAAAAAATAATAATTTAAATCACACCCTCACATTGAAGGTCGGTAACACACATTTTTTAACCAACACCAATGATACAACACAGAAATCTGTAATTCCTATTCATTTCACAATCCTTGATCTAATAAAATAATCCCTCTGAAATTTAAATTAAAAGGTACCTCATCAATGAGGCTAAAAGACAGAGAAAGATTACTTAGGGAGAACGCGGGCCTTGTACATGCATATATAAGCCATATGCCAATCACCTGTAACAAAAATAAAAATTAGAATTTCAGCATTGGTAAAGGACTATAATGATGGGGTGGCTGGTAAGTTTATGGCAACAGTAGCATGATTTTCATAGGGGCACTTGTATAGCAAAACCATTAAAAAAAAAAAAAAAATGGACATTAGACAATCAAAGGGTAAATAAAATAAAAGCTGCAGGGATAGGTCAGTTATATTGTCATTCTGCACTTGTCTTAAGGCAAGCTAAAATCAAGCAATCATAAAAGTTCAAATTTGACTGCAACTTACCTCCTCCAGACAGTTTTGTGATGTCTTCCTCCCGCTGTGCGATTGGACTGTCATCATCAAACTCAATCCATTTGCCTGCGACCAACAACAGTTGCTCATCAGTTGAAAACTTGTATTGAGACATTGAAAAAGCCTATGACCAAGTGAATTGGGAATGTTTATTTAATAATTGTTTTTATTAGTAACAAAAATTTATTGATCAAAAAGAAAATGCCCACGTACACCGGAGGGGTGAAATGTTTATTTAATAAGTAGAATGGATTTGGGGGAAAAAATGAAGGTCTTGAATTCAAACATGCATAACCACAGTGAACTTTTTTGTGATGGTCAATGGCACTCCTTTGGGTTTCTATAGCACCACCGGAGGATTTAGACAAGGTGATCCCCTTTCACTATTGCTTTTAGTTTTATTCTTGTTATAGAGATTTTGAGCAGAATGTAGGTGAGAGGTCTAGGGTAAGGCTATGTATCAAGCTTTTGAGTAGGAAATGAGTCAACTAAGAGCTCATTAATCTCCCATCTTCTGTTTGCTGATGATATAATATCTTTTTCTGAAGCAAATGTTTTAACATTTTCTTTATATATATATAAAGAAAATGGCAAATGGCAATGGTAGGTTTGACGTTCACTCATATTATGTGGCTTTGAAAGGCCTGGGTGATGCATGCTTCCCTTTAGAAAAGCATCTGGTGTTTGAAGCTTTTAAAAAGGGTTGCATTCTCTGTATAGACAACAGCTTGGAGAAAGATTCTTACATGTGATAATCTCATTAAGAGAGGAATTATCTAGTACATTGGTATTGCATTTGTAGATGCAGTGGGGGGGAGACAGGATTATTTTTTGTTGCCTTGCAACATTGCATGTTTCATGCACCTATATTTTGTGTGTTTTCAGTTCAGTGGGCTTTGCTGAGCAGGGCTCTTGATCATTTGTCTACTTGGAGAGATTAGTTTGATAAATAGTCTTATTGTATTTGGAATCGAGCCTGCTTATGCATGTCGTGGACATTGTGAAGAAAGAAGAATCATCATACTTCTGAAGATATGGAAGGCTTAGTGGTTTGTATGAAGTAGTTTTCACTATATCATTGTTTTTTTAATAGTTAGACATGCAACCAGTGGCGTTTTGAACCTACAACCTAACTTCCACCTTGATTTTACAAGAGGAAGTGCCATTTGAGGTAGGAGCTCATAGGTATTTTCACTAGATCATTGTTTGAATGGTCTAGTGTTCTAGATCCTAATAATATATTTTCTATGTTCTAGACCCTAATAATTCTTTTTCTATTGTAGATTTCAGTGAATCTCTTTCGTTTCAATTGATGTTCACATTTTTTGTAGTTCTTTAAGTTGTCATATGTATACATCCTAACAGCCTATGTTCACTCTTTCTATGTTCTAGATCCTTAATACTCTTTCTATTGTAGATTTCATCGATTCTCTTTCGTTTCGATTGTAGTTCACATTTTTGTAATTCTTTAGGTTATCTTATGTAGACATCCTAACATCCTATGCACATGAGGTAGTAAGTACATGGAAGTAAGTACTAAATAGTCAAGTCTAGAGAACTGACCACTTTCTTGCTTGACCCAAGCAACATAATGTCCTGAATCAGCACTCCTACCCTTGTGGGTCAGCACAGCAACCAAATCATAAATTCCAGTCATTTGTGTTCCGCTATCGGATGGAACACCTGCATTATAGTATCAGTCAAACAGTGAAAAGGAGGGACCACATGCACTGGACTTCCAAAAACTCACATGAAATCTACAGTAGACTCCCTAATTTCAGCTAACATGGACATTTTAGGTTGATACCTTCTTCAGACGTAGCTATAGATGGTTCACCACTTCTATTTGATGATCCCTGTGTGCAAAGAAGAGGCATGAGATAATTTTGTAACGAGAAAGAGATACATGTTTGTGTGTTTGTATGGATAGGTTGTGTAGTCACCTCTGCATCAGACATCTTGACATCATTGTCTTTAGAACCAGAGCTCTTTTCGCTAGCTTTCAAACCAAGCTTTTTACCTTCCTCGTCCCTTAGGATCTAAATTTTAAAAAATATACATGAAAATGTCCAACACAACAAAGCAATCAAATATTTTTGAAATGGAGATGTAACTTTAAAGTTCATCAAAGCCAAAGGCAAGCAAAAACCTTGCGAGGAGCTTCCAATTTTTTGCGGAGATCATCCGAACACAGATCATAAATATCCAACTCCAAAGGATAATCCACTTTCTGAAATAAGTGAACAAATTTTAAGAAACATTAACACTGTAAAAACTTCTCACAAAGATAAAGAGCGGTGAATGCTAATGAAAGAAGGCAAGACACAGCATGTACTGTGTACTCTCATATTTGAGCCCCACAAGGTAATCATCTCAAAGAATGTTTTGTTAAATTTCCACAATGATATGAAAGTGACAAATTCAACTTCTGTAGTGCAACATATAATGAAAGAAGGAAACTGCAATTACCCGCAAAATTTTGGCCTTCTGATTTGACTCCCTCTTCCAGAAAAAACGCACAAACTGAACAGTCAGGTACCTTGGGAAAAAATCAAAGTTACATCAGCAGCATGAATTTAGATAAACCAACACCAAAAAAAAAAAAAAAAAGGTAGAGAAACACCCTACAGCTTAAGTCATCCATTAAATGGGAAGATCCTTAAGGTTGGATCCTATGAGGCCACATGGTGGAACTTTTCATGCTATAAAGGGCAAAAAAAGAATAATTCATAAAAATCAGAAGAAGCAAGTTGTACCTTGGCAGGCCATTGATATGAGACTCTTTCAAGTAAATTGCACTACGCCCCAAGGAAGGGGAAGCCTTTTCCAATTCTGATTTTAAAGCCTACACAAGCAAGTGAAATCATAAGCTTATCCAATGCTGTAGTTTTGAAAGGACATTTTCATTGTTAGAATAACCAATTGAGAAACTCTTTTTTTTCCCTTTGAAAATCTATAAAAGAAATATGAAAATGTCAGATTTGAATAACATGGTGTAAGTTTAATATTACAAACTTCACAGCTAGAAAATTATTCTTGTCATAGAAAAGCAGATGCAAACAAAATACTAGAGATTAATTGGTTAAGTTAGTAACACGCAAATAGGTACCATGACATGTTACAAATTCAGGGATTATAAACCATCACCTGAACCACCCATCGCCTCAAACTTATGAGAGCTGAAAATGCCAATTGGTACAAAGGCCATTGTTATTAGGAAATGCTAGTCAAAATGCACAAACAATAACAACATTGATGTTGAAAGAAAACATAAGAAGCTTGTAATCCTTAATCAGATATTTGTTCTGCCCTTACACCCCAAAAGAGAGAGAGAGAGAGAGAACAAAACGTCTTCACAACTGGATGATACTACTTACATGCTTTAGTCCTTCATGCAAATGGTTCACCTCTTGTGATATGTGGCATTTAAGTGAATAAACCGATTCTGTCTCTGAGCTTTCTTCACCACTTTCTTGACAATGCACCCTGGCCCCACCAGCACAAATTACATATTCATACAAAATAATAATCAAACTTTTCAAGCTTACTAAAACTGAACAGAAGAACAACACAAAGTCCATGGATCATAAAATGATGCCTATACCATTAATGTATTTACTAGCTATGGTCGTCAATAAGCCAATCATGCATCAAGCAAGCAAGAATCTTGATTTACATGCAAACAACAACATACAAAAATCTTCACTTACATGCAAACAAACAACAACATACAAAACCTTAGTACCAAAATTTTGGGATTGGTTATGAATTCTCGATAGAATAGTTAGGGTCAGCCATATGTATTCTTTTCCTCCATTCTATTCTATCTCAAAGTCATGCTCTTTGTTAATCCCTTAATTGACATGTCACTTTTTAATACTTCTACTAATGTGATTTTTGGTCTTTCTCTACCTTTTTCGTTCACTCAACTTGGACCAACTCACTCTTTCATACTAGCGTTAGTCATCTCCTCTGAACCATCTTAAGCGACACTCCCTCATATTTTCATCAATAGGGGCTACCCCTATCTTGAAGTGAATTTCATCATTTCGAATCCTATTTTTCCAATGTATTTCCACTAGCACAACACTCCTCCTGATGTGCTTCTCCACTTCATCCACCATGCTTTTATCATATGATTCACATCCTCTTCGATCTCTCTATATTTTATGAATTATTTATCCAAGATATCAAAAATTGTCACTCTTTGGCATCTCCTGACCATCAAGTCTTACCACCCTTCCAATTGCTACGGATCTGTGGTCTATGGTTTTGGTTTATTTGGAGTAAGTTGGGTTATGCCAAAGTCTATTGTTGAGCTTAGCATGCTGGCAAGGTCCTCATCATCAAAATGGCCATATATGGATTGTTGTTCTCCATTGTTTGATGTGGTATCTTTGGAGGGAAAGATATAGCAAGTGCTTTGAAGATAATGAGAGAACCATGCCAGATCTCAAGTTATTCTTTTTAAGAACCTTATTGGACTAGTTAGCATTGAGAAACCAATCTTTCTTTCCAATTCTTGATTTACTTGATTTACGTAACTTTTGTATTTGATTGTATATCCCTGTATTCTCCCTGTGTATTTAAGTGTCTCTTTCTTTGATATCAATAAATCCTTATTACTTATCAAAAGTATTACCGCCCCTTTGTTTTTTTTTTTTTTTCTACTTTTACTAAACTTACATTTCATGCACTCCGTTTTAGTCCTACTTAATCAAAAGCCTTTAGAATCTAATGCTTCTCGCCAAATTTCTAACTTCGCATTAGCACCACTTCTAATTTCATCCACTAAAACTATATCATCTACAAAAAAATACAGGACTTCCTCTTGGATCGATTTAGTGAACTCATCCATCATTAGTACAAAGAAATATGGACTTAATGCTGATCCTTGATACAAACCTATAGTGATAGGAAACTTGCTTGTGATTCCTCCACTTGCTCTCACACTAGTTACAACTTTGTCCTACATATCCAAAATCAACTTTATATACTTTAGGAGAACTCCTTTCTTTTCCAAAACCCATCAAATAACCTCTCTAGGGACCCTATCATATGCTTTCTCTAGATCATGAAGATCTTTACGAGCCTCTCTATATTTCCATCAAACGTCTAAGTAAGAAAACAACTTCCATGATAGATCGTCCTAGCATGAACCAAAATGATTCTTTGATATTGTTGTTTCACGTCTTAACCTATTTTCAATCACTCTTTCCAAAGTGTCATAGTGCTGCTCGTATGTGGACAACAGTAATCTCCACCCACTAGGAATTTTGTTAGCACTTAAGATCTTATTGAAAAAGTTTTTCAACCAGCATACACCCACCTCGCCAAAGCACTTCCAAACTTCATTGGGAATTTCATCTGGTCCTAGGGCTTTTCCCATTTTCATCCTCCTTAATGCATCCTTTACCTCCGTCATCCTAATTCTTCGAACAAATCTACAGTCTCTATCCTCCATTGGGTTACCCAAATCGCTCCAATCTTCATATCATTTCCATTAAAAACTTTATGAAAAGAATTTTTCCATCTCTCCTTAATCTGCTTTCTTTGACTAACACTCTTTGATCTTCATCTTTACTCTAATGCAAACAAAGTACAGAATTAAAACAATAGACAAAATGATCACAAGATGACGGATATTCTCTTTTACTGGCAGAAGCACCACATAAGACTCTGAATTAACCAGAAAAAGATCCAAATCAAATCTGAATTTGAGCTGGTTGAGATTCAGTCACCATCCTGAATACACCAGATAGATAAAACTCAAATCCAACTATTAAGATTTGACTATAGTCAGAGAGTTGCTAAATACACAGGCCTTCACCAATATGAAACGTGTTTTCCAAGGGAAAATTCACAAAATTGAAGCAGGTCTGTAATGGTATGTCAAAAAGGAAGTGCCAATAAGGAATGAAAACAGGAAAAGATGAGATGTATAAAATGAAGCACATCTTGACTTTACACACATCCAAACACTCAGTGTCTTCTCTAATTAATTAGCAACAATGGAAGGACAAACCATGTAATTCCACATATAAAATTAATAATAATTAAAATAAGACTACTACTTCAAACCAGTGTTAATTATGAAATAATGAAAAACATAACTACCTGCTAACAAGCTCGATGCCAAAGAGAGCCTTCATGGCGTCAGGATTTTCACTGCAAGTGAATGTCATATATGATGACGTTAAACTACTGAAAAATAAAACAGAAATAAGCAAGGAAATAAATGCTCATGAAACAGAAGAGGATCAGAGTGCTAAGGAAGAAACTGCTCAGTGGTAGTTCTAACTGAAAATAACTATAAAATAATTTTAGAGGAGGGTGTGCACTGGAAGTTTGTATACATAATAATCTATAGTAGACTTTTTTGTAGGTAATATCAGTTCTGAGACATACCCACGGGCCTACATAGTAGTACTTACATGCTACCAGGTAAAAAGAAGAATACCTAGAACCAGTTGAACTAAGAGATTGAGAGAGTGTATATAAAAGTTGAGTCCAACATTCTTCAGCATCCTGTTACATGTTTAAAATTTAAAAGATCAACTTACTAACAGATCAAATCAGTAACACAGTTTTACAATTAGATGAAAGTAATTCAAGACCTGTTGCATGAAGACACCATTATGCAGCTGGCCAAATTGAGGATATTTTTTACGCAAAACCTGCAAACATAAGAAACAAACGAACATGATATGTCTCCCTCCAGTACCAGTATAAAATATGCTGTAGCAAACCAATCATTGAGATTTAGTTTGCCAAAAGTAGTTTTTGTGAAGAAGCCCAGCTTTGCTGATTTTGGTGAACATCAAAAACCACCAAAGTAAACCTAAATGGTCATTTAAGTAATTCATGAACTCGTAAATCTCAGATGGAAGACAAATTCAATACAAATTTACTATTATTGTTAAATGAGCAATGGTTTAGACTATAGCAATAGAATAGTACAAAGCAAGCATGGACTGAGACAATTTTAGAACCTATAGAACAAGAATTTATATCACATGAAAAATCAAGGAAATCATCCTTCTTCATTTTGAATCCAAGCATTAACTAAATTTTTCGGTGGACAAAGTGCCATCTTCTCAAGGATGAAGCCTTGGGCTCAGATATATAGCAGTGAATGTATGTGCTACCTTTATGTTTTTAATAAAAATATGCCATTCAAAATATTTCTGATTAATGCTAAAGATTTTTCTGCAAAATCCCATGACACTACACCTGGATTATTGTATTCTAACAAGTAACCTCAATTTGTAAAGGAGATAAAACAGGTGCAACATTAAATGGAAGAGTTAAATCAGAGAACAAACCATCCAAAATTGCATTGGAGCCACAGGCTTGACACTTTTATCAAGCTCGTTAAATAAATCACGTGTCGCTATGGTCAACATATGAGAAGTCTGATCCACATCGTTGCTTCTTCCAGAATGTGAATACCTAATGAAAGTTTACAAACTGATACATCTTAGTAGCAAAAGAGGGCATGCACACTAACCATAAAAACAACAATCACAAAACAAATTCTGAAACAATTAAAGTTGATTAACTGAAGAAGAGAACTCACTGGATCAAAGCTGACTTCAACTCTGGAACAGAATGCAGACATTGTACTGTGGAGTTCATGTAACAGGTGTTTCCCAAATTAAATAGACCAGCACTGTGACCCTGGAAACAGAAACGACATGGGCTGAGGATCAAACCATAAGACACAGGAAAATAATATCTTGATTTTAAAACTAAAGAACAAAAAAAAAATTCATAGGTAAATACACGACTCACAGAGTCACACTCACACAGGATTGAACCCGAGACCTCACCATAAAATGTGAGTGGGCCAGAGGATGTGCCATAATAGGCACCGTGTGTAATGATTTTTAAGCTGAATAGGACAAGCCCAGCCTAAATTAAGCATCACTATATCCTTCTATATTATGTAGGGACTTTTTTTTTTTTTTTAATAGGTAACGAAAAATTTTACTAAGAAAAAAAATAGCCAACCCGATTTCATTGGGATGTACTATGGGGGCAAAAATCAAGAAAGAAAATTACAATGATCAAGTAAAATAGGAAGGGAAAAACAAGAAAAATGCGATAGAGCCACACTCCGTACAAGGAGAGTATGTAAGAAAAATGACTTAATCTCTAGCAAGGACCACTCACATCCCTCAAAGCATCTAGCATTTATTTCACTCCAAGTACACCACATCAAGTAATGCGGCACAAGTCTCCAAAAATCTATATTATGATGCCTCCCAAACAACTCAATTACCTTATGAGGCATAACCCAATGAAGTCCAAACAAACAAAACACCAAAGAACACAGCTCAAATGCTACGGGGCAATGAAGCAGAAGATGATCCACCGACTCCCCACACCTCTTAAACATGAAACACCAATCAAGAACAATAATACGCCTTTTGCGAAGGTTATCAATTGTAAGAACCTTACCTAAAGAAGCTGACCGTGAAAAGAAAGCCACCCTTGGAGGCACCTTCAATTGCCACACCAACCTCCAAGGGAAAGAAAGAGTAGGAGGGTAAAAAGAGAGCTAAAAACCTTTAACCTCAAAAGCTCTACTTCTTGCTGGCTTCCAACAAACCTTGTCAGGGCCAACCCCCCGCACTTAAGAAGGGTAAACAATGACCATAAAATGATCAAAGGAGTCTTCCTCCCAATCCCGCGGTGAACAACGAAACTAAAAATTCCAATGAATACTCCCACCAAACCAACACATAACCTCCGCCACTAAAGAGTCCTTTGCCCTACTCAGACAGTAAAGTTCTGGAAAAGCCTCTTTGAGAGTACAATCTCCACACCACACATGCTTCCAAAACTTCACTCTAGTACCATCACCCACATCATACTATAGTAGTTTAGAGAAGTTCAACCAGCCACTTCTAATAAACCTCCAAAGGCTAACACCATACGCACTGGTCACCTTTTTTGTGCACCAACCACCCCAAACATTCCCATATTTCGCCTCAATAACCCTCCTCCATAACTCATTTGTCTCTAAAACATACCTCCACAACCACTTGCCCAACAAGGCAGAGTTAAAACTCCTCAATCATCTAATACCTAGCCCCCCAACCTGCATTGGCTTGCAAACCTTAGCCCATTTCACCAGGTGAAATTTAGAATCACCACTAATACCACTCCAAAGAAAATCTCTCTGTAAGTTCTCCATGTAGGGACATTATCAAAGGGAAAAAACACCTTAATACTCTATTTTGTTTGATCCCATGAATTCAATTCATTTCTTGAGTCAGAACACTCCATGCTGGACTTCGATGTGTATTTTCTTAGGTTCCTTGTATGTTTGGATGTCCATGATGAGTGGTCTTTCTTTTTCTTTGATGGTATAGTTCTTAGATACGTGTTCCTTTTGTTGAGGGCACTAGCCTCATGTAGTACACTGCCTATGTACTTGGGTGTCAGCTTGTAATTTATATTTTCATATAAAGACTAAGTTTTCATTACTTATCAAAATTTTGAAGAGAAGATCACCTAAAATAATTAACTAAAAATTAATATTAGATTTCAATTAACCTTTTTTCCCTTTGGTCACAGATCCACAATATTCATGATTTTTTTTTTTTTTTGATAAGTAAAAAAGATTCATTGATATCAAAGAGAGAGAGACACCCAAGTACACAGGGAGATCCACAATATTCATGATTGAAAGCTATCATTAACAATACAAATAAATTTTACAATTTAAAATCATGTTTAATTTGCTTTTCCTGACTGATGTACAAAAGGAATGCAATGGTATATTATTCTGAAGTCCTAACTAGCATGAGGCTGAAGCATATGGTGATTATAGAATGAGATCAAACAACAAAAAACTTATCCATTTACACAATGGCACTGCTGTAACAGCTCAAATATATTTAAATATTCAACTTCTTAATAATACATGTGCAGACTTTCTATTACTTATTGAAAAAAAACATGCAGAATTTAGAACCGTAGAGTCATGAACTGTACCAAAGCAACCACTTGCTCATCCTCTGGAAGATCTTCCATAAAAACAGGGCCCTTCTCTGGAGCTTTAATGATCTCATCTGCAGTTCCCATCATCATTAATTTTTGGCCCTAGAAAAAATAAATGCAGCGCACCACATAAGAACAAAATATAGATGTAGAATTAAAATCTGTAACAAAGTCACCATGAAAGTAAAAGCACCTGTTTTACTCCTAATGTCGACCAATCTGCATCATCCTGCATTATCCAAATAAGAAACTTAGATTGAGAATTTAAAAGCTGCTTTTATTAGGTTGCTAATGAGCTCTAGCTTAACATCGCCTCCTCCTTTTATAAGAACAAGGCTGAACAGGTCATGCGTTCAAGTCTCAGCAGGTGTGTGTCTGACTTACAAATAAATAAAATAAAAAACTATTTTACTGAAAATTTCAATCATGCGTGAAAAGCAATTTATTGCAGATTTACCGTATGATGCATTATATTTGAACAAATCAAGATATGGATCAATTTTAAGCAACATCTACAAAGGCATCTACTTACCTTCAGTAAACCACCCTTAACCATAATCTTCTGCCTTTCAGGAGGAACCCCAGTTAGATCATACAACTGGCACTTGAAGACATAGGCAGGCTGGCTAGTATCAATTTCCACAGCTTGAAATAGCTCTTTTTGCCATTTTACACTCACTATAAAGAGAAACGTTGCAATTGTCAAAAATGTTGGAAAAAAAGAAGAAGCAAAAATTAAATCAAACTTCAACCCTCGACTTCCTAATCCAAGTGATCAATACTTATTCACTATTTAGAAAACAAGGTGTTAGGCTAACAACTATAGTTGTCCAAATATGAATCATATCATGAATCGATTTTTCATTTTGTTGTGTTGTGTATTGTAATATAGACAAACGCATCATAAAATTTATTATACAAAATTAGATGTACATATACAAAAGGTAAATTTATTATAAATTAGGAACACATTCATCTAATGACTAATTTAATTATCAAGTTACGCAATAATATTTAACAAGGCTAACTAAATAAATCAAATTAAGATATATTTATTGATAATTCAATAGTTACAATGGG
Source organism: Quercus lobata (assembly GCF_001633185.2). Taxonomy (NCBI): domain Eukaryota; kingdom Viridiplantae; phylum Streptophyta; class Magnoliopsida; order Fagales; family Fagaceae; genus Quercus; species Quercus lobata. Next base: position 15,861,076 of record NC_044908.1, on the reverse strand, counting down.
GGTGGAAAAATTTGAACCCTAGATGTCCCAGTTAAAAACACCATGAGGTACCAGTTTGGCTACAAAGCTCTTGGCAAATTAAAATATATTTATAACATAATAACATCCACATTAAAATTGGTCAAACTCAAAAGTGATGATCCATGATATATAAGCTAAAATAATTTTTTTCTCATCATTTTGCCTAAACAATTTCATCTCCATGCTTAAAGTCAATGCTATCATCATCTTGCAAAATCATTCATCATTGAAATCTTCTTCTTGTCCATCTTTGTCATCTCCGACATTTACTATCTTGGCTTATTCTTTTATTTCAATAACTTTTTTTTATATCTCTTCTTGGCATTCAAGATTCTTGGACTTATATCAATAATAACAAAAACGAAAAGAATTCATATTGTCATTTATAGAAAAGAAGTTTCAGAAATGTGAAATTGAAGTGTCAAGTGTGCCGGTCCAAGATTTGTAAAAGAGAGAGAGGGGAAAACAAATTAAGGATATATTATTTTATTGTTTTCATTCAAGCAGCCCAGTAATTTTGTGTTTCAAAAACTTGTTGGACTTGAGTTGAAACACATTTAACAAAAAACCCAATTTAAACCCACATGTATGTGTATTGTTGGATACATATAATTCATACGATACACATCTATGTATCATTTGATATATGAGCATGGTGAATACGTACCTACAATATGATACATATATTGTACAATACTAACTAACAACTACAAATATGGTAGTCCTAAAAGCATTTCAACACCAACTAGTTGCTTAGAGCACACAAACTAATGCTACCCCTATACGTGAACTTTTGAACCCAACCACCTAAACAAGTGAGTTGGGGCCTTTACAGTTAATACGGAAAGAATTTTCCATTGTAGTCTAGTTGATTTCAGTTGCTTTGCCTCCATAACAACCCCAGATTAAGTTCATTGTTAGAACTTCTGACTACCTTGGAATTCGAACCCGGCGCAAATAATGAGCTTACTAAAACTGGTTTCTTCTCACTACTAGACAACAGTTCAAATCTTCAACAAGTATATATCATCTATATCTCAAAAACCCCACTGTCATAAACATTCACCAAAGCACCGAGGTGCCACAAACACGTTTATTACCCAAATCCTAAACGACACACATAACAAATCAACAAGTTGCTACAAACCCAAATCTTAAAATCCAAAAATCTCCACAAATGAAGCTCAAACTATTTCCACACAAAAAATCAACATCAACAAACAAAATGCTCAAAACCCATGTCATAAATCTACAATTCGAAGAATACCCAAATCGCAAAACTCAATAAAAACCCATTAATCAATCTCTATTTGTACCATGAACATAACATTAGCGAGCAAAAAAAGCTTCAAAAACTGTAGTGGTAAATTCAAATGAAAGCAGATTGAGAATCGAGCTCGAGAGAGAGTCACTGACCTGTAATCATGGCTGAGAAGCTTCGAGTCTTGAAAAGATCGAGAGATTGAGAGGGCTCGGATTTTCTGAAGTGCTTAGCTTGATGGAGGGGCAAGTAACAACATGTTTCTGTGGCTTTCTACTTTGTGTTTTTATAGAGGACAAGCCGACCCGACCCCTTTTTTTATCTTGGTGCTATTGCGGTTCGAAATCGGGTTTATGGGCCGATTTCTGTGCCCCGAAAACTTATCCAATTTATTGCTGTTTGTATTTTGGCACGTTACAAATTATATTTCTAGATTTTTGGATTTGGATTTTATACCTGAAGTTTTAAAATTTTGATTTTACTTTAAAGTTTTGGGGTTTTTTGATATTACATCCTAACATTTCAGATTTTGAATTTTACCTCCTAAAATTTTGGATATTTGGATTTTTAGACTTCGAAGTTTCGAACTGTTTGGATTTTATACCCCAAATTCTAAAACTTCAAGGTTTAAAATCCAAAAACACTCCCAAAATTTAGGGAGTAAAATTCAAACACCCCTAAAATTTAAGAGGTAAAATTCAAATTATGAAACGATGGGGTGTAAAATTCAAACACCCCAAAACTTGAAGAAATAAAATCTAAATTCTAAAACCCCAATATGTAAAATCCAAACAACTCTAAACTTTAAGGGTGAAATTTGTAATTTACTCTTTATATTTTGTAAACATTCTCTTCTATTCAAAATTTAGTTTTGGAATTTAAAATATGACAAATTATTTAAGCCTATGTTAATTCACAAGATTCAAAACCATAATTTCATTCAAAATTTTTAAATCTTGTGGTTTTTTTTTAAAAAAACTTTAAGATTTAATTTGAACTTTTGAAACTATAGGGTTCTATATTTGTTACTTTTTTATAAAACCCCATAATTTAAGTGTTACTCTTTTTGTGACTAATGTGTTACTTTTTGAAATTAAAAGATTTAATTTGTTATACCCCTAAAATATAAGGTTTAAAATGTAATCCCTCGTTTTTTTTTTTTTTCCTCTATTAATATAAAAATCAAAATTTTTAACTTACGATTTATGAATTTAGGTTGTAAGGGCTGAATTTGGATTGGACCCAGTATAGGATTGGGTTTTAGCCCAACAAGCCCAAACAATGAATTTGTAGAGCGTGGGTAAAAGAACTAGTTTTACTCCAGAAGAAAGACAATAAAAGTTGCTAATTTAAGATTATTAAACACAAATAAGGTAAGAAAGTCTGTCCTCGGCACGACCTAAGGAGCTTATGTTATAATATCTTGTTTATGAACAAAGTTCCAAAAGTTCACAGTATTATTACAAAGATTTTTTTATTTCTTTTCAATCCCCACTTTTAGGCCATCTTTCCATGCTATATACTACCATCTTGGTATCATCCCTACCATACACATGTAGGTTAGATTCTAGGAACTTCTTCTTGTCCCATCCAACACCTACCAGAACCATAAACTAGTAGCTGTAAGGCTGCTTGGCCACTGTTCAGGTATCATCTCCACATTAATGAAGACAGAGAGTTAGTTGGAAGGCATTTAATGTGGATGTAGCAGCTTTTGTAGATATTTGATGCCTCCCTTTACTTATCCTTTATCCAATATCCGATTCTTAACCGTGATGCAACCTTGAAGAGTGTCCAAGATGATAAGACATTCTTACTGACCTCGGATCTCCATTTCCGATATGACTTTTCTCCTTAAATGTATTTTGGACTATCATATTCAATCTTTATTTCTTCTTCTTCTTTACCATTCCCATTATAAATTTATTTGATCATCCTTAGACTAGTTAATATCCTCGGATTAGGCCATAGACCTAATTCATACAGTTTTAATAGTACTTTCTAGATAATTGGCCCCTACATAGGTTTATAGGCGTATTTAACTAGCTTGAAAACTTGTTTAATTGACTACTATTTGTATTTTGTAAAAGTTCTTCTATTCAAAATTTATTTTAAAATTTTAAAATATGACAAATTTTTTCAATCTATGTTAAATCACAACTATAGATTCATTCATTTTTAAATCTTGTGGTTTAATTTTTTTTTATTTTTTTACTATAAGATTTAATTTGAACTTTTGAAATTAAAGAGTTTTTTTGGGGTTTTTTTTAACCACATAGTTTAATTTTGAACTTTTTGAAATTATAAGATTAGTTGGTTATACCACTAAATTACAGGGTTTAAAACGTAATTCTCCTTTATAATTTTTTCCATGTTCTCTATCAATGTAAAAATCGTAACTTTTAATTTATGAGGTATGAATATATTAATTTTACACCAAATTTTGTGTTTTAAATTAGCTACAAATTTTATTTTGACATAGTTTTGGGTTATATTTGTTAATAAAATATATGAGTTTATTCATTATTAAATAAGTACCAATCAGGGGCGGTGTTACATTATTAGTTTAAATTATATATATATATATATATATATAAAATTGTTAGTTTAATACTATAATTTTTTCTTAAAAATATTTTTGCATACTCTGACTTAAATTTTGCACACCTTTATTATAAGTATTTTTAACTCTAAAAATAAAGAATAAGTGTTTATGAATTGTAAGTGTCATTATTTTTTATAAATTTATATTATGTGTGTGAGTGTGTCTAATATTGATTGTGTGAATTACTTTTTGTTATAATGTTATTTGTGTGAATTATGATGTGTGTGGATGTTTGTGTGTACAATATAAATATAATATAAATTTATATAATTTAATAATTAGGAAATAGAGATGGTTTGTTATATGGGTGTGTATTGTTATCATGTTATAATAACTTTTTGTTATAAAGTTAGTAAAATTTAAGAAAAAAAATCATAAAATTAGTGATTGTCCAAGCATTTGATTGGTTAAGTAAACATTAGTGTATAATTTCATGTATGAATGAGTGTGGTTGTGTGCATCAATAATTAATACAAAACCAATGAGTTTAGTTTAGTCATTTAGTTTAAAATATTTTTATAAAAACAATAACAAATAGATAATAAAAACTGCATACAAATAAAAATGTTAGATAAACTTAACAAAATAAAATAATTGCAGGCTCATACCTACCCACGTTGGTAATAAATACTCATAATTCAAAATTTAAATACTTGTAAAAGGAAATTGTAAATCTTCATGTATTATTATTATTATTATTATTTTTTGTCGATAACTTGATATATTCAAGTTCTTTTTTTATTAAATTTTTTTAATGAACCCCCTAAACAAAATTCCTAGAACCACCACTGGTATCAATATGTGTATTGAAATCAATATTAAAAAATGTCTGATGTTTTAAGTTTTCAGCCCAATAGCTTCTTCCATTAGGAAGGGTATAAAACTATTGAAATTTGGAAGAACATAAAGTGAGATTCTATAAAAAGTAGTTTGGTAATTCAGTTGGAATTGGAAAATACTAGTACATGTAAATTAATAATTTATCTATTGTGTGAACAAGAGAACACCTTTGGCTATGTTTGGGGGTTTAGGGTTGTGAGTTTTTTATTTGTGAGTTTGTTATTTAGTAATGAGAGTTTGCTTTTTTGTGTAATGGGATTTGGGTTTGTTCGTGTTTGTGTTTGTGTTTGTAATAGACTTAGGAGTGCTTGTGAGTAATAGTTTGTAAAAGCATGTTAGTTTGTTTGTGATGTTTGGTTAAGAATAAAAATAATGTCAATCAAGAAATTCTTAAATTGACAATGTTTAGAATAATTGTAATTCATATTGTCATATTGTTGATACTAAATTTTGGTTGCCATTATGCATAAACAACAAACTGAAATTAGTTTAACCATATTAAGTATTTGTTATAATGTGTTAATTTTTTAATTTTTTATTCATTTGAAGTGCTTTTGTAAATTACATATTCAATATTCATAATCATGACTAAAAAATATGAAGAAAATAAAATTAAAAAAATTTCATTTGAGAGAGAGAGAGAGAGATTTTCAAATGTGATAATACAACTTAATAGCAACATATTCAAGAATGGCAACAAGGTAAATTAAAGCCCCAATAATCCTTTTTAAAATGATCAAGCAATCCAACCCACGAGAGATTGGAGCCCCATCTTTGCAAATTTCAACATTACCCATCTCCCCTTCTCCCACTATATGCATGAAAATAACATTAAAATTAATTAATGTATTCAAATTTATGTAAAATTATGATCATCCTTGATAAGTTTCATCACTCAATTTCTTTAATAAAAATTATATACCAACATGGACTGATCTACACTAGGGCAGAGAGGGGCCATTGCCCCCCACCCCCCAATTTAAAAAAAAAAAAAAAAAAAAAAATTATGATTTGCCCTTTTATATATACATTTGTCTCTCCTCCTCTAAAATATTTAGATATTGACCTACAAGAAAATAAATAAATAAATAAAATTCATGCCCCTTTAACTACAAAATATATATATATATATATATATGGACTAAACAAAAATCGTGCACAAAATAAGAATAACTTATTTTATATGTTATACTTTGTTGATGTGTTTTATAATATGAAATGTTTAAGAAATACTTTTTTGTATTTAGTATTTTGTTGAATATGAAATAGATATTAGTTTTTATTTTCATAATTTTTTTTTTTGGTTTTAAGCTTGGCCCCCCCAGGTATGAATCCTGGTTCCGTTCCTGTATACCAAATTTAATATTTTTTAACTGTTAGTTTTTGTCTGTCAATGGGGTCAAGTCAACTATCGATGCAACCAAAGAAGGTCTTTAAATCATACAAAACAACCATTTTTAACAAGGAAATATCCGATATACATTGTGTATCATGCCTCTTTCTAATTATTTTTTTCTTTCTTTCCTTTTTTGAAAAGAAACTATAGATTTTATTCCAAGAGCTCATAAGCAATAGTATACATCAACATCAATTGTTTTTTTGGACAAATGAAGAATAATTATATAATAATAAAGAGAATTTATTTGTGATATTAATAGAATAGCTTTGTCCTTACGCGTGATTCTCACACCAAAATAAAAGGTTTGTCCATATGTGAAAAGAAAATAGCAATTGAATAATTTTTGTACGATCATCACTCTTATTAACACTACTAGTTAGGGCAGCACGTGCCAGGCATGTGCTTACCGTGAAAAAAAAGAGAGTAGTGATTAAGGTCAATTCTATATTTTATTCGTATCACAAAACAAATATATAGATCATTTGATTTTTAAAGTACATAGAGATTTACATTAATCAAAAGAAACATTCATTTTAAGAATTTTGATAATTACGTCGTAAAAATTTAATCTCATTTGTATAAGAATTTTGATCAACCATAAAGTTAGGGTAGGTATTTAACATATAAATATTTATTTTACTATAATATTTTTTTAGTATTTACTTGCTAAAGGCAATATATCCGCTCACTAAAAACTTCTAAAAATGATAATGAATATCATCGTTTTCCAACAATAAACAATTGAGTCTTGCTAAGAAAATTAAATAATAAAAACAGATAACAAAAGGCATGTCATATCAAATTTTCATTAAATAAATTATAAGTTTTGAAAATTTAAACCTAGAAAATCAACATTTTTTAGATAATAAATAAAACACCTTATATCATCATTCTAACTTTCCAAAAAAATTTACCATCTAAAACTCAAAATACATGAAGAAAAATTTTAGGATGTTAAAATTTAGCATGAGTAATTTAGAAATTATACAATAAAATATTTTAAGAATCATGAGCTTTTATTAGAATTTAATTGAGAGAATAACAATATGACATATTTGCTATTTTCCAAAATATTAAGGGAAAAATTGCTTGATTTTAAAGTTTAAGGAGGAATTGTAAATTACCCCAAACATAAAGGATGAAAAGTGTTTTTTCCTAAGTTTTTGTTTTTGTTTTTGTGTGTAAAACTATGTATTTTTACTTAAAATGATGTGCAATGAAAAAAATTACAAAAATTCAACTCAAGAAAATTGTATGTGAAATAGTGAATTTTGGCTCAACAAAATTGGTTAAACCAATAACAAATTTCTAAAAACACAACAGAATGACACAACATTTTCATAATACTTTTTATAATTTTGTTATATTTTATTTTGACTTGTAAAAAATTGACATCTTAGTAGTTTTGAGAATATTGTGACGACAACAAGATATGTTAACATTTTTATACAAAAAATGTTATGTCCATGCAGGGGTGGAGCTAGGAATTTTTGTTTGGAGGGGCTAAGTTGCGGTACTAATATATTTATCAAGACAACCCTCATATACATATATATATATATATATATATATATATATACAGTGAAAATTAAACAAACCAAAATTACTATAGCGAAGTTAGTGTAACTTTTCCCATTCACTCTTCTTATATATAGAAATATACATTGTATTTACAATATAAATTTATATTGTAAACACATAAAATTGGCAAATGTTATACACATTTGCAAAATTTGTACTATATATATATTTTCAAATGTATATAATATTTGCCACTTTTTGTATATATACAATATAAGCTTACATTACAAATACAAAGTAAACATATAAAAATCTTTATAAAAAAACAAAAAACAAAAAACAAAATCAAGCTCAAACCAAATTGGTGAGCTTGAAGGAAAAAAAAAAAACTTACCAAACCAAAAACACTGTTTAAAATACTGTTTATAAGCCTATTGGCTCTTTTTATCTATAGATGGAGATAGAATTACAACACGTTATTTTAGCACTTGTATGGCAAGTGGCAAGTGGCAAGTGGCAAGTATGGATAATTGAAGTTTTCCTTTATTTGTTGTGATAGAAAAAAGTGAGAACGGGAAGGAGGGGGGAAAAGTTTTCCACAATCTGAAAAAAAATCATTTTCCCAATTTGGGAGGAAACAAGTTTATTCAATTCATATTATTGTATAAATTAAGTTTATTCATTTTCTGTCATATTATTGTATTAATTAACATTTTAATTGTTAGAGTTATTTGAAACCAATTAGAACGATTGTTTCTATTCCAACCAAAAAAAAAAAAAAAAACAGTTGTTTTATTAGAATAAAGCAATCAAATACTATAAAGATTTTTTTTTTTTTTTTTTTTGTTAGAGTTGTTTGAATCCAATCAAAAATGTTGTTTCTTTATATATAATGATTGTTTTATTGGAATAAATCAATCAAATACTATAAACAAATTTATTTTTGAGAAAATATTAAACAAATTATAATATAAGTTTGTTTAATTTTTTTTTTTTTTACCAATTCTCTTATTAATTTTTTATTTGTTAATATTTCTTAAATATTAATTTCAAGTATACAAATTATACTCATAATTCACTTTTTTTTTTTTTTATTGCTGACTTAATGTATGTACTCAATATATATAAAGCATAACACCAAAACCCCTCCATACCATTTTTGTTCCCTCAAGCCTTCCCTTCTTTGTAGGTTTTAGTTAATTCAACTAGTAAAGTCTCTGATAGTTGAATAAGAGATTTGAGATTCAATTTCTGTTTATACTAAAAACTGATTAGTGTCTTGGTCTGATAATAAAGAGTTATCATTAAAAATGGATGCCATAGGTTAGAACTCTCTTAAAAAAAAGCCTTCCTCTCTTTCAAACTTTCACTCAATTGCAACAATATAGTTTTTTCATATTTTAACTTCCATAGGCCAAGTATTGTATATATTCTTTCATATTTTATTAAGAAAAAAAAATGATGTGTAAACAACCTATGATGGTTCTTATTTTCTTTTTTTTTTTTTCTTTTTTAAATTCAGAGGATTGTCATATACTATGTGTATTGGGGTCTTTTACAAAACACTTCTCATGTTCGACTTCTTATATTTTTGTTGAATTAATACTTTATGCCTTTTATTATTCTTTTTAATAAAAGTTTTAACATGATAGTTTTCCTTATGTTCCACTATAAGTAGTTTTCCTTTATTTTATCTTATATAAAAAAAAACCCAATATGATTATTTATTCCTAATTTTTTTAGAGAGTTTTAACATATGATATCCGTCGTTGATGATAACTTTTTGTCATCAGACCAAGAAATCAATTAGTTTAACAAAAAAAAAATACACCAATAAATTTTTTGTGTAATTTAAAATTGAACCCCTAATTTCTTATACAACCGTCAATACTTTACCAAAATACATATATCTTTGTTAGTATCTTTGTTAGTGCATCACAGGTAACCTATTAGTTTGTGTAAAATAATAAAGTTTGCTAATATGAATAAAAACCTAATAGTTTTATTTTAATGGTAAAAACATCACAATTGATAAACTAAATTTTGATGAAAGTCCAATCAAAAGGGTAAATCACTAAATTATAATTTAGTTATATAAAAAAATCTATTTATTTAATGAACCTCAAATCACAATTTACAAAAGAGAAGTTAAAAAAAAAAATTTATATACCAACATTGCTTTTGAAACAAGCAAAAAAAAAAAAAAAAACACAAATATTCCATTTTTATTTTCTCCCTCTCTTTTCTCTAGAAAAACAAAAAAAACCGGTCCGATTTAGTTCAACCCACAGTTTCTATCGCGCTCCCTATCTCTCGCTTTCTCTCTCCAATTTTCAAATGTACGGAGGCTCATCAAAGCTCGGCCGTGGCGCCGGCGCCGGCGGCGTGGGCCGAGGAGCCGGAGCCAAGCGGCTTTCCTCCTCTTATCCTCTACCGCCGACTCACAGGCCCACCGGCGGCCCACCCAACTCCAGCCGCCTCTCCCTCGGCGGCCGCGGCTCTGGCTCCGCCTCCAATCACCCTCGCAGCCGCAGCGGAGCCGGCTCCTCCGTCGCCGCGCCTATGACGGAGGAGAATTTCAGCCTCGTCTCCGGAAACAACCCTCTGGCCTTCGGCATGATCATTCGGCTCGTGCCGGACTTGGTCGAGGAGATCAGGCGCGTGGAGGCACAGGGCGGCACGGCGCGCGTCAAATTCGATGCCAATGCTAATAACTCTGCTGGGAATGTGAGTTTCTTGTTCAATTTTCAATTGGGTTCTGCTTCTTTTTTTCTTGCAAAATTTGATTACTTATAGTTTTACTTTTGAATTTTTTTAGTGGGTTTTACTTAGTTTGGTTTGTGGATTCTTGGTAAATTTTCAATTGGGTGTTAGTCAAATTCAAACAATTCTGCTGGGAATGTAAATTTCTTGATGAAATTTCAACTGGGTTCTACTTCTTTTGTTGAGTTCATTTGCCAAATTTGGTTACTGTTATAACTGGCTTGTGTTTTTCTATGATAGTTTTCTATTGGGCTTGTAATTAGATTGCTTTAATTTCCTTTGGAATGTGAAATTTCCTAGTGGCAATCTTAGTTTCATTGGGAATATCAACTGCGTTTAGCTTTTGTTTATTTATTTATTGGATAATTTAGTTTGTGGATTTCTTGGTAAATTTTCAATTGGGTACTAGTAAAGTTCTTCAATTTGTGATCAAATGTAAATAATTCTGCTGGGAATGTAAGTTTCTTGATGAAATTTCAACTGGGTTCTACTTCTTTTGTTGAGTTCAATTGCCAAATTTGGCTATAGTTATACCTGGCTTGTGTTTTTCTCTGTTAATTTTCTATTGGGCTTTTAATTTGATTACTTAAATTTCCTTTGGAATGTGAAAATTCCTAGTGTCAATCTTAGTTTCATTCAGAATATCAACTGGGTTTAGCTTTTATTTATTTAATGGATAATTTAGTTTGTGGACTTCTTGGTAAATTTTCAATCAGGTGTTAGTCAAGTTCTATGATTAATTAAATGCATTTAATTGTATTCGACTTGTCGGTATTTCCTAAATAACAAAAATTTTAATCTAATCCAAGTGTTTTTATATTGAAGAGATTATCGGAACTCGTAATATTTTCCTAAGTTTGTTTGAGGTAGAAGTTGAATGGCAATAATAGGTTCAATGTGCATTCATATTAGAAGTTGAATGGTGCACTATTTTTTTACTTAATTATTTATATTTTTAACCATATTTTTGTGCTGATAGTTTGTATGTTTTCTATTTCCGACTTCTTCCTTAAAAAATAGATTTTGGCATTCACTGTTGCATTGTAACTCCCTTTGATGCTCTGCTTGTAGCTACTCTTTTAAGATGGGTTTGGTATTTAACAATATTAGTTTTGAATTGTCTATCCGTGGATTAGGTTATTGATGTGGGCGGGAAGCAGTTTAGATTTACATGGTCACGGGACGGAGACCTCTGTGACATATATGAGGAACGCCAAAGTGGTGAAGATGGAAATGGTTTGCTTGTTGAATCTGGGTGTGCCTGGCGAAAGCTGAATGTGCAACGTGTCTTGGATGAATCAACTAAGAACCATGTTAAGAAGATGTCAGAGGAAGCAGAACGCAAGCTTAAATCACGCAAGTATGTTTTCTGATTATATTAAAGAATGTTTCTTTAATTCTGGGTTCATTCTTTGCTTTAGCTTTGTTCTTCAACTTTAACTTGCAATTATCCTTTGTGTCTGTTTTGTTACTTTTTTCCTGTCTCTCTAGTCTTTACTGCATAAACTTTTCTCTGTAACTATCCACATGCCGCCAATGAGATCTATCTCAACTAGCACCTTCTTCCCTTATAAGTGCAAGAAAGAGGGTGAGGTCGTGGGTTCAAGACCCATTGAGTGCATGTGTAACTTAAAAGGCGGTGTCTAGGGCACAAAACTCCCACTTTTGTGGGTGTAACTTGCCAATCAAAAAAAAAAAAAAAAGGTTATACACATGCCTTTTATGGATTAGATATAGTGAGTGTGTGCATGCGGTGTACCTGCTATGGATTTACTCCACTTGACAATTATTATAGGTGATGATTAATTCGATTTATAGTTTTTTTTCCCTGAGCTGAAAGTATCTAGTCACATTAGACCGCACTGAGGTGCAGGAAATGTGCCAGTAATTTTCCTGCATGCACTTTTAATTAACCTGATTTTTCTTCAACATCTTTCTTATATTTTTAGATGTTCTCAATTATAAATCTTGATCTTTTTTTTTTTTTTTCCTTCCTTTTTTTCTTCTGGGATGATCTCATTGTAGACTACTTGTGTAGTGGGTTAGGCTACTAAGGTTTTGCTTCTTTTAATAGATCTCAAATTACCACTTATATATATTATTCCCAACAAACCTGTTTATACAATTTTGTTTTTCAGTATGAGTTTTTGTATTTAAAACAGTTTGACATCAGAGACCGCAACAATTTATAACTAATTGAGATGTAACTGATGAGTTGATTAATTCTTACAAATAGTGAAGACCTACGTAGGTTTTGTTCACTTCTGTCTAGAGACCTGCATTCATGTTGACTAAAGTGGCGAATGGGTGGGGTTGAAACATGGTATGTCCTGGCCTAGGTTTAAAAACAAAAGTCAAAGTTAAATAATTTGAACCTTTAAAGCCGGATATTAGTTTGATCTTTGATCATTCATTCTATGAAATTTTATGTCCTTAAAAACTTTCAATTTCTGGGATTAGGTTTGCCATAAATTGATGTGTATTTTCATAGTCAGTGTCACCATCTCCGCTATGTGGTTTTTGATAATAAAATTGTTCCTTTTTAGCATATGAAGTGTAAGGAGAAGCTTAAATAAGTTTTTGTATGATTAAACTAGATTTGTGTTTATAGAAAATAAAATTTTTTTGATAGGTAAGAAAATTGTATTAAGAGAAGACTACTTCAATAGAAAATGAAGTAGCCAAAAAAAATATGTACAAACAACAAAGAGGAAGCCAAAAAAAGTTATGTACAAGAAGAAAGGGAATCTAAAAGCTGCGGAATGGATTCCCTAGAAGTAAAACTCCACGAATGAGACAATCAAACAAGGTCCCCACAAATAAAGCTAAGAGCTGATCCACAATAAGCTCCATGTCTTTTAAAATACGACTATTTTGCTCCCGCTGAATAACCCACATGGTACCAAATTCCAAATATTCGAAGAGTACTTTCCCAACCAATTTTTCTATCCTGCCAATAAATCAATTACCTCCTTGGCGTACTTTTGAGGATAGGGACAAGTCTGATGACCAGCTGCTCGCTTACTTTAGTGGCTCTCTTTTTGATTGGTCTAGGGCTTGGGGACTCACCTCTAGTGATTCTATCCCTATGTTCCTTAGTTCTCTTCTCTGTAATTAATTTGCTTGTTGTTGTCTCCGTTTGGTTTCTTTTTCTTCTTCTCCTTTTTTTGTTTGTTTCCTTCTCTGTATTCTCTGTTCTGCCTTGTGTTTTCATGAGGTAGCTTTTAATATATTTATTTCTTACTTATCAAAAAAAAAAAGTAAAACCCAAGCAACACCAAATGATCTAAGAGCAAAACTCCATAACCGAGAAACTTCCTCACAATGCAACAGTAGGTGGTCAACATTTTCCCCACTACGTCGGCAAAAACAGCACCAATCCACAATTGGAATGCCCCTTCTCAAATAATCACATGTTAGAATCTTTCCTCATGCAGCTGTCCAAACTAAGAAAGACACTCGACGTGGGGTCTTCACACGCCATTAGAAAATAAAATTTTCATAAAAGAAAAAAGAAATATTAAAGAGAAGCCAATGGAGTATACTTTAAAGTTCAAACAGAAAATTTTTAGTCTGACAAGTTCAACTGCATTAATTTTTTCTATTGCTCTTATGTTTCATGAGAATCTTTTAATACCTACAATTAGATTATTGTGTATCCAGTTGGGAGCTTTCATGTATAATATAGTGGATTCCCTAGGAGCAACATCTGGATAGTCTTCTATTTGGTGGTTACAATCTATGACGGTGTTGCAATTGTACTTGGTGTTTTTCTATTTATAACTACCTTTTGGAAGATTATTTATTTTCAGTGGGTGGTTTAGATATTCTATTATGAAAAATTGATAACAAATTCCCTTGGTACAGCTACTTTGATAGATTCTCCCTAGTAAATGCTTGCGCATCTTTTTTTTTTTTTTTGGGGATAAGTAAAAGTAAGTGCTTGGACTTCTTTTACAATTTTTCTCAACAGTTAAAGCTAGCTTTAGTCTTGTCCAGCTAGTTACCTGTTAGTTGCAAATATTTGGTGGTAATAGAATCCTTTTATATCTACAAATACATTTCAGATTTTAGTATCATGACTTCTGTTGGAAGGTTGCATGACAGTTCTACCATTAAATGATGTTTTGAGCAGATTGGTTTGTATTTTGCTCCTATGTGGTTTAATACTGTTTCTTTTCCTCTTAACAACAGAGCTATTGTCTTAGAACATGGGAACCCATCTATGAAGAGTCAATTAAAGGCATTAGCTGCTGTTGAGGGTAAGTTCTTTATTCAGATTTTCATTTAGACATCACTACAGCAGCATTGCCTTAGACTACATTATCTCTCTCTCTCTCTTCTGGTTTCCTGACAGCATATTATTCATCTATGCTTTCTTTCTCTGTGCACTGTTTATTTTGTCCTTTCAGCATTTATAATGGTATAATTCTGTATATGAATATATCACTATTTAACTTAATTGCTTCTGATTCATATTCTGCCAAGTATTTCTTGTGTGACCAATTTAGGCTTAATGCTACAATTGGATTCTGATCTATCTGAAGTGTCAAATATTCTGTGTTACCAGCTAATCCATGGAAGCATTTCAAACAAAAGAAAGAACCTCCATTTAAAAAGCGCAAAGTTGAACCACCTCAAGGTAATCAAAGCCATCTAGAGATGGTATTTTTGTAATATCTCAGTGTTCTACATAATTTATCTACCTGTTTTATAAGCAAAAGTTTAAATATACAAGGCATTCATTTTCTACTTATTTTTTTTTTTATTTCTTTTCTCTTCGGTACCTTATTGATTTTTCCTTTTTTTTTTTTTTTTTTTTTTCCAACTATAATGTTTTGCACCATTTGCAGCTAGTGTCCCCCCTAAATCTGTCCATAAATCTGGATTATCCTCAACAGCCATTGCAAAGGGCAGACATTCATCTTCACCTCGTCCGTCTCCACCGGAGCAATCTGTTCTTCCTGTGTCTCCATTGAGGAATGTGAATATGCCTAAGCATCAAGCTGTAGAAGACCTTTTGCCCAATAAGGTGATGAATAAAGAAAATGCTGCTGATAGCTCTGAGAAAGAAATCCCGACCAGGACTACTATTGCTGTACAGGAAACATCGGGACGCAAAAGAAATGTTGGAGCTAAACCAGTGGATTTGCAAAGCATGTTGATTACTTTGCTCATGGAGAATCCAAAGGGGATGAGCTTGAAGGTAGGCATATGGATATGAGTTTGTATAAGTTTCTTGGTTTTGAACAAATGTTTTTAACCAATTACTTTCACCAACTTATGATTTGATTCGCTATCTCTCTCTCTCTCTCTCTCTCTTGTTTGTAGGCCTTGGAGAAAGCTATTGGAGATACAATTCCCAACTCTGTTAAGAAGATTGAACCCATTATAAAAAAAGTAAGTGATGGAAATCCTTGATGGTTTTTAAGTTGAGAACATTAAGTGATCTTATGTTTTCTAATTTTTTGTTGAACATCAGATTGCCACTTTTCAAGCTCCAGGGAGATATTTCTTGAAACCCGGAGTGGATCTGGAAAACATCAAAAAACCATTGTCTGAAAGTGGAAGGTACTTCCTGTTTCCTGATGATGATACTGGATTTTACTGGTCACTTTAGTGGCGAAGTTGTTTTGCAGTTGTTCCTAAGTCTGTACATTAGAAAATAAATGATATTAAACAGGATGTACAACAGAAGTACCGAATAGCACTGAGCATATCATGCACTACTAATGGCTGAGAAATTACATTGGCTGGAGGAGGCATGGATTTTATTTACAAGACACAAATTAACTAAAGTAAAGTGAATGATCCTTGGATTGTAAATGTTTCCTTTAAAGCAGCATATGTTTATCAGATTTGCTTTATCACTTCTATCATTGCATTTTTAGGTCATATATGGTGACCCATGCTTCTTTTATGACGGACTCATTTATTCAGATGTTGATTATTAAAGTTTTATGAGTCTTATGCAAATTCTTTGATATGAAACTTGTAAGTACTGGTTATTGGTTTCTATGTCATTCTGATTTTTTTTTTTTTTTTTTTAACCGTATGTTTTAGGACCATTGTGTCTTGGTCTGGAGGAAATCTATAGCTACTATGGAGTGGATACCATGGTTCAAATAATCTTTTGAAAAAGAAGGCTTTGATTATTCTTGGAAAAGCCAATGATAGTACTTCAGTTTTTATTACAAATTCAACTCAGCAAGGTCTTAATTAGATTGCATCAAGAATATATGCTCTTCAATTGATTTTTGATACTTATACCTTCTAGTAATAGGAGCCATTAATATAATTTTGTTTTATGCTCTACTTCTGGGGACTTCATGTTTCTAGAAGCTTATTATAAATGATGATTGCTCTCTGACAGAAGGCTTGATAAGCAGTCAAATAGAGAACATTTTGTCCACTCTTTTTTAAATAAATGACTTTCTTGTGTTCCTGCATGTGGTTTAATGCACTGGAATTTTTCCAGTTCTCCAGAGGACAACCGTCAGCTGACGCCTGCTGCTGAAGACAAACATGGTCAGATACCTGCTGCAGAACCAGGCTTTGAAGAGAAAGTCCCTACTGATGAATTGGAGGAACCAGCACACTTGAACTCTAAACTTGGAGAAGAATCAAATGCATTAGAAAAAATTGATATCCAACAGCATTCACCTGATCTGTTTCGTGAAAAAAAGAGCTCTGATAATAGTGAAGGGCAGGCAGGCAGCTCCAGTGATAGTGGAAGTGACAGTGATAGTGAAAGCGACAGCAGTGATAGTGCAAGTGACAGTGGAAGTCATAGTAGAAGCAGAAGCAGAAGTAGAAGCCCAGTGGGAAGTGGGAGTGGAAGTAGCAGTGACAGTGAAAGTGACGCATCTTCCAACAGCAAGGAAGCTTCTGATGTGGATGTGGATATAATGACAAGTGATGATGACAAAGAACCCCAGCGTAAAGTGCAACCCTCTGAACCTGGGTTCTCTTTGCCCAATCCGTGGATAGCTCCTGATGGCAAGCCCATGCAGAGTGGGATTGGTGAGAAGCAAGATGGTGGAGGATCTGATGCAATTGAGATTGAAAAAGACTCCCCTGATGATGAACGGGAAACTGAAATAGCTGCAGTTTCTAGCTTGGTTCCTGACAAAGAGAGCAAAAACCATGTAGAAGAAACTAAACCTTTTTCACCTGTTCAAGATGATCTCCTAGAGCGGCAACATTATATAGGAAGTTTGTTTGATGAAAGGGTAAATACAGTTAATGACAGCCTCAGACATGAACAGTCTGACAGCTCTGAGAGGACATTTAAAGGAAAATCCAGAAAGAGTTCTGATGTGAAGAAAGATGAGAAATTCGACCGCTCAAAAAGGATAAAAACAGATGCTCAACCTCCTATGTCTGGGGTTTGGAATAATCAATTCTCAGAGGGCTCTCACAATTTGTCCCCTGATAGACTTGTTGGAAACCCTTCAAAGGGCCCTACCATTCAAACAAATAGAACTGATAGGGATGGTAATACTGATATTGGCTTACAAAAGGGATACAACCAGGCATTTCCTGGAAAATTCAGTTCAGATATCCAGCAATCTGGTCGAAGGTCCTTTGATCAAAGCACAAGGGTAAAGGCTCCTGATGCAGTAGAGAGACATGACAAACGTGCTGAGAGCTTGGGACGTGGCTGTAAATACTCTGAAAAGAACTCTCATGCACATGAAAGTTTTTCCTTGCAAAAAGATAAATTTAACAGAGATACTCAGAATGAAGATGGTTATGCCAATGAGAAAAAGGGTTCAAAAAATTTGAAGGAAGTTGGTGCTGGTGGCAAACAATCAGTGCCATTTGGCTCACGTCACAGGAAGCACGGTGAAGTTGGTAAGTCCAAGGAAGGCGGACAGGTTTCAAGTCACCTCATTGGATCTTCACCAAAGGATAACGTCAGGGCTGGAGTGGAAGTATCCCCTGTGGTTAATGGGAAAGGCAGTATGCTTCAAAGAGAGCTTTCAGACTTGGAGTTGGGCGAACTCCGTGAGCCCTTGCCTGAGGAAACACCGGTTAAAAAGCAATTTGAAAAAAGTTCATTCAAACAGTCTGAGAACAAACTATGCTATTCAGATAACTGGAATTCAGATTCAATTAAAGGAAAACCTGTTGGAAAGACAACTTTAGAACCAGGAAAGCCATCCCCGCCAAACCTAAATGCTGGGCTCCATAGCAATCTAGAGGGTTCAAATAAAAAGAGGAATGTAGAAGATCATGCTGAAGATCTAACAAGGTCTCACCACAGGGTTGTGCAATCTCATCCACAATACCTTTCAAAAGTTGATCATGCTGAAGATGGGTCCCAGTATAACAAATTGGCAGATGGGAGTAATAAATCTAGACAGAATGAGGGTAACATTAGCCAAGGGATTGGTCTGGAAGGCTATAGTGAAAGCAATAAGAAAGCACTTGTAAGTGCTCTCCAACAGCATGACACTAAACAAGGACTAGTTTCTCATTCCATAAAAGAAACAAAAAAACAAACATCAAATACAATAGTAGAGTTGAATGATGGAAGAAAGGATTCAATTTGGGCTGAGGGAAATAATAGTGATCGGAAGAGGAGGGATTCTTCTTCAGATGAAAATAGTTGTTCTTATTCCAAGTATGAAAAGGATGAGCCAGAGCTGAAGGGACCAATAAAAGATCTCTCTCAGTAAGTGAACATTAGAACTTATGTTGATAAATGCCACCTATCTATTTAGGATTGTTTGTTGTAGTGTTCTTACCTGATTTTCTGGAAACTGATCCAAATTATATGCTTTTTTGTTCTATATTAGGCATAAAGAATATGTGCAGGAGTATCGTGATAAGTATGATAGTTATTGTTCCTTGAACAAGATTCTTGAGAGTTACAGGTAACATGAAGAGTCCTTTTACTTTTGTTTAAAGGTGTTACTGCTCTTTATTTATTCTTATTTGCTTGACGAGTTGCTTATATGTGCTTGTTGTTTTGAAAAATTGTGTCACATAAAAACAATATAATACCTATTATATGTAGGAATGAGTTCCAAAAACTGGGAGAGGACCTTGAAGTTGCTAAAGGAAGGGGGGATAAGGAGAGATATTTCGACATCTTGGGGCAGTTGAAGGAATCCTTTCAGCAATGTGGAACGGTATGCTTTGTTTTAGTTTCTTTGTGGTGTTTGTTTTAGTTTCTTTGTGGTGTATATTACTTTACAATATGTATTTTATACTCGAAGGATTAACCAAACCCATTAAAAAGATTGATCCAACTGTCCAATCACACTTTCTGAAGCTAGAATCTGTATCTTTGCGGTTATTGTATGAATGGTCTGCTAGTTTGGCAGTGTTCATTTCCCTTCCTGCATAGACTTTCATTATTTCAATTTTAGATTGTAATTCTTTTGAGGAATTTTTTGTATACAACGATGAATAGATTTCCCCTTCTTCTAATATTTCCATTACTTATAAAAATAAATTATCTTTTCCAGAATGCCCTTTGCCTAAGCCAGTTTATACACCTTTTTACTTTGGCTTCATTGCTGTGAAAAGCTCAAGTACTGCATAATTCAGCAATAACTCAAGGCATCCAACTAATGTTGCATGCAATCTTTGTTTTTAACAGCTTAGAAATTTTGGCATCCTGCATATGAGATTATTCTAGTACATTGCTTTACCCGATCCAAGTTTCTTTTACTCCATTGGTTCATCTACGTCTTAGTACTTTTTTTTTTTTTTTTGATAAGTAATAAAGATGTATATTCAAAAAACTACCTCATGCATAACAGCATAATGCATATCAAAGATTACAAAAAGAGAAAAGAGAAAACAAAGAGAAAACTAATTACAAAAGAGAGAACTAAGAAACATGGGGAGAGAATCACTAGAGGTGAGTCCCAAATCCCTAGACCAGTCGAAAAGGGAGCCACTGAAAGAAGCAAGTAGCTGGTCATCAGTGTTTTCCATGTCCTCAAACGTCCGCCAATTTCTCTCCCTCCTAATATACCACATTAAGCACAATGGAACCATATTCCAAATGTTAGACGAATGCTTTCCCAACCAATTCCACCAACCAAAAAGAGTATTGCAACCGATCTTGGCAAAACCCATGAAATCCCAAAAGATCTAAAAACTAAACTCCACAATTGATAAGCCTTTCCACAATGAAGTGGCAAATGATCCATCGTCTCCCCATTACAATGACACATAATGCACTAGTCAACAAAATCAAACCCTCTACCCTGTAGATTGTCACCTGTAAGAATCTTGTCCCATACGGTGGTCCAAACAAAGAAAGAAACACGCTGAGGAGCCTTAACTTTCCAAATACCTTTCCAAGGAAAGATAATAGGCAAGAGACCTCGTAGTTTATTATAAAACGAGCAGATATCAAAATCCCCATTCTTCGTTAACTTCCATCTCATACGGTCTCCATTCTCAGTTGGAGGTAAATTAGAACTCAAAGTACGAAGAAAATCATCCACAACACCCATCTCCCAATCATTCGGTCTCTGAATGAACTAAACATCCCAGCTTCTTCGTTCCTCTATCCCCAACCATTCCAGACAAGAGGCCAGGCCACAGAGGCTGCTTTATTGGAAGCAATCCCAAATACAGCCGGAAAGGTCAGTTGGAGTGGTGAATCCTCACACCACCAATCTGTCCAAAACTTCACTCTATCCCCTACCCCTACCTCAAACTGAATATTTTTGCTGAAAACCTCCCAACCCATTCGGATACTTCTCCCCAAACCACACCCATGTACATCTCTACCTAGCTTGGATGTCCATGCCCCCCACTGTTCCCCAAACTTCAAAGCTATAACCCTTCTCCAAAGCCTTGTCTCCTCAACCCCGCCATAACCATTTCCCTAGTAAGGCTTTATTAAAAGTAGTTAATTTCCTTACTCCTAACCCACCATTATCCATAGGTGCACACACCTTATCCCACCCCACCAAATGTGTCTTGGAATCCCCCCACAAAAAAATCCCTTTGCAACTTCTCAATTTTATTGGCCACATGTGTAGGGATAGTAAAAAGAGATAAAAAGTAAGTTGGAAGGCTAGATAACATACTCTTGAGCAACGTCAGTCGTCCTCCTTTAGACAAATACAACTTCTTCCACCCAACCAACTTACGTCTTAGTACTTGAAACTGTATGTAAAGCATTTCTCTGTCCTGAACTTAAGCAAGAAAATTATCTTTTTTTTTTAATGGCTGTTTATTAAATAATATTCCATGTCCTATAATAAATGAAAATTTGCAAAATTTCATGTGTTAGTGAAACAAGATAGACATAGCAATCCTCTGAAAATGCTCTAGTGTTGAACATCTTAACCATGTCATCAGACAATCTCTGTTGAGATGTTTGTATGATTGGTTGATAACTTTGGGTTGTATTCCCTCTTGCAATTTTGTAGAGTTCATAGAGCCAATAAGCTATAGCTCTAGTGGTACCTCCACTCTTTATAAGTTCTAGGTGGAGAGTGAGGTCATGGGTCCAAGACCCATTGGATACATGTAACTTACCAATCACCATAAAAAATATAGAGTTCAGAGATTGTTTGAACTTGAGATTGTAATTCTTAAGGTGCAGTTGGTACATGTGCTGTATCCAAATTGTTGCCTCTCTTTTTTTCTTTATAAGTGAAGTGTTGCCTCTTTTCTTTAATAAAAATTATTTTGCTTACATAAAAAGATTCAACTATACATACTGTGAGTCACATGGAAGTTTCAACTAAGCACTATATGTTACTCCCTTTGTCTTATATTCAATGAAATTCTGTAACATGGCATGCATTTTAATGGAGCAAAATAAATATGATATGTTTTGTAAATTACTCACAATCAAGTGATAGATGCAAGCATAGTTGAGTGGTTTACACTATTAACTGAACCGTTGTTCCTCTCCCTCCATATTGCCCACAGTAAGCATAAAGAAGCTATATTCCAAACCAAGGAGCTCTAATGTTTACCAAACCAGAGGCTTCACCCGCTGTACCCCAAACATAGTAAGAACAAAATACCAGAACTCCCAGGCCACTTCAAAATGGTGTCCTTAATTTTGCCACTGTACTTCCACATGCAACTCAAATCTACCAAAAC
Source organism: Quercus lobata (assembly GCF_001633185.2). Taxonomy (NCBI): domain Eukaryota; kingdom Viridiplantae; phylum Streptophyta; class Magnoliopsida; order Fagales; family Fagaceae; genus Quercus; species Quercus lobata. The sequence goes on along the minus strand of NC_044908.1, from coordinate 15,838,573 downwards.
AACTCCACTTTAATAAGATTATTACCCATTAAAAATTTCCCCATCCACACAAAGAAAGCAACGATTTTTGAAAATTTTGTGCACTAGATACTTTTCCAAGGAAAGCTCATACAATAGAGGCTGGCAGAAAGAGTAAACATTGCTTTTGCAGTAAATGTTCAAACTCCACCTTAACTGGTTAGAGCCAGCATTTTGGACTATAACATGTCAAAAATCGAGAGGTAAGACTTCAATTCCTAATCATCTCTCACAAATATTCCGTAATTGATTCACCCCTTTATTTAGAGGTCCCAAGCAAGAGTGCATTTATGGCTCCTTATCCATTGCAATTGAATATAAGTTTGAATACTGCTTGCACCACACGTCATAATTGAGTATAAGTTTGCAATTCAATGGATACTGCTTGCACCGTATGTCATATCCCTCAATCCGACTCTTCTACCGTCCCCAACAACATAGGTCATGTAGCCTGCAAATCTAAGGGGCTTCAGTTATTAAAATCATAAACAAGAATGTGAGTGCTGTGGAGCAAAATATTGGAACCTTAGATGAGAATTGTACAGGTTGCTTGGATGGCAACATGGCCACACAACCTGACCTAATTAAACACAGCACACAGGCAAAACCCTGAAAATTAGTCTAACCTCAACTTAAAAAAATTAGCATGGGCTGTGCTTGCGTTTAAGCAGTTCAGGCTGAAGGTTTGGCTTTGATTAAGAAGCAGGCCAAGGTTGTTAATCCTGAGTTGACCTTGAATCCAACTGAAATTGTTTGAGTTGCTGCTTGAAGGTTCTCTCCTATTATGTAAGGAGTATGGTGAGATGGGTAGTGATAAAAGTAGGAAAGAAGAGATAACAAATTAGCACATAAGCTGGAGATTAATCTGGTGATTTGATGAGCCTTGATATGGTAATGTTAGTGATGGTGGGGAGCAGATCTCTGAATCATGTTATTTATCATCATAAAGTTACTATTTTTCTTGAATACTTACAGTATGCCATTGCCAAGTCTGCTCTTTGTCTAAAATATTTTGTTTTTTCTTAATTTTAAAAAAACACAAAGAATGTCAATTATCATTGACATACTTGGAATAGTGGGGTTAATTGTCTAGGAGTTTGTACTTATATAAAAATAAAAATAAAAAGTCTAGGAGTGTGTAGTTTGTGTGACATGTTTGAGGATTTTGTAAACATCTCATCCAGTTGTTAAGTGCTTGATATCAGAATATCTAGGATTTTCTATTTACTATATTTTTCTTGCTGAACCTGTTTTGAACTTGCAGAGACATAAGAGGCTGAAAAAAATATTTGTGGTCCTTCATAAAGAGTTGAAGGTGATTCTTGCAAAATGCTTTCAAATTTCAGTTATTTCTGTCTTCTCTCTCTCTCTCATTAATTTTGTTTTTTTAAATCTCTTGTTGAAAAAAAAAAAAAAAACCCTCTTGTATGACTATTTATGCATATTGCAGCACCTTAAGCAAAGGATTAAAGACTTTGCACTCTCATATGCAAAAGAAGATTGAGAACAAAAATCTAATGCACCCTTTTATACAAAAAGGTGGAGCCTCTTCCTTCAGGACTTGAAAGTTACATTCGAGATGGTCAAGGAAGAACACCGGAAAGCAAGTTCTGCTTTTAACTTTCTTTCATGACCTTGAATTTCAAGGAAGCTCATCAGATGCAAAATTGCTACAAAAGTGGAGCCTTGTTAGGCCGGATGTCCACAGCCTTGGTTGACAACCTATAACCCACGTAACTGTACACTACTGCCCATTGTATATTCATTCCTCTTGTACTGAGGTCTGGCATTTTGTTTTTCTTTAGCCTGACCTCGTCTTGTCATTTGAGTTATTAAGTCAGCTTATAGATTTTGGAATTCTTTACCCACCTTTGTGGGTGTTTGTATATTTTGATTATCATCATCTAATAAAGTTCTTCAATTATTTCAGCGAAAAGAAAGGAAAATGCTACCCTAACATTTCCTTCTCACATAATAATGTGACAAAGGGTGAGGCTGTGGATTCAAGACCTACTAAGTGCTTGTGTAATCTACCAATTTTTTAAAAAAAAGTTAAATGTTTGTTTGCTCAATGAAATGTGAATATCAACTCTTGCATCTAATATGATTTGATTAATGTAATTTTATTAATTTACAATCCAATTTTTTTTTTAATTAAAAAATTTAGGAAACTAAATGACACAATTTGGAATCCTAATTGGGTAAAAAACTTAGGTATAGTTATTCAAGTAATATACCTTAGGTTCCTCACGTAATTTAAATATATGTTAAATATATGGTTGTATTGACTAATGAAATATATATACTATAAAAATAAAATAAAATAAAATCATGTGTTGGAAATTATTTAGGAAACACAAGGTACTACAATTAAGGAAGTCTCTCCTATTATACTATTTTTTTCTTTGTTTCCATCCAAAGTCCAAATAACCAGAAGAAAGGTGGTTATGGCGCAGGGTTCAATATTGAACAATTGACAATCAATCTCGGTTAGATCAATATGGATTATGGGGCATCTAGTTACTCATATAGATCCTAAAGAGAAGATCCTCTATTATGGTTGTGTAAACTGTAAAATAAGCTACTGGGGTCAACTTAAGTTTGTTCTTTTCTGTGCACTAGGAGGTGGTGTAACTATTAAGTGGTTATAATTAAATAAACCTAACTATTATCCAATCCATAATCACCAAATAAACTAATTAGTAATTATTGTACCCGAAAGTTTTGTAAAAAGTTATTTATATATAATATTTATTTATATGTTTATGAATCAAAATCAATAGCATCTTTATCATCATTAGATAAAAAATTATGTTGGAATTCTCTAAATGATTGAATAATATCCTATAAATTAATAGATGTATAAAAATAGTACTTGATGAGACTTGTAATAGAGGTTACTTTGAGCTTGCCGTTTCCGTACTTAGTGAACCTTTGGGTATTGTGGTCATCCATTAACTTTACTAGGGAGAAATTATTTTGGGTGTGTGTTTCATGTCTATTTTATGATAATTGTTGTTATATTATTATTAGACTAAGATATTACTTGGTGTTTGGTACACGCAAGATTTGAACTTAGATTCCTTACTTGATGAAAGAATATTTTATTAGTTGAGTTAATTAGAACTCATGAGTCATGACATGATATATCTAATACGGCAAATAAAAAGTCAAATAAAATAATTTATAGCAAAAGACTATACATAATTTAATTATAATTTATTCAGTATTAAGTTTCTTTAATTTGATAAAATTTCATCAAGGTAATATCTACTTGGTTTCAACTAAAATGCAAATTTTAGTTTTTTTTCCCCTGGTTTTTGAAAATTAAAATATTGATGTGAAGAAACCTGATCTAACAAATGAGAAAGAAATCTAATAATTCCATTTATTATTAGGACAAAGCTTGCCTCCAAAAATGTTTGAAGTCTTGAGATAGCTCCAATTACCAATAAAAAGAAGATATTTGTCATTAGTATGTGTAATGGACATGACTCACTTAACATAATCAACTAAGTGAGTTAAGTGCAATGCATATGACGGAACACATATCATTTTTCTATTAGTAGTTAAAGTCCAAAACTCTAAACATGTTTAGAGTCAAACATTTTCCTCCAATTACCAATAAAAAGAAGATATTTGTTATTATTATATGTAATGCACATGACTCACTTAACACAATCAACTAAGTGAGTTAAGTGCAATGCATATAACATAACACATGTCATTTTTCTATTAGTGGTTGGAGTCCAAAACTTTAAACATGTTTGGAGTCAAACATTTTCCTTATTATTATTATATACTAACCTCTGAGCACGCGCTCACGTACTTGCTCAGAGGCTCTTCTATTTATTTATTTAATTTTTGTAAAAGTTAATAGTTTTTATTCATCATAAAATGTCTCTCATTTTTTGTTTCTCTCTCACCTTTTTCTTTTTTGCATTTGTTCAACTCTATCAAAAATAAACCCAAGTTGATATTATCTCCAAAAAAAAAAAAAAAAAGTTAGAAAGTGTAAGGAGAGATGGTGCCTAATTTTATGGGATATGGAGAAATGTGGTGGAAAAATAAGACTGTTTTTATTTTATAAAAAAATTTACCCAAAATCTAGGAGTTTTGTTTAGAGTCCATAGCTTAAAGTCCATGGTTTAGAAGCCTTTTAAATAGTAGTATAGATATTATTAAACTATTTGATTAGTTTAAGGTCAACCCATGTGCACATGGAATCTCAGGATCAAATATCAATAGATAATGTCCTTGCCCTAAAAGAATGTTGTTATGACCTTGACTAGCTATGATAACTGAGAGGTTAATGTGATGGAGAAGATCAAAGATTCTTAGAAAAATAAGAGAAAAGTTAAGAGGTTTCTGCACTGCACAGGTGTTTTTAGTACGGGGTGCATAAGAAAGCATTGATAAAAATGATGTGGTTGTGGGTTTGCATCAAATTATTACAGGTTGTTATTGGGTACTCTACATAGGTGCTTTAGTACGGGGTGCATGAGAAAGGATTGATAGAACTGATATGGTTGTAGGTTTGCATCAAATTATTAGGAGTTGTTATTGGGTACTCCAGAGTACCCAATAATTTTCCAATTATTAGATGTGTGCGTAGTTTGTGACATTATATGGAGAAGAAAATTGAAGTTTGTAGTAGTAAGTGCCTATTGCTGGTGGATTGGCAAGTTGGAAGTAATGTAAGAGACTTGTAATATAAAAGTTGGAGTTGACGTTGGACTTTCCATTAGGTTGTTGATTTAAGAAATGTCTACTTAAAATAGTAAGAAGTTAACTTTTTTTTTTTTTTTGATAAGAAGTAAGAGTTTAACTTGATGGAGAAGATCAAAGACTATTGAAGAATGAAAGAGAAAAGTTGAGAGGTTTCTCTTTCTCTAGGCATGGTTGTTTCACAGTTGGTTTGATCTCTCTCTCTCTCTCTCTCAATGCTTTGGTAATTTTCTTTGTCCATGTGCATGTCACATGAGTGGGCGTTAAAGTATTCACATTAGTTTGTTTGTCTATTTTAGTATAAGAACTTATTTTTTATATTTTTTACAAACAATTTTCAAAAACACACATATCATATTATCAATTATATAGTCTGTTTCTTTAAATAATCACTATTATTTTTATTTTTATTATTTCAACCTACCCTACATCGCGTGCACACACACATTCTCTCTCTCTCTCTCTCTCTCTCAGCCTTCTTGGACGAGCACTCTCCCTCACCTTTTGCTCATCATTGCTTTTTCTCTCTCTGACCACTCAAGCCTTCTCTGTATCTTTCTTGCTTGATTGCACCCATGAGCTATCTCTCATCCTAAATCCACAGATATAGAGGTGAGCCATATTCGGCGATTACGACTCTAACAATCTTTACGAGGTGGTCGATTTGGGTTTTTAGTTAAGTTTTGTTTTGGATTGATTTTAAGTTGGGTTTGGGATGGGTACACAATTACTGTAGCAACAATGTAAACATACAATGTTATAAATTGACTAATATGAGTATTTTCTAAGTAAAAATATGTAAATTTAACACATTGTCTATTATACACCCATCAATATGAGTAGTTTTTGAGTAAAAATGTGTAAAACTTGACACATTTTATTTATTTATCATACATCCATTGATATGAGTGCTCGTTTATCTAACAGCAGACTAACAAAAGTATCAAATTGGTATGTGTGAAGTTCAGGGTATTAAATTGGCTAAACTAAGTATTTAGAAGTGTAAGTGTTATTAGTCGAAAGTTCAAATAGTGTCAGGGAATTTTTCCCATTCAAACCCTATGTAATGTTATAAATACATTATCCCGAACTTAAAAGGGTATACATTTCAATTTACCCTTATTAAAAATAAAAAAGTCCACTCATATATTTTACTTTCATTTAAAAAAAAAAAAAACCACGCAAATGGTGTAGTAATGCTATGCAGGCCTTTCCACCATATCGTAGGGAAGTGCAACACACGCGCCAAAAAGGCCAAGAAAATTCCTCAATCAAAAAATGCCACTTTTGCCCACACCACACAGATGGTTGTCTCAGCCCAAATTTTGCAACCCAAAAAAAATGGAAAATAAATAAATAAATAATTAAAAAAAAATTTGCGGTTATATTAAAAAAAAATTTAACATAAAGTTTTTCTCTATTTTTATCTTCCACTGCTAAAATCTGTGTGTTTAAGCAGTGAATATAGGAGGAACGAAATCTGATCAGAAAAGAGCACGATCTCACTCTTTTGTTCAACTTGTAAGTCCAAGGCGTTTACCAGACACTGTGAAAGAAACAAAGTTTTTATTTTTAAGTTTTTTTATAGAAGAAGAAACTGAACTCAAAGTCTGACACTTCAACTTTGGGTAGTGTCAAAGTTCACATATTTTCTGGTTGGGTTAAATTGAGGTACTTTTGATTATATCTCTTCATGTTAGCTTCTGGGTATTCCTTAATTTTGGTAAACAAGTTGTGGGTATCTTTGAAAATCAGCAATTGTTTCATGGTTCAGTTGTGGGTCTCTGTGTCCTAGAGTTTCATGGGTTTTGAATGATTTTTGGAGTTTTTGTGTGTTTTGGGTGTAACTGACTGGTGAATTGTAAAGAGGGTCTTAATTTAATTTGAGTTATGGAGTACTTTTTTAAGGAGACTAGTTTGGAAATACTGGGAAAATTGGATATGGAATTTTAGATGTTACTTTTTTTTCATTTTCTTCTTTGTCTTGTTCCTTGTTGGCTCTCGTTTTTTATACTTCCTGTGTGCTACGGTTATGCCCACCTTTTTGTGAATTTTGTTTATTTATCAATTATGAATGAGATTATAATTGTGTTTTCTGTTGGTTTGGTTTTAAAGAATTTGTCTGAAACATGTCTAATTGTTGTGCTAGGCTCACTTGTGAGTGTTTTTCTTGCCAAATAATTATAATATTTATGTAGTTTACTTATAAAGCAGAAAGATTTAGGATTTATAAGGTTCTTTTCTTAGCTTGTCTTTGAAATCAAGGGGGTTGTGTGGTAGTTTGAACTAAAAAATTGTGTGGAAATCTGGGTAGTGGAACTACAGATAACCGAGAAATTTCAAGGTTCTTGCTGTTTCATGTGAAAGCATGTACATTGAGTTTACATACAGCGGCTAGTTGACTTTGTATCTTGTGTTGCAGTTAAATATTGTGTGCTTATATTGGTTTTGGAAAAATGTAAAACTCATCCAACTAAAGACTTTTGATGTTATCAGGCATGGTTCAGTATTGATCCCCCAGTTACTGAAAATTTTATATTCAGAACTTCATTTTCTTTTTGTTTTCCGTCTTCTTCTCAGACTTGTACTTTAGTCAGTTGATTGGGACAATTTTATCCAGTGTGATGTGATGTTTTTTGGTTATCAGACAGGAGGATTTTTAGGCGTGGATGAAATTGTTATGCTGAATGTTGCTTCCGGTAAGTGGAGTAGGGATGAATTCCACAATGGATGATATGAACCTGATTCAGCAGAGGCATCACTTGGTGGTTAGGGAGCTAGGGGAAGAGATAGATTTAGAAATTGGCCCTAGTGATGATGATCCTTCATTTGCTAACACCCCACTCATTGGTGGCCCTCCTAGAGAACCTTCTGCAGAAGAGCATGATGAGACTAAGATGGTAATGGTTTCTCAGATTCCCAGTGATGATCAAGATATGTCAAAGTCGCAAGCAGTGAAAAGAAAGAAGAAGGTTGTGAAGAGATGGAGAGAGGAATGGGCTGATACTTACAAATGGGCTTATGTTGATGTGAAGGAAGGGACAGCGAGAATTTTTTGCTCTGTATGTAGAGAGTATGGTCGGAAGCATAGAAGAAATCCGTATGGGAATGAAGGCAGTCGGAATATGCAGATGAGTGCATTGGAAGAACACAACAATAGCTTGCTTCACAAAGAGGCTCTTCGTCTCCAGATGGCCTCTAAGGATAAGATTATTGTTGACAAGCCAATCTATGTTAAAGGTTAGTCATCTCATTTTGCTGATTTCTTTTGGGCTTGCATTGAGACCATTAAGTGTTCAACACAGGCCAGTCTTTGTTTTTGTTGTGGGATTGTTGCTGGGCATTATTTTTCACCTTGAGTTTAGGTCTTCTAAGTTTTGTTGAATAAGGATACATACAATAATATAGCTTTGAACTTGTTAGATCTCAATATGAGTGATGATTAGTATGATTCTTATTGTCCTTAAACATATGCCATTGAAGGAACGGACAATTTTTTGTGACTGCAGAATGGTCACTGTTATGAGAGGATCTAACTGCAAGACAACTCTCTCTCTTCAAGTAATGATTAAGTGATAGCGCTTTGTAATTGTGGTTCCGAAGGTACTGAGAGCCTTGATTGGACTGTTGTTAATACTTTTTTAGAGTGCAGTAAATTTTTGAGTGATAAAGGGCTTGAAGTTCTCTCTCTCTCTCTCTCTCACACACACACTCAGAGGGAAAAGGATTGGTGAGGGTCCATCTTTTATTTTGATAAGTAGAGAGAGTCCATTTTATTTTAAGGATTTGGTAGTTAACAAATGTAAAGGTAAATATGGTGCCACAGTATTTAAAATTAGTTATCATCCTTTAATTGATGGAATGAAATTTTAAATGACACAGTACCATGTACATAATTGGATTATGAAAACTAAATTTAAACCATGAAATGCACTCCCTCCATTTCAAGCCAAATGGACAGGATCCTGATCCTAGTCACAAGGCTCTAATACTTGATACTTCAGTTATCTTCTTCAGGAAGCTGTAATTGCTGAATGCCAAGAGCCTTGTAGCTCAGTGGCATAGCCTGCTCACCTTTATTAGGAGAACTAGGGTTCAAATCATCCCTCCCCCATTGTTGTAACTATCGAATTATTAAAAAAATTAAAAGAGTATTTTCTAAACACTGAGTTTGTCTTTTCAGTCGCTACATACCAACTCCTTCCACTACATGCATAATTGACTTTAATTTCTGTTTCTCCTTGAAACTCTAAAGATGAGCATCTTAAAAGTGCTCTCTAATGATTGGGTTGGGCCAATTAAATGAATGTATTGGATCTTTTTAATTGATCCCTTTTGTTTCTCTGCAGCTGAAACATAGATTGCAATATTTTATTCAAACTTTGCAAATTTGATGTTTGCGGAAATACATTGTACCTTCCACATTATGGCATGACATGGTTATAACTTTTCCCTTTGCCCTGTTTTGGAAATTCTTTGAAATTTAGCTCTTATGTCAAAAACTGCTGGATCAATAGTTGAAGCTGCACTGAAAAGGGATCCACACGAGGTTGAATTCATACAATCAGTGCAAGAAGTGGTGCATGCTTTAGAAAGAGTGATTGCAAAGAATTCTCAGTATGTTGCTTTAAAACGAAGTTTATTTACTGTTATGCTTCACCATTTAAGCAAAAGTCTGCAGTCAAGTTCATAACAATCTTATAAGGTGGGTCTAATGTGTTTCAGTTATGTCAACATTATGGAGCGGTTGTTAGAACCTGAGCGTATGATTATTTTCCGAGTTCCATGGGTTGATGATAGAGGTGAGACGAATGTCAACCGAGGTTTTCGGGTTCAATTTAGCCAAGCATTGGGTCCATGTAGGGGTGGTATTCGTTTTCATCCATTGATGAACTTAAGTATTGCCAAGTTCCTTGGTTTTGAACAGGTATTGCAGTATTCTGGTGTTGTTTTATTTGACTTCTCCTGTAATTCAGTGTGCAAAAGTTTTGTCAAAATTTCTTCAAGTTTCTCCATCCTTTGTTTTTCTCTTCATTCCATATGGACAGTCCTTTTGCCCAATAATTTTGCACTCTTAAGATGCTTTATCTCAAATAACAGAAGTGTCCTTAGTGCACTATAAGTACATAAAAATAATTTAATTAATTCTTATTGACAGGAAACTCTATTACCAAATATCCTAGAAGTTTAAATTAATGTTCCTGTTAAAATTTGCCAAGATCCTTGTAGCTCAACTGGTTGGCACTTGCTAGTGTTTCCAATGGAGACATCCAGGGTTCGAATCCCCCCACTCTCAACTATCGAAGGATAAAAAAAATATATTTTTATTAAAATTCTATACTAAATTTTTGAAAAAAAAAGACAGAAGAGATTGTATTATTTATTTAAAATTTCTTCGTCTACCATAATTTTTAGTTTTGATAACCTAAAAAAAATTATTCTTATAATATAGGGTAAAATTTTGTTTTATTTTACACAGTTTAGTCAAATGAATGAAACATCTTATCTTGAACAAGGAATGAAGCTTTTATATCGGTAGCAACTTAGGTCTTGTGACTGTTTTATAATGTCTTAGTTTCTCCTTGTCCACAGACTTTAAAGAATGCCTTGTCTCCATACAAATTAGGAGGTGCAGCAGGTGGAAGTGATTTTGACCCTAAAGGAAAAAGTGATAATGAGGTAAAAGCTTCTTTCTATTAATTGATGGTATGCTACTGTTAAACTTCTGACCTTTCTCAAAATGTCCAAATTTCTCTTGCAAGCTGGCAGATCATGCGTTTTTGTCAAAGTTTCATGAATGAGATATATCGTTATTTGGGTCCTGACAAGGTAACTAGAAACAAGATTCCAATGCTTTATCTGCATTGTTGTAAGAATTTTCAATGCTTTAGTATACTTGTCTGATTTAAGTTGTATACATTCAGGACCTTCCATCAGAGGAAATGGGTGTTGGCACCCGGGAAATGGGGTATCTGTTTGGACAATATAGACGTCTAGCTGGTCATTTTCAGGTACTTAAAAACACCTGTAACAAGCTATTTTGTAGAGTCTACTATATCTTCTTCCTTCTTGTTGTATTCCTTGTCTCTTGAAACAATGTGCATCATCTAACTGAATGTCTATTATGAGCATTCCTTGTCTTATATGACACTGTTACATGGCAAGTATTTTCTTCTTTATATAAATACATATTGGCACATGCATACATTTATACATGTGTGTGAATGCATGTATTTAGGTATGTAAATTTGATTATGTCACATGTCTAATTTATCATAGCCATTGAAATTTGGGTTACTGTTTATGTGTTTTTCATCATGGAAAGAAAATTAGTTGTGTTTACGTTTTCATATGTATGCCTTACTTATGCAGGGAAGTTTTACAGGGCCAAGGATATTTTGGTCTGGCTCTAGCCTTCGAACTGAAGCTACTGGTTATGGGCTGGTACTGTATATTACAACTCTCCGATGCTCTGTGTTTGGGTGGATGGTGGTGGGTAAATGTGACAATGTGTGCATGTTTGCCTGACTATGCACCTCCATCTGTGTGAAATTTCTCCCACTCTCTAGTGGGTGTAATGAGTTCCCTATCTATGTCTTGTTTTCTAAATTTTTATTAGTTAACAAAGTTCTCTTGCTTCTGCAGGTTTTCTTTGCCCAGCTCATGCTTGCAGATATGAATAAAGATCTCAAAGGATTAAGGTCTTTTACTCAACTTTGTGAGCTTTTTAGAGATAGTCACATGGTTATAGAAGTTGACAGCATGGTTTAGGAATATTTTATAACATTGACTGTAGGGTACCGCATTTTTAAGCCAATGGGAGGTTTAGCCTTGTTTTGGAGATATAGATCTTTTGGGTTTTTGATGTTTATGCAAATATGGAATGTTATGTGCCCTCTCTCTCTCTCTCTAAAGTTTTAATTTATTTGTTTTCAATTAAATAACTGTGATTTACTGAAAAGAAGCTTCTTCATATGCTGTTAGCTTAGTTACTGTTTCGAGGTTGTTATGCAACTTTGTTAATTTGAAAATACTTGTCTATGAATTTTCTCCAGATGTGTTGTAAGTGGTTCTGGAAAGATTGCAATGCATGTTTTGGAGAAGCTTATTGCATATGGCGCTCTTCCCATCACAGTATCTGGTAACTTTTTGTTTTATATTTTTTCTCTATATGTTTATACCAACTGAATTACATTATGGCATTTACACTTACTAGGGTGTCTCCAATTATCTTCCCCCTTCCCTCTCCTGTTGAGTCAAAAAAAAGAATGGCCTGAAATATTTGATCTGCACCAATAAATATCTCTAGTAAAGAAAATACATTTTACACGTAGCAGTGATTTTTCCTGCCTCTTTACTCTGTAGAAGGTTATATGACTAACCTTCTACTCATGGTTGGAAGGTTAGTCATAATAAGGTAATTAAAGGTATTCTAATTTTTTGCTTGGACAAGTAAGTTGAGTAATAGTTATTTCTTCTTACACTTGTTTGTGATATTTATTTTATTATCTGCATATTGGTTTGTCATGTTAGTCCTGGTAATAAGAAATGCATGCATGAAATTGTCAGTTTTATGTTAGTGGTTTGGTACAAATTAGTGATGCAGTACAATCATATTGAACTTTGTATTGCATTTATAAATATTATCTCTTCATGCCTTGTGTTCTTAACCTTTCACTTTGTTTTTACTTGATAAAAATAATTTTATTAAGAAAAAAGGTGGTAGTTTGAAACTTTGAATACATGACATGTGTACTGAACTACACCCAAAACCTTTCACTTGATTGGTGGTAGGTGTAGATGGTAGGAGGAATATGTTTTGCCATTTCATCTGTGGAAAGACTGAAGCAAATAATTGGTGTCTGGCTCATTGTGTGTGACTAGAATTAGAAGTGAGAGTTTGGTGTCTATAAAGTTTTGTAGATCTTTGTGATGCGTCTTCAATCAGTATAAAGTTTGAAGAACCTGATATACATTTTCTTCAATTTTATGTCATTTCTATATTTCTATTGTGTTTCAGGAATTAGGACTGTGGCTAAGGCATTATGCTTTTACAATGACCATTAATTACCGACAAGCAGTTTTATAAATCATAACTTTTCTGATAATGTACAGATTCAAAGGGGTATTTGGTGGATGAGGATGGATTCGACTACATGAAAATAGCATTTTTGAGAGATATCAAAGCTCAACAGAGAAGTTTGAGGTGTGTGTTTATAACTGTCTTTTTATTTCTGTTCACCAAATTGCTATCTTTTTACATATGGCCGACCCCGGCTAGTCTGTTGAGGGTCCATAACTGAGCCCTAGCTTTATCCTGGCTATAAAATTAAGAGCCTTAAAGGACGACTTAAAGAATTAGAATAAGGAGGAGTTTGGGCGGTGTGAAGCTTAGGAAGAAGGTTTTTGTTAACTGAGATTCATAACCTGGACATGAAGAGAGTGGGACTTATTCAACAGTGGACAGCTCAAGAAGAAATATTGTCAAAGCTGAATTGGAGAATACTTTGCTAGTGGAGGAAATCTCCTGGCAACAAAGTCTAGGGCTTTATGGTTTGGAGGGTAGCCAAAACACAAAGTTCTTTCATCCCTGCAAATTCCCATAGAAATAATTTAATTGGAAGTCTCTCGATGTGAAGCTTTGGCTAGAGCAAATATTCAAAGATGCAGTTTTCGATACAGTAAGAAATATGAAAGGTGATAAAGCCTTGGGTCCATATGGGTTTAATATTGCCTTTTCTCAGCATTTTTGGGAAGTTGTTAACAAGGATTTCATGCGTTTGTTTCACTGATTTCATGACGATGGCATGTTTGAAAGAAGCTTAAATGCTACTTTTATTGCTCTTATGCAAAAGACAGACAAGAGGCATGGGTGTAAAGGACTATAGGCCTATTAGTCTCATCGGCGATGTTTATAAAATTTTGGCCAGTGCTGACTAATAGGTTGAAGTTAGTCCTAGGGAAGCTCCTTTCTCATTCTCAATATGATTTTGTCGAGGAGAGGCAGATACTTGACCTAGTCCTCATTGCAAATGAATGTCTCGATCGTAGATTAAAGTTGGGTATCCCAGGAGTCCTTTATAATTTGGATTGGAGAAGGCCTATTATCTCTTTAATTGGACTTTCTTGATCTATTTATTGGAATGGTGTGGTTTTTGGTAAAAATGGATGGCTGGGATTCATTGTTTTATTTCTGTAGTGCAATTCTTGATTCTTATTAATGGCAGTCCTAGCGGTCTTTTCAATAGCTATAGGGGTTTATGCCAAGGTGACCCTTTATCACAGTTACTATTTGTGATAGTAATGGAAGAGCTTAACAGAAGGGCAGAGCAGTATATGGTCAGTATCTTGTTGGTTTTACAGAAGGAAACACCCTCATAATCATATGATGGTTTCCCATCTCTTGTTTGTGGATGATACGTTGATTTTTTGTGGATATGATCCGTAACAACTTCAGAATATAAAATGTGTACTGCTACGTTTGAAGTTGTTTCTGGGTCAGAAATCAATCTGGGGAAACCTGAATTTGTTCCGGTTGGTACTGTTCCAGAGGTGGAGGAATTGGCCGAGATCCTAGGATGCAAGGTATTTAGTCTGCCTATGAAATACTTGGGACTTCAGTTGGCTGCTAGATTAAAATCCAAAGTAATCTGGGATACAATTCTTGAGAAGGTGGGATGACATTCAACAGGTTGTATAAAGATTTATCTTTTCAAGGGTGGTAGGTTCACTCTGGTAAAAAGTACGTTTTAGAGTTGGACTTTGTCTCTTTTTCCTATTCTTGTTAGCATTGCTATGTGTATTAAGAAACTTCAAAGAGACTTTTTATGGGGTGGGCTAAAAGATGATCATAAGTTTTGTCTTGTAAATTGAAAGGCAGTTTGTAAACCCATTCAATTTGGAGGTTTGGGTGTAAGAAGCTTGCTGTCTTTTAATAAAGCTTTGTTGGGCAAGTGGCTCTGGAATTATGCCAAGGAGAAAGATGTGCTCTAGAGGAGAATAGTGGATGAGAAATATGGTAGTGAATGGAGTGGATGGTGTTCAAGGGAGAGATGTGGCCCCATGGAGTATGTCTTTGGAAGTGTATCAGAAGTGGTTGTGGGAATTTTTCTAGATTCATTAGGTACGAGGTTGGTAGTGGTGTTAATATTTGCTTTTGGCATGATTGGTGGTACAGGGAAGGGGTTCTTAAGGAGGCATTTACAGAGTTGTACGTACTTGCACAATTTAAGGAGGCTTCAGTTCAGCTGTAGCAGATTATATACATTGGAATGACAGAAGGATTCATTAGGATATTAAATTTATTAGAGATCCAGGATTGGGAGATGGGCTTGCTAAGAGATTTTTTAAATCTTATCGATTCTAGGAAGATATGAAGGGAAGAAGAAAATCAGATCTTCCGGACTCCAACAAAAATTAAAATTTTGAGGTGAAGTCTTTTTATAGTGTTACATATGGGAGTGCCCATATCTTTCCTTGCAAGAGTGTTTGGAGGGTTAAAGCACCTTTTTTTTTTCCTTTTTTACATAGGTTGCTGCTTTGGGGAAACTTCTTGGGATGAATAAATTTAAGATGTAGGAATATAGTAGTAGTGGGTTGGTGCTGCATGTGTAAGATGGATGGGGAATTGGTTGATCACCTACTTTTACACTGTTTTTGCTAGAGATTGTTGGTCTCTTGTTTTTTGTCTCTTTGGAGTACAGTGGGTTATGCCTCAAAAGGTGATTGAATCGTTGGCATGTTGGGAGGGGCATTTGGCAGATATCGAAATGGATATATTTGGAATGCTATCCCTTTATATGTGTTGTGGACTATTTGGAGAGAATGCAAATATTTGAAGAAGTTGAACGAACTACAATAGAACTTGAGATGATTTTTGTACAATCTTTCTATGGCTGGACGACTGCATTCACTGGCCATTTTTTCCCTAATATTTTAAAAGTTCTAGGCTGCTGTAATTTTACATGATTATTATGTTGCAATCAATTTTTACACGTTGTATACTTGGGTACATTCTTTCCATTCTCAATCAATAAAAATCTTGCTTACTTATTAAAGAAAAAAAGAAAAAAAAAAAGAGGAACAATAGCTGACCTCAAAATTTTGGGGACTAAGACTTGGTTGTTGTTTCTACCAAATTGCTATCTTTAATAACTTTATGCTGCCTGTGTTGATACATGTGACATCTGCAGAGACTATTCAAAGACTTACGCTCGATCTAAGTATTATGATGAATCAAAACCTTGGAACGAAAGGTGTGATGTTGCATTTCCTTGTGCTTGCCAAAATGAAATTGATCAAACTGATGCTATTAATCTGGTCAATTCAGGTTGTCGTGTACTAGTAGAAGGTAGTAATAAGATGCATTATGGCCTTTTGATTTCTTCTAATTTCTAACATTATAAGAATTACTGATGATAACTATGTGATAATTTTTTTGTATCCTAGGTTCAAACATGCCCTGTACCCCTGAGGCTGTTGATGTTTTGAGAAAAGCTAATATCCTTATTGCTCCTGCAATGGCTGCTGGTGCTGGGGGGGTGTGTGCTCACTTTTTCCAATCTATGCATAGTAGATATGCCTTTGTAGCATGTGCTAGAACAATGCTATGATGAAATCTATTTGCATACTTAGAAATGTGCTTTGATTATCATGCTTTCAGTTCACTGAATTTTTAACTAAATAAAAAAGGAAAACTTGTTTGTATGGAGTTCAGGCATTCATAATTTAAATTGGAATAAGGGGATTCAAAGGCTAAAACTTCAGTTTCTATGAAATTGGATTTATGTTGGGGAAGTTTCGGGGGAATTTAAAATTGCTCACTGTTGTGCAGCCATTTGATGATATGGAAGAGTAACTGACTTGTCAGTTGAGTTTCTTGTCATATTAACCTAGTGCCTTTTGAAGTTGATGTTTTTAAATATGTAAATGTATTTTTAACTTGGAGCTGTTTTATTCTTCTCTTTCCTTTTAGTACTTAATGTCAGTGCATATTTTCTTTCTTTTTCCTATCTTTGATTTGGAAATGGCACTGGGAATTGCACTTTATATAGTAGAGAACTAGAGATGCAGTAGGAAAGGAATTGCAAGAAAATAGATTACTGAGTTTCTTATGGGAGTACTTTCTGGACAATAAATGAGTCAATTTTCTAGGACATAAGCAGCAACTATTTGTGTCAATCTTGAAATATGGTTGCACAAGGTAGGATGAGTAGTTGTATTCAGATTGAGACTTAGGTGCCGTTTGGATTCGGCTGAAAGTTGCGTCTGCGTCCGCGTTTCAGCTTTTTTTTTTTTTTTTTCATTTCACGCGTTTTGCAGAAAGGCAGGGACAATTAACACTGTAGAAGTACTGTTCATGGGACCCACAGTCACTTTATTCATAAAAAAATATTAAATATGGGTCCCACGGTACTATTTACATATTTAAAAATTATTTTACTACAGTGTTTTCAGTTTTTAGTTTTCAGTTTCAGCAACAATAAGTTCAATCCAAACAGATCCTTAGTAGAGTACTGAATAACTCTTTTAAGAATGGCCAATTCCTCTAGGAGGTGCAGGAGATTATTGGCAACCATGTCGCTCTCGTGATTGTGAGATTAATGTATTAGAATAGGTGGTCATGAGTTTGAACATTGTCTCCACTCTACTTCCCATTTAAGAAGTTAAAAAGTCCCACGTGTAGGGTCCCATTTATTAAAGGGGAGTCTGGGCCCACACGTAAGGAGTGTTAAAATTATGGTTAAATGATTTAATTCACTATCTCCTAATAACTTAAGCTTTTGAGAGAATTGGTAATTTGTCAGTATTCAACTATAAGACTTTGGTTTGCTTAGTAAGAGTTGTATGGCCAAAGATATTCTTTTTGAGTTTGATCATCTGTTGGTAGTATTGGTCCTATTGGATTCATGGTATCAAAAAGGATCATTGAATTAGTTTTTGATACTGTGTGTTTATGTTTTGAACTGATGTGTAACCAAATGATTTGAGCGCTCAATTGTAGAACTTTCTATGATTCAGCTCGTCAATTTTTTTTTTTTGAAAATCATTAGGTTGATGCTCAAAATAGAAAAATAAGTTTTTTGAAGTATTTGGTGTACCTTATATGAATCTAAGCTCAATTCAACCTCAAACTGCTGGAGATGTGCATGATTGGGTATATGATTAAGATAATATTAGGGCTAAAGCAGTAATATATGTGCATCCTTTGACCATTTTGATTTAATTTTGCTTTTAGAGTAATGCTGCTTTAAACATAGTTGCATTGAATGTTTGCAAGTTGATAATGGATGATTGAGCTGATTATTCAGTTGCAATTCCATGTCAATGGGGTCTTGTTTTTCACTTATTATATTCAGCTTTTTATCTGCTAATTTTTTTTAATGTACTTGGTTTCAGGTTGTTGCTGGAGAACTCGAATTAAATCATGAGTGTAATCTGATCCATTGGTCACCAGAGGACTTTGAGTCAAAATTGCAGGTGAGGCTCTACATATTTTTATCCTTGGTGGTATGGTTTATTTCGTAGTTTGAAATAGATGCAAGAGTTCATAACTTTTAAACAGCAATGCCCATTTCTCATGGGTTGGAGCAATTTGACCAAACCAAAAACTCTATTTAGTTAACTTGTTCATATGACAATTATTTACATGGTTACAGAAGACATTTCAACAAAACCTTACAACAAAAAGTCAATCAATATCAGGTCCTGTTTGTCAATGTTGCAGCTCATTTAGACTTTTAGCTTGAAAGTACCCTCTAAATCAGCTCCTTGAAGTGGCTCTGTTGAATCACACTGTTTCAGGCTGGCAGCCTTCCATTCAGCTGTAGGTGGCCCAACCATTGAATGCCAACTTGGGTTCAGTAGATTCACTGTCACATTTCCTGGATTGTTGCTTTTAGTTTGTCATTGTAAATTTCCTTTTTTGGTCAGAATTTCGTTACGAACCTATATTTTTAGTTAATGGGAAGTATATGACCATGTTTAAGCCTTAAGACCCCTTGTTATGACTTATTCTGTAAAATGAATGTAAGGTTATCAGCTCATCTTTGCATGCACCAACAGATGCATGTAAACGAAAAAGATTGTTATTTAGAAAATGTAACTGAATGGGATCAAGTACCCTTTGGTAATCAACTATGTCAGTGGAGATTGTTTTCAATAATGTCCATGTTATTGCAGCATAAACTCATTAAAACCAGCACAAGATTTTCTAGAGTATCATTGCTGATTCTATACTGGTTACTCTGAGAGTTAATCTGTTTCTTTTTCCCTGGGGTGGGGTGGTGGGACCAGGGGTGAGTGGGAGAGAGAGAGAGAGAGAGAAAGGTATGTTGTTCATTTAGTTCCACAGGGATAAAATTAGTTGCTTTGTTCTTTTCAATTTAGTAAAAACTTTTTGTTAGCTCTATTTGTGAAGATTGTCACCTTTTTTTTAACTTGAGCTGATGTAGCCATTTTCTTCCCCCACCCGCCCCCCCACCACAGCCAGCGCACCCACCCCCCACCTTTTTTTTCAACTTGAGCTAATCTCCTTTTTGCATTTTACTGGCAGGAAGCAATAAAACAGACTTACCAGAGAGCCCTCAAAGCAGCTACTGATTTTGGTTATCAAAAGGAGAGTCCTGAGTAAGTATTTTCTTTTTCTTTTTCTATGCCCAATTTCTTAAATTTGATTCATTCACCATAGTATGATGTTTTATAGATCAAACTAATCTATGTAGCGTATAGCACTTCTTCTGTTAATCAGCTCAAATGTTTGCAAGGTTTCAACAATAATGGCTGATGAGTGATCATTGTATTGTGTAATTGCCCAAAAAGAAATATGGTTAGATCCATTTTCATATTCTCTTCTTTTACTTGTCCAACAGAGCTCTGGTACATGGAGCAGTCATCTCTGCCTTTTTGACTATTGCTCAAGCTATGACTGATCAAGGATGTGTATAGAACCAAAGAATTAGGCACAATTACTATTGTGTTCTCCCTGAATCTGATTTCTGTCGTCTGCACATGTGAATGTTATGAAGATATGCATCTCATGATAGTTGGCAAGCTGAAAAAAATCATACCAATGATGTCAAATGGATTTTGATATCCATACTTCTTGTTGATGACAGAACATTGAAATTATAGAAGATTTCTTTGTAACATAATTATAATGTAATGGTTGAGACTTTGCAAAAGGGTAATTGTGGAGAACAATTGGGATGCACCTGATGGAAGAAAAATGTGTAGTAGATCTAGTGGTAGAATAGGAAGGGCTTCCAATTATATGGCAAAGTAATTATTCTTGGCTCACTTGAGATGCCTAAATAATTGTTACGATCTTGTGAAATATTTTAGTTAGATTTGAAATAAAATTTAATTATAAATTGTAATTGATATCTAGGCCTAAACCTGTTTTTTCCCCTATTGTATGATTTTTTTTATTTTTTAAAATGGCCTTTCATAAGAGCTATTCATGCAAAAACTGTGGATTGGTTTTAGAGTGAGGAAATTTGCAAGCAAGCATAACTTGTAGCCTATCAACTTTGATGTGGTAATGGAAAAATCAATGCAAGGTAGTGCTTCTAGTCCTGTAAAATAAAATCAGGATACCAAAGGATTTATAACTACTGATCTTTTGTTTGTTTATTTATTTATTTATTTTTTAAAATCCTAGATTCCAACATGGTTCTTAATCCTAGCCATTAATGGGCTGTAGGTGCTCCCTCATGGAGATTGAGCTATAATAACATGACCTCAATTCCACCTGGAGCCAGGGTTTCTGACACTGACCAAACGTCTACTAATACATCCAAATTTTACTACATAAACAAATATTTAACTAACGCAGGACATTTTTGTAGGCCATTTTATCCCATATTTTAGCTTAAAATTTTGGCTAGACATCCAAGCAACCCTTTTCAACTGAATTAAAAAAAAAAAAAAAATCTTCTTAGGCATCACCGACTGAACCCCAATGCAATACAAAAAAAAGAACCACAACTCCCTTGCAATAGAGCGATAGACAGATCAACAAATTCACCGCTACATTTACATATACAACACCAATGCATTAGTCCTAATATTGCTATCTGTAAAAACAGCTGAGCTGGGGACCTTTACTGTATCAGATACTCTTCCAAGGAAAATGGCCCCAATTAGATCCTCCCAATGCCTCATACATAGAGAGATTGTATCAGGTGATGCATAGACAACATACTAGAGGTCTTGTCAACTTATTTCCAACTAGAACAAAGACACAATTTTTCTTTCCAGGATGAAACTTCCTACTGGCATGGATTCACCGGAATTCTTAACTTCTTTACAATTATCCTGCTCCATCACATCATAGAAGCATTTTTCATATCCAGGCATAAAGCAATATAAGGAAATCAAGAGGCAAGTTGCAACTCCATGCAAATCAACTCGACAAGTTCTTATCAAATTGATTAGGGACAGTTTCATTAGCTTTTTTTCACCAACACAATTACTTTCTTCGTTAGATTTCTGGTTAAGTTGTGATGCTATATACAGTATGAGATAAAAGGTGCAGGCATAAAGCAATATAAGGAAATCAACAGGCAAGATGCTACTCAATGCAAATCAACTTAACAGAGTCTTTCAAATTGATTAGGGGCTGCTTCATAACTCTTTTTCACTAAAACGATAACTCCTTAATAAGAGTTCTGTTTAAGACCTTGAATTTGTTGGTGTTGTCATCCAATAAATAATATTTTCTTTACTAGGAATCGTCATGTTTCACAACCTCCACCAAAATCTTTTTGGCCTTCCTATCGATTTTGTTAGAGCACTAGAACCAAGTGTGCTAAATGCTAACATGAAGCTACAGTTATGTCTTCATATTGAAACATAGAAACTCAATTAGTTACCTATCATTGGTTCTTGTCACTAAAGACCAAGCCCTCTGGCCTAGAGTCTACTCTTGTTTCCAAAAAAAGGAAAATGAGACATCCAAAGGCTCAAATTTTTAAATAATGCATAATTTATTCTTGAGTTGCCAATTGACATCCCAATATCCTGATTAAAATTACAGTGGTCTTTGTCACGTTTCTTCTTTAGTCCTTTGATTCTATTAAGAAACTGTACCGTTTTGCCCAATTTTCTAAAAATATTCTTTTTGTAGTACACACACATGCATGCATACATATAGAGACAGACACACACTATTGTGCTAGTACCTATGCATATTGCAGTGAGAGCTTTGCTACCCACCCTATTATTCCCTCTTTTTAATGTATTTGTCTTTGCAATATTAGCTCTACCTACAGGATTTTTTGCTCCTAGTATTGCCCTGATTTATATTATGATAAAACCTCATCTTCAGCATAAGCCATTTCCTTCCCCACTTTTAAACTTATCTTTCCAATCCTGTCACTAGAATTCTTAGCTTGGGCTTCATTGCTCACCTTTTTTGCATCTTCCAGCACCTCTCTTGCTTCAAAATCACTTGACATGCGTGCCACTTGAAAGTTTAAACTTGAAGGCATGATGTGATTTAGAACAATGAAATGTTCAAGAAGTATCATCTGCAACCATCTCTGATTATGTACAGACAAAATTCCTCTTTTCTTTTTAAAATTATTATAACAAATAGAGGTTGAGTCTTAGTGTAATGGCAAGTGTCTTTTTTAAATTGTTATAAAGAATGACAGGTAGCGGGATTGAGAATCAGCTTGTCCAAAAAATTTAGGGATAAAATTGCCAACCAAACACCTCTCCTAAACCCCACAAAAGTGAGAGTTATGTGAATTACAAGTACAATTCAACATTTTTTCAGTCAGCGGATTTGCCACCACTTTGAGATCTCTAAAGATGCCATCTTCTCAAATTCTCGATCTGGACACTTATCAAGCAATTCCACCAACATGGAACTGGAAGTCCTCCAAGATTATTGCATTCTCAAAAAAATACTTGTATAGAATCTCTCTATCTGCATAATGTCCTTTAAGGCTGTCAATCTTTACAGTCTTCAAGCAATGCCTCCAACATGGAAATGGTAGGAATTTGCAACAACTAGTATCATCCCCTTTACAAATAGATTTTTTATACGAGAACTGAAATATAAGCAACTAGTTAGCGACATGGAACTTTCACTAAACACACCATCTTAGTCTCTGAATTATCCAATAAAAAAAAAAAATATGACAAAAGATAAGGGTCTCACTAACATTGAATCAGTCTACTTTAGGCCCAAAAGAGAGAAATGTGGAATCAAAATCAAATAATGACGCAGTGCCAATCATTGTGTTCTTGTGGTTTTTTCCCATTAATGCACTAGTATTTTTTGGCTAAAATGCAAATTACATCCTCTAAGTTTGACTGAAATTCATTTTAGTTCTCTAACTTTACTTTCATTCAATTGAGTCTCTTAAGTTTCAAATTTATCCAATTCAAGCATTTCATCCAATTCCATTAAAAATTGTTATTAAGTTTGCAATTAACTAATGAAAAAAAAAAAAAAATCTCACATAAAAAAACCTATAAAATATTTTTATTAATTTTATAGATTTTTTTTCATTTGAGAAAAATGTTTTTAAAGAAATTGGACGAAATGTCTGAATTGAATAAATTTTAATCAAATTTAGAGGGTGCAATTTGCATTTAAAATTTTTTTTAGTAGGGCTAGTATTGTAATATGCACTATAATCGTAACTTTGATCATTTCTGTGTGTGCAAGTTACACGTTACTTTAGTACATGTTGAATCAAGAATCTCATGTCACCCTATGCACACAAGGAAATGAGGTATCTTTTGATCTAGAGGTCATTGGCATGAACTCACAAAGGATCAATAACACAAGTTATAAATCAGATATAATTGAAATACTAGAATTCACATCGTCGACCAAAGTAGTTGCATAATAGGAGATAAAATGCAAAATGTAAAGCCACCCAAGAAAGTAAAGAAACCAATTGAATTCACATTCCTCTAATCTTATTTTACGAGCATATTAATTTTAGTTGTTTAAGATAATGAAATGGTGAATGCTGATTACTTGGTTAAACAAAGAAATGGCACACAAAAAATATTAGATTACTCACGTTGATAAATTTCTCTAGGTAAATAACAAGTATTGGACAAAAAACCAAACTTTCCTTTTCTTTTAATATCATTATGAACACTAAACTTTTATGATTCTCCTCTAGTAGTGCAATTATGTTTCTAGTGTTTTTTTTTTAATCAAGATCCATCATTTTTGCTCTCTGTACAATCCAGCAATGGGAGATTTAGCAAGGGCACAACTCTCTTGAAAACATTACTCAATGGCTGAACAGTGGGTTTTACTCCTATGTTGCTACAGGAAGATTATGAGAACTCCATTGGTGGAAATGGAGTTTAAGTGTTTTACTCAATTGACTCCATTGAGAACTCAATTGAGTTTTACTCTCCCCTCTTCACAACAAAGGTGGAGATGGAGAAGTTTCCTAATTTTAAAGTTTGATTTGAGATTACAGAAATCTATTGGAATATTACCAATTCTTCCCTTCTGTACAAACTGTTAACAGTGAATCCAACTATTAAAAAAACTCAATTGAGGATGTCATTCAGCTACTAAGGGAGGGTATGAAAAAAGATTACTCGACTGGTTAGTCCTCTCCCCTTTCCACCAAAAGAGGTGGAGATAACGAGCTCACTGATTCTAAGCCTATCAATTTCGAAGGTGGTTATAGGGAGGCAATTACTTTCACAAAGTCAGCCCGGTTGGCTTGGGGATCATGAAGAATTCATGATCAAGGCAGGTAGACAGTTAGTTGATGTTAAATGGACAAACCTTTTCCTTAACACTATTGTCCATGCCATCGCAGCAATAGCATCTGATTCTACCATAGAATGGACATCACAATGATATACAGGATAGGAAATGGTACATGATATAACAAATAGCCTAGAAAGTGGAAAGATTGGGTAAGCTTATACACAACTTTTTGAAAATTTTCAATTTCAATTAGAATGCAATCAGAAAGGTACAAGTTAAAATCTTCAATTTTGAACCACCGATTTACTGGGGACATTATAATCCATATAAGATTTTGTTAGTATTGTTTTCTTTTAGAAAGAAGAAGAAAGTCTAAGATTAACAATATTAGAGTATTGGAAATTTGGAATGGAAGTGTGCATTGTATTTGTGTGGAGCAGGGGATCCTTGTCATGGTTCACCAAGGTAATGGTGAATTATAGTAACTCCCACTCATAGCACATGGTTACTTGATTTAAATTCAAAAGCCCATAAAGCGAATACAGACCAAAATATTCAAGTAAAGTAATTTTCTTGGGGGAAAAAAGGGACATGGAGTGAACACAGATTTCGTTATAATGCTCGTTTTTCAAGGGAGAGGGTTAAAAAGATGAAATTTACCAAAAATCATGAGCATTTAGGCAATGAGGACTTCCAAACTGATGATTACACCAAAAATATTAACTATTACATTACTAACTAGTAACAACAAGAATAACAAGAATTTCCACCACATCAAATAGCTTGCCTAGCATGAGAAGCAAAAGCATATAACAAGAATGGTGTTGTTTTACAATTATAACTTTGTTTGAAGAACTAAAGCATTATTTAGCACCATCAACAGTCACCAATGAAAACATAAGTAGCAAGTTTTTAGATTGCAGGAAATAAATAAATGTATACCATGAGAGATATGTTGTCAATATGAGGTTCTGACAAGAGATAATAGTCGAAACATAAGGAGCAAGTTTCTATGTTACAGGAAATAGATGTGATACCTTGAGAGATATTTGGTCAAAATCAGGTTTTGAATTTTTGCTGCATTCCATTGATAAAATGTCTGGAAGAGGAGAAATCCAAAGCAAGCTATCAACAAGCTCACCTATTTCATCTCTTGTAAATGACTTGGATATTGATACCATTAAATGCTTAACATTATATGATGGTGATGGTAGGGTTTCTCTAAATTCTTTTGGAATAATTGCATTCTTCACAAGAAAATTAAACAAAAGAACAGATTAGAATTGATATACAAAAACAATAAAGAAAATGGAACGAAAGAAAACAGTAAGCAAATAAAAATCAATTGATTTAGAAATACCTCAGCCCGTTCAACACTAAGTTCCAATAATTTAGAATTACTCAGCTTTGAGAGGAATTCAATCTTCTCAACATCCGTAGGATCAGGAACATTAAGACATCTCAGATTGTAGGTAGCTTGTGATAGAGCCAAAGCATTCGATGAAATAGATGCTTGATAAGTTCCATAATATATGAATGTAGATAATTTAGGAGCATCAATCTCAACCTCAATCAGATAGGCGCATCTATCTAAATCCAATGATTTAAGATGATGATTTGAAATCTTTATTGTTTTCAGCTCAAAGCAAATTTTTAGCTCCAACTTCTCGAGGAGTGCAAGCCCAGGAAGATTGTTATTGAGCCACTCGTTTGAAATGTAAACAACACATAAACTTAATAGTCTTAAATTTTTACAATGAAGTAGATTGAACCCTGATCCTATCGTCACTTGACGCATAGATAGATAATAAAGATTAAATGCTTCCAACTCAAGACTCTCAAGGGCATTGCCTTCTAATGTAATCGCCATGACTTTGGGAACATTGGACGCCTTTATACTTTTAAGCCCTCTACATTCTCTAAACATCTTGGATTCTATAACAGGACACCCAGCAATTAAGTACTGAAAAATTTGATCATCTGCATCAACATGAGATAAAGAGAGTTTTTTCAAAGAGGGTAGGTATATATCACCACAATTTGACTCCAACTTACACTTGTATAGTATCAACACAGTCAACGATTTTGCAACCAAAACTCTCTGAGGCAATATATAATCTTTGCCGAAATATCCAAACTAAAGATTCAGCTCTTCGACGTCACTATCAACTACAAAACCAATCCAACGGTCAACAGTCTCAACAAAAGATATCGATTTTTTCTGAGCTCTACAATGAAGTAGAAACTTGTTTATATGTAACCTCTGCCTATGGTGGCTTTGTAAAGTTTTTTCCACGAAATCAAATAAGGCCTTTATTTTCTTCTGGACCTCCGGATTTTTCTTGTTTTTTGGAGACCACCACAATGTTGTGTCAAAGTAAGTTTCATCAAACACAAGATTTGGGAATGTAGTCCATATGTGTTTCCATCTGGTGGACAAGACAGTAGATTGAACAACTTGTTTGATGGGGAGGAATGACAGGATGTATTGCAGAACAACTTCCGGCAACTCAGAGATACGGTCCATCACATGAAAAACTGTTGTATTACACTTACCTACGTATAAATATTATAAAAGATTTACAATGGAAGAAACAAAATTGACAAAGAAAAAGAAACATATTGATCGCTCGCACAAGTTAATGCATAATAGCCACAAGCACTCACATCAGTGTGTATAATAGAAAAATGTGTCAAATTACATATTAAAGTCCAAAAACTACCCGGATCAACCCATCTCTATAAACATGCATATTTACATTTTTCACTATAGTAATGGTTATTATTCACATGCAAATCTAGTTTTTTGATACTTTTTTTATTCATATACATGAAAAGAGAGATAATTTGACAGAGTAATATAAAATTGATAATATATATTGTGGGTCCGAGAGGTCTGCAACCCAGCCTAAACTCTACCTGGGCCCGGAACCCGTGCCGAGGGGGTATCTTGCCGAGGACGAATGGTCAGTGGCCGACGTGGCGAAGGGAACGGCTGAGGACTTACCCTGTCCTCGGCATTCCGGAGCTGTAATAGAAAGGCCCACACTGCGGTGTAGGCAATCCCCAAACAGCCCCCTCCAGGGGATGTGAACGAAATGGGGCCCATAGGGAAGCAGGGTGTGAAAGTTGGACTAAAGAAAACGCGTCCTTTCTTCAGTAAATGCACCTGCCAATACCTAGAGATGGTTGAAAAGAAAAGACGTTTGGACAGTGTGAACCTTGATCCATGCAACTAATAGAAAGTTAGATGGGACGGCTGACGGGACGGATACAGAGATAAGCTCCCGCTTGACCTACAAGTGGAGGGTCAGGATCAACCAGGCCGGACTATATAATAAAAAGGAAGGTGCACCAAAAGAGGAGGCTGGGAAAAAAATGGCCAAAAAACGAGAGCCTCCCAGCCCACCTCCATGAGAAGTACTCTAGGGGTGACGATCGTTTAACCTTGTATGAACGCCATGAAAAACCCATCGCCTATCGATCAAGGCCTAGCCTTTCAAACCCACGCTCTACAAATGATATTGTTAGGGTCGTTTTACGTGCGAACCCGACACCGTTACGGTCCGCCACGAATCGTGACCCTACATATATATATATATATAAACATGTATATTTACATTTTTCCTATAGTAACGGTTACTATTCACATGCAAATCTAGTTTTTTGATACTTTTTTATTCATATACACAAAAAGAGAGATAATTTGAAAGAGTAATATAAAATTGATAAAATATATATATATATATATTAATGAAATATTGTGTAAATTAGATAATGTTATGGATATTTTTGAAAATGGTTATCTAAAATAAAATAAATAAATAAAATTCTTACGCTAAAATAGACACATTGCCAATGCAAATGCTTGGCACATTGCCAAAAATCATCCATGTAAAATTGTGTAGACAAAATAGACAAGGAAAAAAGGTATTGTACATATTAAAAAAAAAAAAAAAAAGTAGGTTCTTATACTAAAGGAGACAAAAAAAATTTATAATATAAGATTTAAAATTCAATTTCTGCTTACACCAAAAACTGATTGGTGTCTTACTATGATGATAAAAAGCTATTGTCAGAAACGAACACTATAAATTGACACTCTCTAAAAAAAGAATATAATGTATATAATGTGGTGGATGTTTTGAAAAGTATTGTATAAATTAAAAAACGCAGGTTAGTGACAACAAAAAGTATTGTGTAAATTTTTAAAAAAAAAAGTTCTTATAGTTAAAATAAACAGAATTTTATTGCGGCTACTAGATTTGACATCAAAAGAAGAAAAATACTACAAGAATTAAAAAATAATAAGAAAAGAAAACTAGTTCATACTTCGACCGTCCATCGGTTTTCTCCAATCAAAGCTTTGTCACCGCCGAGTTCTCAAAGGTTCTGCAACTCTCGAGTATAAATCGAGTGATGGACTTGATGGGTTTTAACCAATATCTTTTTTAAAGGAAAAAATCTCAAATTGTGATCACAGAAAATTTCTTTCCTTGACTATAAAAAAAGCAAATTAAAATTGTAGTACTTTTGTAGCCCTATTATATATGTAGACGGACAGAAGAATCGTGAACTCTTTTGGTAATTAAATCATAGATTTTTAATTATATCAATTTACCGACACGTTTATTAATCCAGTAAAAATCAAAAGTATCAAACCCTGGTCACTTTTTTTTTCTTTTTTCTTTTTTCTTTTTCCTCATAAAATTCACTCCATAAAGTTTAGAAAAATTACATTTTATATCTTATATTTTTGGTGATTAAAAAAATTATATTCTTAAATTAATAAATTTTTTTAGCTGGCAAAAGTAATAAATTAAATCTTAAAATTTAAGAAAACTAATAAACTAAAACCTTATACTGTCAAAAATAATAGAATAAACCCTCAAGTTTCAAAAAAAAAATTCAATTATCATTTGTAATTTCTTTAGTTTCTCTGTTTGATTCTCAAGAAAATGATATCTTCTGTAGAAGAAGTTGTTATTTTAAGTTATAAGTGAAATTTATGATTTTTATAAGCAAAAATAAATAAATAACAAAACAAAACAAAACCCTAATGTTGTGAGAGAAGAGGGACAAATGGGTAATTTCCCATTTATGTCCCCCCAATTTTCTCCTAAATATGTGGAGACAAGGAAATAATGGGTTTGGGTGTCTTTCCTCTCCCAACCAAACAACTCTCTCACCCAAAATTCTTTCTATTTTCCTCTCTCCATTTTTCATTCCTCTCAAATCACCTCAACCAAAACAAACACAGAGTGATGCACCTGGCACAACCCTTTTTTATTTTCCCCCCATTTTAAGAAACAAAACATCATGGCTTTTTATTTAATAACATGTAAATCAAAAACAAAACAACTATGAAGATCCAAACCAATAAAGGGAAAAAAAATCTTGCTTTGTTGGCTGAAGCATGAGCTAAAGTGTTGCTTTGTATAAGTGTACGAGAGAGAAAATTTATGTAACAAGCTAATAGAAGACAAAGTGTCTCTAACAAGATGAATGAAATAAGACTATAACAAATTTTTATGGCAAAGAGCATTGATAGAAGACTCTAAATCACCCTATAGGATAGACCTGTGATGACCAATCTCTTGAATAAAATGGACAACTCTTCTTGCAGCAAGAGTCTCCAGGATTATCATCAAAGATGGCATAGGGACTCTCTCTGACAAAGCCGCCATAATTTCTCTTTGAGAATTTTGAACCACCACTCCAATGCCTTCTTCATTCAAATCTTTAGATATGGCCCCATCAAAATTTGTTTTTAACTCACCAAAATCTAGTAAAGGTGTTTTCCATTTGAGAGAGAGAATTTTTGTGGGTCTTAAGTCAATAGTTTTACTTAAGAGAGAATGAAACTCCAAGGCTTTATTAATCCTATTTCCTAATTAGCCATATAGACCCCAACCAAAGGAGATGGTGATTTGCCAGGGCACAAGAGAATTATTGTGTTTTTCCCCGGTGGTAGTAGTAGTAGTATTAGTTTTGAATTTTGTGCCAGTTTCAGTTTTTGCAAGGGATTCAAAAAGGAATTAGCATGTAAAGGTGGGATTCCTAGTTTGCACCAAAAGGCCAAAGTGACAGCTTGACAAGGCAGTCTCTGAAAATGTGGGAAAGAGGCTCAACTCTTACAAAGCCAAGGAGACACATGGATTCCTAGTAGCTTATCTTTGTAGCCGACCAAATTCCTTGGAATCCACTCTGCTCTTTACCAGCTGAACTAGTTAGAATCCACTTTTGTTCATAGTTAGGACTTAAGAGATCAAACTTAAAACTATTTAAGTAAATTGGGGTTTCCAACTTCCAATACCTTGGAATCTAAATCTTAGGAACTCCTAACGTTAATTCATAATACATCTCGTACCTCTTAGGGTCTTCTAATTTAAAGGGTTACTTTTTCGAAATGGCAAAGATCAATATACAAGCATTAAAGTGAAGTATTATGAACATGTTTTAGGGGTCTTAGAAAACATTTCAAAGGCTTCGATAGTTGGATTAACCGATTATGGTTTGTGAAATTGAGCATAAATATATTTATATAGAGAGAGAGAGACACACACACACTAATGTCGATGAAGGATGGTTCAAAGGAAGAGACGGATGGGACTAAGTATGTTCAACACTTTAAAAAAATAAATAAATAAAAAAGGTCCCTAAAACATCTTGAAGCAGCTTCATTCGGATTTATCTATGCATGTCAGACGCACTTGCCACCATAAACTAGGCCCCCACTATCTCATGCATAAGCGGACATAACTCATTGTAAATTGTAGTTAAGTTAGTTTGAAGTCCATGGCCTATAAATAGCCACTTTGTAACTATGGAGGCTATATATATATATATATATATATATATAGGGTTATGCTAATGAGTGCCCTAAGGGTACTGGTTAAGAATCTATTTTAGGAAAGTTTTGACATCACTTTTACGAGAAATGAAAAAAGTTGTAAAAACATTAATTGTTTTTTTTTTTCTTTTTCCATAAAAACTTTCTTTAATTGGATTCTTAACCAGTGCCCTAAGGACATTCATTAGCATTTCTCATATATATATAGTAGCAGTGAACAGTGACAGTGAACATAATTTTTCACTTTTCAACTCAAGACAGCAGGAGTAGAATCCGGAACTTCAGCTCAAAGAACCAGTCTTCACTATTTTGGCATTTTGTGTCGAAAGTAACAAAGTGACCATAATCATTAGGAATCAACTTTATCAAAAGCAGTAGCATCTTTTTGGTGGGGGGGGGGGGAGAGGGAAGAAATATATATATATATATATATATATAACAATTATGTTTACTAGTTACTAGTTTCTACTAGTCTACTACTATTATTTTAAAGAAAAGGGATGCCTACAATTTCGTGTACTAAGCCACTAGTATGGGATGCCTCAAAGTCTTCAAATGCAACTCGCATTCATCTTAATCCTTAAACAAGCATTTTAAGCATATTGAACCCAAGATACATGACGTAAATGGGAGGAAAATCAAATAGTCCTAACCATAAAGT
Source organism: Quercus lobata (assembly GCF_001633185.2). NCBI lineage: Eukaryota > Viridiplantae > Streptophyta > Magnoliopsida > Fagales > Fagaceae > Quercus > Quercus lobata. The sequence goes on along the minus strand of NC_044908.1, from coordinate 15,806,611 downwards.
AACACATTGTTTATAGGTTTGAGTTCATATTCTTTAGCAATCAAACTTGAAGCTAACCATGCAAATGCTATAGTAATAGCTTACTTGTAATTGATTAAAAACATATATGTAGGAAATAGAGAGAAGCTATGAGATGTTTAATTGATAATCCTAGAATTACTTAGTAGTTTGGAGAAATGGGGTCTAATTAGCTTGAAAAGGAGCTTGAAGTCTTTATTGTGCAAACTTGCCTGGGTAGCAACAATCTATCATATTTACCAGAGAAACGTTGAAATTCACGGAGGCCAAATTCAAAGTGAAGACAGGATGATTCAAATGATCAAATGGGAAGTTAAAACCAAAATCTGCGATAGAGACAGCAACAATAAATCAGAGGTGAATATAACTTTATGGAAAATGGGAGATCCCTGGAAGTGTACTTAGGCACTAAACAAGAAAGGCTTCTTTGTTTGGTGTCTATAGACTATAGTGGTTTGAACTTTGTATAGAGTAGCAGATTGGGATTCCAGTGCCGTAATGTTATATGGGGTTGCGTTTCTTCTTTGTTTTCAATCATTAAAATAGTTTCATCACCAAAAAGAAAAATCAAGCATGCATGAATATAAACCATTCATTGAAGCTATTAATCAGGACAAAAACTTTCAAGCTAATAATAATAATAACAACTTGCTAAATTATATTCTTGGCTTTTGAGTTCGGGATTATTTTCATTTTGACCCTTTACATTTCAAATTTTTGCTCTTCATGTCTGATTCCATTTTCAGATTAACCCCTTACATTTCAAATTTTCATTTTAACCATTCATATTTGATTCAATTTTTTGTTTGGCCTTTTACGTTTCATAATTTTCATTCTGACAATTTATTTTAGTCTTTCATGAGAATGAAAATTTTCAAACATCAAAGGCCAAACAGAAAATTAAATCAAAACATTAAGAGTCAAAATAAAATTTTCAAAACATAAAGGGCTAATATAAAAATGAATCAAACATAAAGGGCTAAATGAAATTTTAAAACCCAAAGGGGCTAAATGAGAATAACTTCAAACTTTAAAGGCCAAAAGTATACTTTAATCTAATAACTTTTATTAATAGGAAAGACATTATGTACTATGTGAACACAGTTCTCTTAGAAGAAATACATTAAATACGAATTACAATCAAAGAGAGCCAATAAAATCTCCAAACTAATTTGGATAATTCCCAAGTGCAAGACCAATAAGACCATGATCACAAAAATAAGAAATTTCATCTCAACAATTGAAATTTCCATTCCATTAAAAGTACGATTATTCCTCTCTCTCCACATGACACCTTAAGCTTAAGGGGGCTAATGAAAGAATGATCTCATTTTTAGATACTTAAGAATTGTTGATTACCAATAACCTAACTCACTTTTCTCTCCTAAAAGCACAGTATAGTTCAAATAAGCATAGTGCATGACAGCATGCATATGTCCAAAATCTATCATGGCCATCTGGGGCTTCATTAATGGAATACAATGTTTTAAAATTACAATAATACCTCATCCTCACTACTTTACTAAATGGCATCACAATTACTAGAACTAAATTTCCTGGCAAGACAAACAAGCCAAAAATACGTACGACAAAAAATGATACAAATGGATCCATGCTGAAGAGTTCTCCGTATGCATTGTTTAGATGGCTCTCATCTATGAATGAGAGGGTGACTCAGATTTCTCTGCCAGATAGTGCTCAAGCATATCTTCTTCATCATCTGCCGAACAAAAGAGAGAAAATGGATTCTTTGTCAGACTTAGCGTACAAGGCTTATCAAACTCATACATATTTGCAAAAGATAAATCTGGCCATGGTCATCAAATCATCAACACATGAATATGGAGAGGGAGAATCACCTTCGAAATCATCATCATCAAAGTCAATATCTTCCTCATCTTCCACATCAGATCCTTCAGCAACCGCAACTGGACCTCTCTGTGAAAGAGAAAAAGGTCACTTTAATTATTCATTATTTATAAATTAAGCCAAGTTTTTAGAGGGAGTCTCCATGAGCTTTTCTTCTGCAATGCTATTGACTCCTGAGCATGGAGAATATTACGTTAAGGTATCCATAGATAAGAGGGGTTTATAGTCAGGTTAGGTAACATACCGCAGAACCTCTTCCACTTTCAAACCACTGTCTTCCTGAGAGCCTCTTTTCCTTAGGTGCAGTAAGTGCAGACTCAGGCATTAACCTGAAAATTCGTGCATATTTGTTGTCATAAAATTAAATATAATAACTACGGCACCAATATTTTTGAACTTGATAGGCAATGATACAAGAATTGGACATCAAATGAGAGGTTGAACTCATGCTATACATAATAACTAGGGTAATACTAGGAAAGAATATCAAAAGCAAGGTTGAAATTTCCAAGAACACGGATTCTTGAGTTTGTATGTTTATCCTTCCCACATCTATAAATGTCGTTTATCTATTACGCACAGCCACAAAGGACATTTATTTAGGGAACGCATAAAATGAAATATGCCTCTCATAAATGAAAACACCTGAGGTACGAAAACGAATCCATGGTCCAAAAAAGAAAATGAAAATCTACCAAGAGGACTTACTTGGCTCGTTCTAGTGCCAACTCTGCTTCAAACCTTTCTCTCCATGCCAGAAAAGTTTCAACGGTAACTGGTTCTCCATGTGGAATAATAACCTGAAAAGGAGAGGAAAGGGAGTGCAGGGAAAATTGGGGGCAGGGGGGAAGACAACAAAAGTTAGAAGCAGCTCCAAGAACAAAATTTAAGGCAAGCATACCCAACACAAACAACCAATGCAAAGGTCTGAATAAATGCCTGGTTGGTAATGAAGTATTGACAGAACATTGACAGCTATGATAAACTTAATGCCAAAAGAAAAAATGTAACATACAGAAAGGAAAAATATGACTTCCTTTCTTGATTATGCATTAGTATACAAGCTTCATCTTAATGAATGGTGCAAGTATCACTCAGCTGGAATAAGGAGCAATATCGAGAAGGATAATTCTTTTACTAGAAAGAGAAGAAACTCAAGTACACAGGGAGTATAAAAGAGGACCCCCTAAAGAATTACAGTCTGAGGTTAAAAGATCTACAAAAGAAAGTATAGAAGCCCTGCCAATATCAATATCAGACAACCCAAAACCACTACAAGTTCGTTATGGCAAAAAGAGCTTCATTCCGGTCATGTCAACTTATTGCCAGCCAGAAAGAAGGCCTTAATTTCTTTCCAGGGCTAGATCAAGTGATAACTCCAGCTCTGTTTGTGCTTACTGTCATATATTTTGTTTACCACCAGTTCCAAGCCCAGAAAAAGGAGGATTACAATAGGTTTACAGCCAGCGTAAAATTTAATCCCTCAATATGGCTAAAGATGTACTTAAAGGATATAAAGGATGTGGGTAACCAACTAAGGAAACTTGGTGATAGAATAAGGAGGTTCAAGTAGCAATTAGATTAAAGAGAGAGAACTATAGAAGCCTATTTAGATGTAGAGAGCATGTTGCTTATGAAAATAAGTGTGAGGAGGGAAGCAAAAAAGGATGTCGCCAAATGTAAAGCTTATGATGAATTATATAGCTAGTTAATTAAGGACAGTCTGGAACTCCATGCTAATCAACTCGACAAAATCTTATCAAATTAATTAGGGACAACTCCATTAATTTTTTTTACCAACACAATAACCTTCTTAATAAGAATTCTGCTTAAGTTGTCATACTAAATATGAGAAAATAGGTGCAAACATAAAGCAATATAAGGAAATCAACAGGCAAGAAGCCAATCCATGCAAATCAATTCAACAGAGTCTTATCAAATTGATTGGGCAGCTTTATAACTCTTTTTCACCAAAACAATAATTTTCTTTATTAGAGTTTTTTTTAAGACCTTGAATTTGTTGGTGTTATCATTCAAGAAATAATTTTTGCTTAAGTTTCTCAACCTACACCAAATTTTATATATATCATTAGGGTCAAAAGGAGATCGCCCTAATGAAAAATTTGGAGAGGCAGCGGAAGATTAAGGTAAGAAAGATCACAATTATATGAAAATAGGCAAAGCCCATGTACATAGGATGTGTACAATAGGTACAGCAACATCAAGCAGCGAAGTACAAATATCAAGCATCACAAACAAAAAACAAATGACAACAAACCCAAAGCATTTATCCATTCAAACAAAATATTGAGGAATAAAAGCTTCAGATCAGAGACAGAATTTTCATATCCCTCAATCGTCCAGGACTCTTAGCTGTCTGCTCTCACCAATTATCCAAATGATACAATGGTGGATTATTCTCCAAATTGCCACACTATGCCTCCTACCAAACTTGCTTGCCGGCTTGCTAAAAGCTCCACAACACCCTTAGGCATAACTTATTCAAAACTGAAAAGAGATAATACCATGTTCCAAAGTCCCCAAGAAACTGAGCAATGGAGGAGAAGGTGATCAGTAATTTCCCATCCCCCTTACACATACAAAACTAGTCTAATGATTATTTGACACTTCCCGAGGTTATCAACAGTAACAATTCTCCCCAAAGCTGCTATCCCAGATGAAGAAACAGACCTTAGAAGAAACTTTAGGCTTCCACATGCAACACCAAGGAAAAGACAAATGGGGTGTAGAATGTAACATCTTATAATAGGATTTAACCTCAAAGACATTCAGTGGAGAAGGATTCCAACATAGAGTATCCAACTCAACCTGCCTTATCAACCCTAAATAAAGCAAATCCATGAAAGAGGCAACAAACTCAGTTCCCAGACATGAACCAGTCTAACAAAGCTTTTTTTTTTATAAGTAACGGAAAATTTTATTAGAACCAGTCTAACAAAGCCTATATGCTAGTGGTAGTTGTCACCAACATTAGTCAAATGATCTGTCAGCACAGCATCCTGTTCTCTCATGATATTGAATAGTTCCAGGAATCTATCTCGTAAAGGTGGTCTGTAACACCAAGAGTCATGTTAAAACTTAATAGAAGAGCCATTGCCTGCCTTGAAACAGGTGAACTGGTGGAAACCCTCCCACCCCTTTAATAAATTCCAAAGGCTAACCCCATACAGACCTTTGTGTTGCACCACCCTCCTCTAGAGAGCCCCTTTGTCAGTTGTATACCTCCAGATCCACTTCCCAACAACGCCTGATTGAACAAGACTAAATTTCTAATACCCAAACCGCCATTTTGAAGGGGCTTGCACACACAGCTCCAACTAACTAAATGGTACTTGAACTCATCAGTAATTCCACTCCATAAAAAATCCCACAGTAGCTTCTCTATATGACAATCAACCCCCATGGGAATGGGAGATAGGAATAATATGTTGGGAGGTTAGATAATGTGCTCTTTATTAGTGTCACTTAGCCTCCCATGGAGAGAGACATTCTTTTCCAGCCATTGTTCCATTTTCTCAAGCAGTGAATTCCACACAGCCTTCTCTTTGAAGGTGGATCCTGCAGGTAGACCCAAATATGTCATCGGAAGTTTAGAAACTTATAACCCAAAATTCTTTTTGGCCTCCACCAAATTCTTTTTGGGCTTCCAATCAACTTTATGGTGTCTTCGACTTGAATTATAGAAATTCATTTAGTTGCCTTATCATTGGTTCTTGCTAACTTGCTGCAAAAGACCAAGCCCTCTAGCCTAGATGTCTCCTCTTGTTTCTAAGAAAGTAAAATGAGACTCCAAGGCTTTAACTTTTCACTGATGCACAATTTATTTGTGTTGCCAATTGACATCTCAACATCCTCATTAAATTTATGGTAGTCTTATTGTCATGTTTCTTATGTAGTCCTTTGATTCTGTCAAGCAACTAAACCATTTTGCCCAATTTTCTAAAATATTCTTTTTCAATACACACACACATGCATGCATGCATGCATATTACATATAGACACACTGTTGTACTAAAACCTATGCATATTTCCGTAATGGCTTTGCCACCCACCCTATTATTCTCTCTTTATTATTCTCTCTTTTTAATGTATTTGATGGAGTAGTTTCTTTTTAATACAAATTTTTCTTACCTATCAAAAAAAAAAAGTATTTGTTCTGCCTACAGGATTCTTTGATCCTAGTATAGCCCTAATTTATTCATGATAACACCTCATCTTCAGCATAAGCCATTTCATTTCCCACTTTTAAACATATTTTTCTAACCCTGTCACTAGATAACTTGGAATGGGCTTCACCACACCATTTTTTGCATCTGCCAGCACCTACCTTATTAAAAAATCATGACATGTGTGCCACCTGAATGTCTAAACTTGAAAGTCATAATATGTCCTTTTTTTTTTATATATAAGTAATGAGATTCATATTAATCATGAAGAAAAAGAAAAAACAGCAAATACAAGGTGTTCATGATGGTGAACACAAGAAACAGCAACAAAAACAACAAAGATATGAAAAGCAACTTAAGGAGCAATTCTAAGGGAAGTAAGAAACTCCAGAGTAGAAAAAAAGGCATAATATGTCTTAGAGGAATGAAAAATTCAACAAGTAACATCAGCAACAATCTTGATTACAAACAGATAATGCTTCTTCTTTTTTAATGGTTATAACAAATATATGATATCACAATTTTTTTTTTAAATAGAAGAAAAAAATTATTTAAAAAAAGGCTACTTCATGTCTAAATGACACGAAGAAGCCTAAATAATTACAATAGAAAGAATTATATAATATAATAATGACTCTATGAATAACATGATTGGTTTATTATTTGTAAAGCCCCACGCTTGAGACCCCTTGTATAAGGAGCTAATAAAGGTTGCTAACAACTGACTCCTCGTACTTTCCACATCTTCAAAAGTGTGCCAATTGCATTCTCTCCATATTGTCCACATCAAATTTATGATTTACAAATACAATATAACATTTCACAGTCAATGGGTTTGCAAGCTCTAGAGATCTGACAGGCATGTTGATAGAGATCAGTTGCGACAAATTTTTTATAATTTTATTGTTTCCTTTTCCTGGATGAACTATGATTTTTTGTTAATAATTAACAATACTTATTGATGTAAAAAGAATCCAAGTACACAGAAAGCATACAATGGGTACAAGAAAATCAACCTCTCAAAGTGAAAATATTAATCATGTTAGGTAATGAACTCGAGTAGTGAAGATAGGATTTTATGTTGTTGCATCACATATTAATCATGTGACAAATTCTGCTTCTACATGCCTATGTTGCATCACATATTTTGCAAAGAAATGTTCTGAAACAGAAACTACATATTTACATATCAGTATAGCAAACATATATCAAGTTAAACAATAGATATTTACCTATCCAAAAAAAAAAACAATAGATATAAGAAAGAATTGAAACTATAGAACATCCATACATCATCTTTTGTCGCCTCTTCTGCTTCGGCATCCTCAGCATTTGTGTCTACACCATATCGTTCAGAAAGCCACTCTTTAGCTGATGAAACTAGTGTGTAAACCATAGCCATACCAAGATTTTCAGATGCCTGTGGAATGCAATAACAAATCAAGATATGCTATATATTTTTTGTACAACTTCACATCACTTTTTGAGTATTTTAACCATCTTAGAGATTAAACATCATTAGTAGCTTGTTATAAATTTCAGTAATTAAAAAGCCCCGTCAGTCTGTGTGAGAAAAGGGCACCACATCATTTCTTATTTTGCAGCTCTCAGGAGATATTTGACATGCAATCTAAGTTTGTTTAGGTTAATAGAGTGACTGACCGCCCATCAGACCATTTTCATTTTATGACATTTCTTAAACAAAACTGATATTTTCCATCTCAGGTGGCTGTTTTATGTTTTTTTTTTCCATGTTTGGGGGTGGAGGGAAGGGGAGAGGGTGAATGGAATATTCAACTGCACTCCATTACTAGGAAATCGTATAACATAAAGAATGTAAACGAACTCAGTTGCACCAAAATTACCTCTTGTTCAAGATTTTCTTTCAAAATTCTAAGATCTTCTGTATGTATTCCTCGCAAACTGGAAAATGAAAACTACCATCACTAAAGAACATAACACATGGGTTCAGTTTGAAGAACCACATTCATACAGTTACCACTTATTAGTAGTAATCTAGCTGAAAAAGGAAATATTGATAACAGAGTACTATTCATATAACAAATTTGTCTCATCTGAAATTTGTAACAGGAGGATAAGTTCTAAAAGAGACTCCTATCATTTAGATGAGCTCCCAAAAGCCCCAGTTAAAATTTGCACCATTTAGCAGATTGAATAATCAGCAAGTACATGCACAAGAAACATTTGGATCCATAACAAGTAAGTAAAGCCAGCATTCAAAAACAACAGTCAAAAAGAATGATTGGTCATATTCAGTAGTTAATATATTTTTTAGTGGCACATTACACACAAATCCCACGGGTCTTGAACCCACAAATGGAGTTGTTAAAATACAACACCACACATGAACATTTTAACTGACCCCAAGGCCCTAAACTACTTTTTAAGGCTATGAACCAGGACTTTATTGGTCAAGAACTTTGCCGAAGGCTCATTCCTTATTCAGCACATATGATGTTGAAAAGGATGGCCTTTGGAGAACTTTGAGAAGGATGCCCTTTGGAGACAAGTGATATAGTTGAAATATGGATGTCTATGGGGGGGATGGTGTACCAGATCTGTTAATGGTCCTTACGGTGTTGGTTTATGGAAGAGTATCAGTCACGGTAGGCCTTCTTTCTCACGCCATATTCTGTATGATATTGGTAATGGGTCTAGGGTGAAGTTTTGGCAAGACCGTTGGTGTGGAGAGACACCTCTTGCAGTTAGCTACCCTGATCTGTTCAGATTTTGCAGGAATAAGGACGCTAGTGTGGCTGAGCTTATGAAATCCCCCAATGGAGTCCTTTTTTGGGATGTGAGCTTCTTTAGGGGTGTGCATGTTCAGGAATTAGAGGCTTTGTCAAGCTTCATGGAAACCATATACAATTCTTCAATAAGGGAGTTTGGTAAGGATAAGATGTGTTGGATTCCTAGCAAAGATAAGGGGTTCTTGGTGAAAGATTATTATAGAATTTTAGCTGGTCCTACTATCTTCGGTTTTCCTAGGAGCAATATTTGGAAGCAAAAGATTCCCTCTAGAGTAGCTTTCTTTGTATGGTCTACTGCCTTAGAGAAATGCTTGACGATTGATAATTTGCGAAAAAGGAAGGTGTGGATTTTGGATTGGTGCTACATGTGCAAGAGTAATGGTGAATCGGTTGACCATCTCTTCCTTCACTGTCCCGTTGCTATGGATCTATGGTCTATGGTTTTGGGTTTATTTGGAGTATCTTGGGTTATGCCGCATACTGTTTAGGGGCTGTTAGGGTGTTGGCAAGGCAACTTTGGTCGTCATCGAAATGGTTATATATGGTCCATCGTTCCTCATGGCTTAATGTGGTGTCTTTGGAGGGAGAGAAATAGTCGTTGTTTTGAAGATATTAAGAGATCTATTCCGGACCTCAAGCTATTCTTTTTTAGAACTTTGTTGGATTGGTTGTTTGCTTTGCAAAACCAATCATTCCCTTCTTTTATTGATTTCCTAGATTCTTGCAATTTTTGTTTTTGATTTGTTGTCCCCTTGTTCACTCCCTGTGTACTAGGGTATTTCCTTTTTGATATCAATATATCTTATTACCTATCAAAAAAAAAAAAAATTCCATTAACAATTTCATAGTATAGGATACGCAGTTTTGATATTTCATCTATGCAATGGTGAATTCATATCATCTTTTCATTTATGCAATAAACAGGGGAGAGACTATCAGATATATTGGCGAAGGAAAGCAAGCAGGGGAATGTAGTAGACAAGATGATATAATTGTAGATTCTGGTTGCATGGAAATGGGCAATCTGGTTAAATCAGCATTCAGATAAATGGCTACTGGTATATAGTTATTTCTTTTTACTAGTGGGGTAATTATAAAAAATGAAATGAAAACAGAGAAGCAACACAGTAGCATAAGTATTGTGAAAATTTATGTGTTACAGATTTTAGATACCAAGGTCAACATGAAGGATGGTTTACAACTTATTTACAGGACACAGACATGGCAGTAGGGACACGCATATAACAGAGTAGAGGTGCAACCATATGATGCCACATTTTTTTTTTTTTGAGAATCCATATGATGCCACTTTAATTGTGCATTCACCAAATGAAGGTAGTTCTAAGAATGTTGATTTTTTGTGTTGTATGCTTGTATGCATAAGAATGTTGATTTTTTGTGTTGTATGCTTGTATGCAGTAGAGGTGCGTTCAATGAGTTCAGAGCAAAGCTAAGCCAATCAAAATTAAGGTCAAAGTAGAAAAGAGAAACTAACAAAACAAAAAAAAAACAAAGGTGAAAAATTGAGTTATAGTTATTATAGAATAACTGCTAAAGCTTATAAAAGGGGAGAATGGTAGACTGCTCGTTAGTGCAGCGATATCCGCATGAAGAATATACCAACCTCTTTACATTTAAAAGCGGAGGTTCATCTGGATACTTCTCTGTGTGTGAGAAAATCAAAGCTAGCTCAACTGCAACAGAAGTTTCGGAAAAAGTTCCCAAAAGTGTATTTTTGTGGGTGTATTAGGAAAAAGAAGCAATATATGCTTATCAATTATGAAAAGAAAAAAATAAAAAAAACTAGAATAACCTGGAGTGGACAACTCATCTCCCTCATCATCCTGTCGAACATAAGCAACATAATACATGTAAGGAAAATTGTTTGCAATAGAAAAAATATTAAATTGAAGAAAGTTGGAAGTATCCTTAGATTGTAATCTCACACACACAATTCAAAAGAAAAGGGGTCTAAAGGGCAATTATCCCCCTCCCCCAGATTGTAACAATTCTGAAAACTATACCCAAGAAACTACATTTCAATTCCAAAAACTATATCCAATTGTAATTCATACAGTTTTAGACAAAAAAGTGGCAACCCCCCCCCCCCCCCCGGAGAGAGAGAGAGGGGGGTTAAAAATGTCACAAATAAGTAGTGCATAGGATAACTTCCTAACTCCACACATTAAGGAGAGGAAAAAATTAAGCATACATCACATAAAATGAATTGATTGATCTGTAGGGTTGAACACACACATTTACATCCTACATAGAAATCGATTCTTAGGAAAGTTGACACAAAGCCTCACCCTGCTTTGCATAATGTCACAAAATGCATCAGTGGTGGCTACAAACACACATGCACGCACCACATGGAAATGACAAAATATTTGCATTTCAATTTCATGCATTTCTTGTTACTTCCCAAGTCTAAGAATTGTGGTTCAATGACAAACTTCTAGAATTTAATACACCCACTTGCTATTAATGTGGCATGAACACAAACTCGAGTCCAGCTTCACAAGTTAAACAACCTGGACAAAACTTTTCCTACCATAACCTAACTAACAAGTCCCCCCATTATGTATTACCTATCAAAAAAACAAGTCCCCCCATTATACAAACCCAAGCCTAAAACCTAGGAAGCACGGACACGGACGTGGATACCACATGGCAATACAAGCAATTTCTAAAAATTTATAATATAACATGGCGGTAATAACACAGGTACAACACGGGCACAGCACCCCAAATGAAGTGTTTGTGCTTCCTAGCCTAAAACAATCTGTAACTTTAAAATTTAAAAAAAAAGGGATGAGTATGTACCTGGGGGATTACTTTTATTTGGAAGCATCTGTTGGAAGTATTTAAGCCACTCTCACTAGAGTGAATTTCTGCAACACAAAGCCATATTGCATGTCAAAATAGCAATACTCACAAACAAAAATTATGATTCAAATTCATTGGCAGAAAAAAAAGGAGCATCACACAAATTACAAACCTTTGAAATCATCCATAAGTATGGCTTCCAAAGCCTCAATTTCCATCTCCTGCTCCTGAGCATAGTCTGTTCACATATTTTACACAAACAAAAATTGTAAATTTAATGTGAACGAAATTGGGTTATCTACGAACTAAAAAAATTTATGGAATTTAGCAGATTTAAGATGTAACAAGAAAACCCAGATCGGAAAAATAAGATTTTGATTGATATTTGAGGAAATAATAGAGTTATCTGACAAAGAAAAATAGTGAAAGTGAGTAAGATTTATGCATACCCGTCATGGCTGTGATAGGCTTTTTGAGTTTTTGAAAGCGGTTTGATAGCTTCTGTTCTGTGATTCTCCGGATGTAGAAATAAAAATATAAAATAAAATCAGAGTGACTCTACAAGCTGAAGAAGACGGCCACCCCAAACTCACTTCGGTTTTAAGGTGGGCTTTTTTTGCTGTTTCGCTTGTTTTTCTTCTTCACTTCTTTGGGTCTTTTTGTTTTTTGTTTTTGTTTTTTTTTTTTTTTTGGGAAATTCCGGAATTGTGTATTTTTTAAAAAATACTAAAACTTTTTCTTTTTCCTTTTTAAATAGTTAAAAAAATCTCAGCTTTTTATCCAAATCTCTCCCTAGCCCAAGTAATAATAGAATCGCAACTTTTGCCACAATTTTTTTATAATTGATCCATATGATAAGTTGTGAGTAGTTGTTGTAAACCCAAATGAATCTACCATTTTTACTTTACCACTTACAACTTGTCACATAAATAAATTATAGTAAAAATTGTGTCAAAAGTTATAGTCCTAGCATTTTTTCTTAATCCGTGATTAGACCAATTAAGTGATTAATCCTTGTTTAGTTTAGGTCAAAATGCAAATTACATATTTTAAATTTGACTGAAATTCCTCCTTACCTCTCAACCCCTAGCTATTACTTAAGGGGGTACCATAAGACCAATTAGGTCATTAGCATTTATTTAGTTTAGGCTAAAATGCAAATTACATCTTTTAAGTTTGACTGAAATTTATTTTAAACCTCTAATTTTATTTTGGTTTAATTAAATCATATAAGTTTTAAATTGATTCAATTCAAGTTTTCAATCCAAATCCATTGAAAAATTTATGTTGATCAAATAAAAAAGTTATGGTTTTTTTTCAACTCTTATTTTTATAATTTTATAGATTTTTTTCATGTGATCAATTTATTTTATTTTTTCAAAAAAATTATTATTTAATTACATAATGACAATTTTAGCAAATATGACAATTACATACATTTAATTACACACTTAATGACAATTTAAGTACATACTTAATCTTTGTTTCTCCAAGTTTTCAAAAAAAAAAAATCTTTGTTTCTCCAAAAAAAAAAAAAAAATTATGACCGTTAAGACACGTTGTTTGTTATATAATATATAATATATAATATTTTGATGACAATAATTCTTTTTTTAGTAAAAAAAATGTTAGAAACTCATGTGTAGAAGTATAACTCACCCTTAAAAACTGACTTTTTATTTAACTAAATGATAACTTTACAACTTTAATAACAAAATGCATTTTCATCACAAATTTTTTTTTTTGGGAACTGTAAATCTCATTCGGAAACAAAGATCAGGAAGCCACATGCCTTATCCTTAATAACGTAAACAAAACAAGGAGGGCCAAATCCCACGTCAACTATTGTTATATAATATTTGATGTTTCATAATAATAATGACATAATAATAAATATTATATAATTCGCAACATTAATATAATGTATGAGATGTCATGTGCTTTCACATGGATTTTTGTTTGTATATTTACTATTTAGATATGATAACTTATATATTTTTTGTAATTTTTTTTAAATATACTGTATCATTTTTTTTTTATATTTACACATGTGGCTATTATCTACCTTCTTTTATCACTTTAATTAGTATGTCTCGTTCACTTAAATCAAGACCCCTTTGTTTACAAAACTTGTGGTCACAAACAAATTATAAAAGTTAGTCAAGATAATAAAGAATTAATTAAAATTATTAGAGTTAAAAGTGAATATCAAAATGATTAGAGCCGTCTATTAAAGCTCCTTTTCTTTTTGCCTGTAACATGTATTTATTTATTTATTTATTTATAGTTTTGGTAAACTCGTAATAACATGTACTGTTTTAGTCTTTTACATCAATAATGTTAGAACCGTAGAAAATGATGGTGGGACCCATATAATGCATGTGGGACAGGTGTAGAAATTTAACAATATTTTATATACTTCAAAATCATCTTCACTTTTTTCATGGATTTTAGTTCACATGCGGTTTGGTTCCAAATCCATGCCACCTTACCTTAGTACAACCGAACTCAACGTATTGCTCTTCTCCAACAACCAACAACCACCAACAATTATGGATCAATGGCCTTCCAAAAAAAAAAAAAACACAACAACAACAACAATTCCATGTATTCAAATTTCTATAAATAGTTCATTTCAAATAGTACAAATAATGTTGCAACTTTAAGAATTTTTTCTAGGATAGTCACTAAGAAATTTAAATTATACAAAATCTAATAAAGTGAAAACTTGAATATTTGCTACAAATGTGAGTCGAGTCGCTAAGGAGAGCAAAATTGTTGCGACTGCAAAATCAAAAAGAATATAATTGTCATCACTATTAAGGAGAACTGACAACTACAATATTTTTTTTTTTTAGCATTTTTTAGGGAAAAATGAAATTAGAAATTACTTTTATTGAATAGGTTGAACGAGTTACAAATTTGAATATTTAGCAATTTTTATCTTTTTGATGAATAATTTGATCACTTAATGTTGTTTGGTCTTGTCTTGTTTTTGTTTGATTTATATTTGTTGTTATTTGAACTAATATTTATTATTGTTATATGCTTTTTCTTTTTAATTTTATAAAAAGTGTAGGGTCACGTTTCGGGGCCCAAGCTCAACAGGTATGAGGTTCTGGCCCAAGGAGCCCTACACAATGAATTTGTAGAGATCGAGTTACAGAATTAGGCCCTAACAAAGTGAGTGTTAGTTAACTATGGGTCATACAACAATCGAACATAAGAAAATCTCCTTCATGTCCATTGGATATTCGGTCCGAGGAGACGTATGGGGCGCACCTCTGTTCCTGATCAAAGACTATGGTCTTTCTCTCCTTCTTCTGTTCTAAGTTCTTCTTTTTTTCCAGTCCCCCTCTCCATGGGGACTCCCTTCTCTTATATAGCCCCCTTGAAGTCATCAGATCCTTACACTTGTTGTTCATCTGGACCTTCACTTGAGTGTCCATCCCATCGGACATCTCCCCCATCTTTCTGTGAGTTGTAGTAGTCAAGGTAACATTGTTCGCCAGTTCTCTCCACATTAATGCGGTCAGAAAAGTAGCTGCCATGCATTTAATGTGGCAGCTGTAGTCTCTCCCTTAACATCCTATACTCTCTTCCCTCTCACAGGCTTGTGGGACTCATCCCTGTTACTAATACTCGTTAGAGTGATTCTTTATTACTGGTAGGGTGCATGTTTGAGCCATACTTAGTACGTCCGAGGAGACATTTCTCCTCAAACCGCCTTTTAAACAAGTCTGGGCCCATAAGAATTGGGCTAGGAGCCCTTTTGGCGCCCACACCTTCTTCTCGGACGTAGTCGAATTTTATATGGGGTCCAAGGCCCATTGTTTGATCTGGAGACTTTACCCCTACAAAAGGGATTAAGGATTATTTTTGGGGGGCAAAACTAATTTTGGAATAATGCTACGTCTACAACATTACAATAATTCTTATGCAAAAAACTGTTATTAGTGAGTAAAAAAATAATATCATTATTGGGCCTAATTAGAATTAGTAACAACTTATCACATTAGATTTGTTATAAAAATATTGTGAAAATATTGTGAATGTAGCATTATTTTTATTTTTGTTGAACCCAACTTTTTGTAATTCTTAAGTCAGGATGTTCAACATTTTTATTAGAGTGATTACAATAGGTTAGTTTAACATATAATAATTTTTTGGCAAGTGTACATATACATTTTTTTGCAAGTCAGGGTGGTCCTGTGACCACCCTGGCTTACATGTGGAGCCGCCAGTGGCTGCAAAATTATGGGCAATTAAACAAGGTTTATTAATTGCTTGGGAACTTGGTTACAAATTTATAGACCTACAAATTAATTATGAAATTGTGATATGTTGGTTAACATCAAATGGAACTACAACTCTTGCTATAGCTCTATTAATTTGTGATTGCAGGGCCCTACTAAGCAGAGTA
Organism: Quercus lobata; assembly: GCF_001633185.2. Classification (NCBI taxonomy): domain Eukaryota; kingdom Viridiplantae; phylum Streptophyta; class Magnoliopsida; order Fagales; family Fagaceae; genus Quercus; species Quercus lobata. Next base: position 15,790,514 of record NC_044908.1, on the reverse strand, counting down.
TGGAACGTCCTACCACGTTAGATCTTCCGTGAAGCTAATAGTATTGTAGATGGTCTGGCCAAGAGAGGAGTAATGCAAAAAAAACAGCTTAGTGGAATATGCACAATGTCCTACTTTTGTAAATAATCCTTATATATGGGATCATTTGGAAAAAAAAAAAACACTCCTAGAGAGTGTTCCTTAACATCCTTGAACACTAGACTCTGTTCAAGGATGACTAATGGACCAACTTTTGTAACTACTACTTAATTAAATAAAACATCCCATCTTTTTACCAAAATAAAGAATCTATACCACCTTTCTTTTTCTTTTTTTTCCTTTCTTTTTTTTAATACAAGATAGAAATTATACTATAACTTAATTTAAGTATATATGTATGTGAATCTTCTTTCTGGAGACTTGAACCACGCTACACCCCATAAGCACTTATACTTGTGGAGTGACTATCGCACCAAGGGTGTGCGATGGTTATACCACCCTTCTCAATAACTATGTTGGCCCAAATATGAATAACAAAAGTATTTCATCTTGTTTACTCGTTTTATTTCATTTCATTTCATGTGGCTTGCATTCGTCTCGAATAGAGGACAAGTTTTACTTGAACCCCCCTCAAGTTCATTGATCAATGACAGTAGACTATAGTAGTTAAATTTAGTAACTTTAATTTATATTTTTTGAAAATCAATTTGAAATAAATAATAAAAGTCATTTAAGAAACTAATAAAAATGAACGTCAAAGAGTCCAATAGCTAAGGAGAAGGAAGTCTCATACATTGTTATTGTTAATGTGCCAAAAAAAAAAAAAAAACTTGTATCTCATGATAATAAGATTGTAATAATAGGAGAATTTTTGTATGTTGTATGTTACAAATCTTTTTTTCCACTTGTATTGTACAATATGAACTATGAACCCTAGTTACTATCATACAATACAAAATATGCAGTTATGCACGCATAAAGATATATAACAGAAATAGTGAAGATAAAATAAATAGATAAATAAATAAATGTATGAGTATATTACAATTTTGAAAAAAAAAATCAAGATTAAAATAATGATTATATATGCTAAGTAATTTATTTTATTATATTTCAATTAAGCAGCGTACTTGTTTTGTTTCAACATGTATAAGATTTGTTTTTCACTTTTTAGTCATGTTTTCAAGTAAAATATTTAACAAGTTTGTAGGAGGATGAACTCAATTCCGGGCCGAGGCTCAAAGGACTTGGAGGATCATACTTGAAAAGATGGGCTAGGCCTATCTCTATGAGTAATAAAGGGAAACATACCCAGTAGATTCCCGCAGAATTCTAGGTATGCCACCAATACTAAAACTCTTATCTAAGATCATAAACATGGGTGACCCTATAGTGGACAAAGGAAGGATCTCGAGGAACCAATCCCCCTCTTTAGCCGAGATGCCACTCTTACTAGATATGCCTTGGGAAACTCCTTGAAGGGATAAGGATTACAGAGATCGTCACCTTCGCATTAATGAGAGGTTCTCTACCTAATCTCTTCCACATTAAATATATATAGGACAACCTGAACAGTACAAACCCCCCTCCCCCCCCAAAGTCATGTTTCATGATGAAAAAGGGGGGGGGGGGAACCAATGGAAGATGGGACAAGTATCCCAAAAAAATCCAGCTGGGAGCAGGCCAACTGGAGAGATAAGGGATGGAAAAAGGACTATAAAAGAAGAGGAGGTTGCAACAGAAAGGGGATCAAGAAATACAAAGAAGAAACTCTAGAATAAAGGGAAATAGAGAGTCATGTTGTATTTTCCTTTTCTTGTTCACTCCCTACTCCTTAGGAAAACGATTTGTATATAATAAATCATCTCATCTTTATTCCTTCTGGCTTAAATCAGTTGTTTGAGGTTCTCATTGTGAAATTTCTACCTCGTTTTAATAATAAATTAGTTGTGCAAGTCATTTGCTTAGACCATATATTAAATATCTGTTTGTGTTTGAGATTTCGACCCCCACAAAGTTAATGAAATATATTATTTTTCATATATTCCTTCATTCACCTACTTAGCCAAAAAAAAGAAGATTAAAGATATATACTCACATATTAATTTTATTATAGTTTTTTAAAAAAAAAATCTAATATACATACATATATATTGTATGGCAACAAGATAAAATCATCCAAATTATAGACAAATATTCATTGATAACAAAAATTCAAGATAATAATCGAAATATGAACAAATTGATGTTTAACATAAATAGCAAAACATATAACTAAAAATATTGATTTTGATCATTTTGTCATATATATTGACATACGTTAACATATAAACAATTGCACTATCAATAAAAGGATTTGAGCCAAGTAAAGTTGAAATCTTTTTGTACAAGTATAATATGAGAAAATTTGAATATGTGTTTTAGAGTTTTTTTTGTTTTTGTTTTTTGCTGAGAGTGTTTTAGAGGTTTAATCATATAAAAATGTATTTTTTATAGTATTTTTATTTTATAAGATAAAAAATTTTGTTTTAAATGTACGCATGTACAAATGCTATACAATACACACATATATATATTTAAGAAGATATACAATACGCATATTTGATTGACCATGATGCGAACTAAAAATTGTATTTTTTCTTTTAAATGTCATCAATCTAAAATCTAAATACACAGTGACCTTAACTTGCATGAGTTTTTACCCACTCTCTCATCTTTAAAATTCTACCTTTTTATAGAGAAACAATGCAAAGTTTTTACTTTTACCTTAGTTTTTACTTAAGGTGTCATTAATTACACCCCACACGATCGCTTTATTTTTATTAATAAGAAAAACAATATAATGACACTACATTCAGTTATATTGTACTAGTCACTTATAATATATATATATATATTATGTGCATGAAAAAGTTTAATGTTTTATTTATTTTTAGTTTATGTTTAAATATGAAATTTAATAATTATGATAATTATTAATAAACATTTATTATAATTGTGTCTATGTTTGAAATTATATATTCTACTATGTGGTTTAGCAAAAAAATATATTCTACTATGTGGTTTTTTTTTTTCTAAGCTATACTTAATAAACACTATTCTATGTATGTGTGTGTATATATACACACACCCCCAAGCTTACCAATTTTATTCTTTTATTTTGTTTGGTACAACAATCATGCCTTACCATATGTGTCAAAGGTAGGCCTCGGGGAATCAAGGTATTACAAATAGATGTACAAAGCATTGGGCAGTTTATTTGTGAAAATGTATGTATAGTAAAAAACAGACTGTATCTAAAATAAGGTAAAGTTCTAAAGGTAGTCCTTATTCTTATTACTCCAATTCCTATAATTTATGATTACTTTCAATATGAGAATCCATATATCTATCAAAAGAATCAAATCAATTAGGGGTTCTACCTTGGATTAGTTCTAATAATCTTGATTAATAAATGTAATATTGATTCGAAAGAGTTTTGAGTTATGGGTCCTATTAGCTCAACAAGTACATATATAAAACAATATTTCATAGCTATGACATCTGTTTTATGATGATTGCTCTTTAGACTTCACTTGGTTGACTAACTAAAACCCAACACATAATGAGTTATAACCTATTTAATGAATCATGTAACTGGTGTTTTTTTAGAAGAGAATTATGTAATTTTTTTAAACATGAATAATACATATGAATATGGATAATTTTATCCGTTGCAATGATAACACGTGACTAAAAGTAAATTTATCATCATGACGTGTTTAATACAACTTTGACATTCGACCTAGGCTGTTATCTTTTATGAATTGCTAGGGTTCTGAATTGCTTGGTACTATAGATTAGAGATTCCTTCAAACTCAGTTTGGGACAATCCTTTTTTTTTTTTTTTTGTTCCCTTATTTTTGCTTACATCACATTAAGATCCTTTGTTTTGATAATCTTATCACATTAGTACTTAACAAACCGTATACATAAAACTGTATATATCTCACACCCATTTTCCTTTTTCTATCATCACTCTCTCTCTCTCTGGGGGCAAAAAGATCTTATTTTTGCTTATTTTCTATTATCACTCTTAAGATCTTTTTTTTTTCCTTATTTTTGCTTACATCACATTAAGATCTTTTGTTTTGATAATCTCATCACATCAGTACTTAACAAACCGTATGCATAAAACTGTACAAATCTCACACCCAGTTTCCTTTTTCTATTACCACTCTTACTCTCTCTCTCTCTCTCTCCGGGCAAAAAGATACCAAAAGGTACGTTGATCCAATCACCCAAAACTCACTCTCTCTCTCTCTCTCTCTCTGTGTGTGTCCGCTCCGCACTGTAAACAGCAGATGTGTGCTTCAAAAATCTCAGAAACAAAAAAATCCAACTTAGTCTAAAAACAAACGATCAGACACAAACCAAACACAAAAAATAACCTTAAAAACATGAAAGCTTTTCTAAAATAACTGAAAAAAAAAAAGATCCTCTCATTTTGAAGCTATTTCCGTACGCGTTTTTAGTTCTTCCTCTACTTCCAATCAGATCCATTTTTCTCCTTAAACCCTTCAATCTAAGCCCCTCTACTTCTCTCTATTTCTCAGTGAGTTTTTCTATTTTTATACGTTGGGTACTTTTTTTTTCTTTTTTTTGAGTTTATTTTGTGTTTGGCTTTCTGGGATTTGTGTTGCATGCAATACTACATGTTTTCTGATATTTATTTTATCTGGGTTTTGTTTATTTTTGGTTTTTTAGGTATAAGGAGCACTGGTTTTTCATGAAACCAAGGATTTGGACTATAACTAGTTTCTTGGACTTGAAGATGGACGGCCAAGATTGAGTTTTGAGATCAAAGTTTCTTCCTTTTTGTTGGTTCTGTGTTTTTTTTTGTTTTGGTTATTGTTGTTGTTGGTGTTTTTTTGTGAGATGGGAAGTACTTCTGGTGAGGCTAAATCCAACGGCATCGATGCGTCGGTGGGCGGTTTGGTTTGGGTCCGACGCCGAAACGGGTCGTGGTGGCCGGGTCGGATAATGGGAATCGACGAGTTGTCTGAAGGCTCTTTGGTTTCACCAAGATCGGGGACTCCTGTCAAGCTGTTGGGCCGCGAGGACGCAAGCGTGTGAGTGTGTTTTACTTGCTCTCTATACTTGTTAGCCTGGGTTCTCAATTGGGTTTTTCATAAATTTGCATTTGCCTTGGTGTTTCTCTTTGTTTGTGTGGTTTTTAGATTTGAGCTTTTGGTAATGGTTTTGTTGGTACTCTAAGATAGGAAGTAAAAGGTCCTGACTTGTTTGTTGTTTTTCTTTTTGAGTGTTTCAAGGATCATTTGAGCTTAATTTTTCCACCTGGGGTTGGTTTGTTTGTTGTATGATTGAGAGTTTGAGAGTTTTGTTGGTCAAAAAGTGTTTTGTTTGAGCATTGATGTTAATTGGGTTGTACTTGTGGTTGATGTTAATGTTGGGGATATTGTTGATAGTGTTTTTTGTGTTTCGTGGTTTTGGTGCTTGATATAAAGGCAATGTGATTGGGGAGGCATTTTTATGAAAATTTTGTTTGTCTGATAGGGTTGAGGATGCAATCTTCTTAGATTTTTATATTGTTCCTAGTTTTCAGAAGCATGAGGTTTCTCTTGCCATTGGGGGTTAATAGGAAAGACTATAAGTAAAAACCCCCCGTCCCTCCTCCCATGAGCTTAAGAAAGAAGGGAAAAAAGAAGACTTGCTTGGTTGGTGTACACCAAGGTTGTAATACTGGTCACCAAGACTGAAGGATAACCCCCTTGAAATGTACATTTTTGGATATCTTGGAAGGTGAATAAATTTTGGACCAGTCTAGATTTAAATTTTTTTTTTTTTTGAAAATTTTAAAAACACTCTCAATGAGGACCTCAACTTGTAGATTGGTGGCTAGGGATGGTGTGTTTGGGGCTGTTTTGTTTTGATTGGGTGAAGGTGGTTTCAGCTAGATGTCACCAAGTGAGATAGTTTGGTTGGTGGCAGTTCCTTTGGAAAGGGTGTTGTGTGATGGTTGTGGCCTGTGGGTGGGGTGATTTGGGTTGGGTAAAGACCAACAAGCCATTGTGGCCATGTGGTTGTGCTATTGCTTTTTCTCTGTTTTTGGTTTGGTTGAGAGAGATAAAAGTGAGGGATTTGGGAGTACTGAGTAGTGGTTGTTAGGTACTCAGGTTGTTTTCTACTTTTTCTAATACCAATAGATAGAAGCTAAGTGAGGTTTTATATCAATATTTGAGACCCTAAAAATCCACCTTTGTATAGACATTGTTATGGTTGCATTCTTTATCTTTTGAATAGATAGAAGCTATATTGTTTTATTGGATTTTTCTTTTGTATTGTTTTTGCATGTCATGAATACATTTTCCAAAGCTGTTATATGTGCTAAGATTTTGTTTATAATGCTTATTTATTTGTCTAGTCTTGGCATAGATAAAAGTGGGCGGTAGGAAGCACATTTTTTCCCATTTCACCCCATATATGGTTTATAGGAAGCCTTTGTACCTCGTCCGCTTTATTGAAGAATTGATCTCTTCTTCCCCATCCCATCTTTTTATGTAATGATATTTATTGAGTTTCATCTTGAGGGCTTGTTCTGTTCGACTAAAGGTGGGAGAGTGAAGAAATCTATAAATTTTAAGGTGAAAGATCTGATGTTTCAAGTGTCCCTCCGAACTTCTCATTAAAAAGAAAAGCTTTCAACCTGGTTCTTGAATATCAGTCAGTATAAAGTTACTTTAATTGTATAGAAGATCATGTGTTTCCAATAACATTAGCAGTACACTAATAGTGGAGGAGAGCAATATTTCCAGTTGAAGTAAGTTTCAATACTTCTGAAGTAAATTTTTTTGGTCTTGAAGCTCTGTGACCTTTTCACTGATCATCATCATAGTCTTTTGTCAAGTGATTGTCTCTTCTGAAATTTTGTTGCAAAGAATTTAAACTCAGGCTGAAAATTTTACTTGCTTTGTCAAAGTTTTAGGTATCTAATTTGGTGGAGTAGGAGAACCTTTCCTACTGTTTATTTTTAGTTTTAGGTTAATAGCAGCAAAAAAGTAAAAAGAAAAGAAAAGAAGAAGGTAATATACTAATATTGTTCTTAATTTGTAATGGGGACGTTCTATTTTATTGACATTGTTTCTTTGTATAAATCTTTTATGCCAATGTTGTACAAGTAGCGCATTGATGACTCATTGTTTGCTTTCTTGGTATGAGTTAGTTTAGGCAATGTGAGGTGGTTGAGGCCTGAGGCTTGCTATATGTATGACTTGTGCTTTTGTATGTATGCAATTAGTTAGGCTGCAAAGAATGTTTAGATCCACTTTACTAGGAGAAATATAAACCTTTATAGGTGTTTGTGGCCATTGGTTTGGGATGTAGTTACTCGTAGATTCTTTTGCAATGAAAAAAAACAGTTTTCATTAGAATCTAACTTCAGACTTTTCTTGGTTCCCTCATGAGGATTACAATAAGGGTGCTGATATATTCTAGGTTTTGCTTTTATTATTTTAATAAGTTAACATGTAATTTTCTCCCAAGTATTTTGTACTTAATTCTTTTTTCAGTCTTTGAATCATCCATGTGTATGGTGTGTGGTGTTTAGCTTTCTATTGCTTTATCTATATGGTGTTACTTTTTGACTAAATTCTCATTTGTTTATTGGTACAGGGATTGGTATAATCTTGAAAAATCAAAGAGGGTGAAGGCATTTCGTTGTGGGGAGTATGAAGAATGTATTGAAAAAGCAAAGGCTTCTGCAGCTAATTCCAATAAAAAAGCCGTTAAATATGCTCGGAGGGAAGATGCCATTCTCCATGCTCTTGAGATTGAGAGTGCCCGCCTTGGCAAGGATCGTTTGGACTTCTTTAGAAGAGAGAATTCGGGTGGTGACCATGGTAGCTCAGCTAAAGAGTCACCTAATATGTCCCACTCTGTTGAAGAAAATGGGGACGTGGGTGACAATGTGAGTGGTTCTGAAGACAATTCAAATTCAGCACCAGAGTTATCTCAATCTGGTATATCTTTTGAAGAGCCAAATCATAATAGTTCTGCTAAGGTGCAATCTGTCCAGGGAAGAAGAAGAAAAACCCCAAATGACTCGGAGGATGACGGAACAGAAGGAGTTAAGCGTATGAGAGGACTTGAGGACCTTGGCATGGGTGTAGTGTCGAAAAGGAAGGCTGGGGGGGTGCTTGATACGGTTCAACAAGATAATGCTCCACTCTGTGATTCTAGCACTGGGAATTGCATATCTAATGGAAGTCCTGTCAATGGTAGCAAAGGTTATTCGTCGTCACTCAAAAGAAAGAGATCTCAAGTGGCGAATGTTCATGAATTCTTGAAAAAGAAAAACCGTCGCCGACCATTGACAAAGGTTTTGGAGAGTACAGCCATGGTGTCTGTTCCAGTTATTTGCGATCAACTTCCCAGTTCAAGTGGTTCACCTCGTCAGGGTATATCTGATGGCAGGGTTTCAGGATTAGAATCTAATGAGTCAAAGAAATCTATGATTATTAACAATAATTCGGACAGCACTGTAGTTTCATGTGAGAATGGAGCCCCTTTAAAGGCTTCTGAACAGGCTTGTGATCCTTCCCATATCAATTACAAGATAAAGGAGAATGAAATTTCTAGCATAAATGGGTTAGCTGAGAACGATTCTTCTGACAGGTTATTTGATGTGCCATTTGTTGGGGTCCTTGAGGAGGAAAAGCACGCCGCAGGTATGCTTGAGTTAAAATGTGAGAATTTATTAACATTGAGTGTACATAACCTTTTCTTTGGCCATTTTCTTTCTTATGCAAATTTCATTTGAAATGGTGATAAATTTACTCATTTCTAGCACAATAGAACTTATTCTGTTAGGAAGTTATGCTGCATATATACATCCAAATTCTAGGACTACATAAGTTTTTTGTCTGTATTCATATTTGTTATTTTTTTAAGATTATGCTGCTTAGACTGCTTATGCTAGGGACATTGAGTGAAAGAAATGGCATGTGTATAGCTCCTGTTTGGGTCACATTTCTTTCTTTCTTCTCTCTCTCTTTAAAAAAAAAAAAAAAAACTTAGGTGTATGCAAGGCAAACTCCAAAGCAAGGAAAAAAAAGAGGAAAACAAAAGCACATTTGAATTTTAAGCTATTCAACAAATCCACTAGCAATACATTTTGGGGTTCGTAAAGGACTCTAATGGAACGGAATAGATAAATTATGAAGGAATGGAAATGAAAGGAAGGAGTAATTATTAGTTAATCCCACAGTATGGTCACATGGTGCTTCCTCTCACTTTTATGGTGGATCCCACTAATTAAATTCATAGTGGAGCCTACCATGAATGTGAGAGGAAGGAGCTTTGTGTCACTGTACTTCGGGAGTACCTAATAATTTTCCTAAAGGAATAGGGTTTTTTGTTTTCTTTTTCCCTTTCTCTCTCTAATGGAGTTAGGAATTTAAAAAAGAATGAGGAGAAAGAAAATAAAAGTAGACCTTCACTATTATTTCTATTATTTTTTATTTGTGTTTTAAGGAAATGGGAATAAAAATGCAATTTGTCCTCAATTAATGAGTGGAATGGGTTGTTTTGTTCACTTTTTGGAGGAAATGCATATGGGAGACTGAAATGATATGGGCATCCCCTTCTGGCACTCCAGGCCTTGTCACAAAACTTCCAAAGAGGGCAATGTATAGAACATACCTTAAAAAATGCATTCCATCCATTCCTTTCCCCACTCCCAAACAAGTTGTAAAGAAAAAGATAGGAATAATTCATCTAGATGGTTGTGCACATCTGTTCACCAACTAAATAATCTGGACTTATGCCTGGATTTGGGGTTTTTCTAGCCAAAAATGAGACAAATCAAGCTCATTACTTTAGGTTCACAAAGGATAACACATTTATACATATGGTTTGGTTGTCTACATCCCTTTTTTGTTTTACTTTTAGGCTGATAAGAAAACACAATTTCTGTGATGAGCTTATACTTGTCATTGCACGCACATGCCTTTTTCTTAAGTTTTGAGTTTGCTTGCTGACGTAACCCAAGCTTGAACTGGGAACTGCATAGGCATTTGTGTTTGAGAAATGACATGATTTAGTTCTTGTGCACATCTATATATGCATGAGTTTACCTGTAAAAAAAAAAAAAAAAAAAAAAAACCGCATGCATGCATTTCTTTTTTCCCCGGGGGGTGTTTTGGGGGGGGGGGGTGTTGGTCTTGTGGAGGAAGAATTGGGTGACAATGTAACACAAAATTTTTCTTCTGTGAGTCCCCTCTCTCCAAAAGTTCTAGAGGGTTGGTAGCTGTAGATGTCTTGATCATTAGTCCCCTCTGTCTGTTTTTAAATTTATAGAGTTGAGATAAAGAATGAGACTTTTGTTAGAAAGAAGGGCATGCTAACAAGGTTGATTTTGACTCTTGCCCCCATAAAGTCCTCTATAGTTTTTGACTTGGGAATAAATAGAAGGGAGACTTCCTGGTTTGAAAAAAAGGTTGGCCAAACAAGATTGTTCCCTCATTTCTAATTAGCACCTTTTCACACTGTTTGAGGGGGAAAGCTTCTATTGAGAGTGGGTTTATGGTGTTGAGAGATTTCCAGTTGACAGGAAGGAAGGCCAGAAGAACTACAGAATCACACATGCTGGACTAAGGGAAGACCGAAGGGATTTGCCGCAGAAAACCAAAAGATTAATGATGAAGAGAAGAATTTGTGGGAAAGCTTAGATCATGTTTTTATTGGAAATTTTTTTATTAGCCCTAGTGTCCACAAAATAGAGTGCAATTTAAATGGTGTTGGTAGAGAGGTTAGTGGTGTTGCTCCTAAAGGTGAAGTTATGGTTTTTGACAGAGCAGGACTTCTGTTTCTAGCCACAAAGCTCCTGATACATCTGATTGGGCTATGTGGATGGCTGGATGCTTTTTATACGTGCCATACCTGCATCTGTGCAAGTGAATTTGAATTGGACTCTTTTACATATAGCCCCTCAATTTCTTTTTTGAGGGTAACAGTTTATTTGCACCTTAGTCTTCTTTATGGATGTATGTTATCCGGTAATGAGTTTTATATTATTGGAGCTATAATATAAATGTGAGTTTATTTAAACCTTAATTTTCAAGTTTTACATTCATTGGAAAAAGTTACCTCAGAATTTCTTACGAGTCACTTTCCTGCAGACTGCTGTTTATATAATCTTCTATTTTGTTTGTTCATTCAGCTGATGTGAATTAATGAAAAGTTTATAAAATTTTCCTTGTGCTGATAATGTAATCTATTCTGCCAGGTTTTTCTCCTATACCTGTGTCTTGTTCCTCTGGAAGGTCTCATGTTGGTGCATTGGGAAGGCAATCCAGTCAAAGTAGTCGAGCCGAAGCTGCATCTTTGAGAAATGAGGGACTTAATGAATCTGGTTCTACCAGTTTAGCCAATGTTGATGTTACTATAGAGAAAGATACTTCAAAGTGGCAGTTAAAAGGAAAGAGGAATTCAAGACATTTAGGTAAAAATAGAAAACAGGACTCCAGAAAATATGTGGACATGGATGATGGTATAGAGCACTCTGAGGGTTCAGATCAGAAAGTTGATTGCAATGGCATTGGTGGGTCCCCTGCTTCGTATAATTGTACCTTACGAGCAAAGTGCAAACCGGTTGCTGAAGGCCAGGTTGATGGGCTCCGGGACTGGAACAAGCATATTTCTCCTAGGGATTCTCATATGAGAGGGACAGTCACTGAGGGGAAGCTATCACCTGATGGCTCTGTGACACCTCAAAGGTCACTTCCATTTCGTCAGTCCCGCTTTACAGTTCACTCCAGATATCAGATACCAGATTATCCTGTCAGAAATATTTGCACGGATGCTTCGTTATATGATGTCAAGCTTGAGGTGAAAGCCAACAGCTATCGTCCTCAGCATGTACCACTGGTTTCCCTCATGAGTAAGTTGAATGGTAAAGCCATTGTTGGTCACCCTCTCACAGTTGAGGTTTTGGATGATGGCCATTGTGTGGGTCTGTTGAGCAGCATGCAGTGCAATCTGGAAGTTGGTGAAATGCGTGCTACTGTTAAGCCAAATTTGGTAACTGGAAGAGTTCATACCAAGCATGTTGCATTGCAACAACGTTTTTCACCAACCAAATCATCAAAAGTAAAGAAATCTGGGTTATTGTCCAAAAAGATTCGGAAATTGTCATCATTGACTGGTCACAAGCAGTCCGAAGATGAGCGGAAACCAGTGGTAGATAAGCCCAAAGGTACTGTCGTATCCTGTATCCCACTAAAAATAGTCTTCAGTAGAATAAATGAAGCAGTGAATGGATTGGCACGGCCAACACACCGTGTATTAACATCTAGCAACCCGTGAATTTGGTTGGGGAGAAGCAGTTGCTGGATTCTACCCCTAAATTTGGTTCTTTGCTATTTTAGGTATTTTGATTCAGTTCAGCAGTCTAGTTCCTGCTTTATTTTAACTGTGCTCGGTTTTGCAGCACTGTATATTCTGCCCCAAAGGTAGAATTCTTCTGTACAATTTCGTGCATTTCCTTGTTGTAGAACTGGTAGGAGTACGATAAATGGAGGCTTCTCTTGGGTTTTGTATATAATGTAACATTAGCTGAGGTGTAAAGATGGTGATCTGGTATTAGGTATTGGTGACCTGATATTAGTCATTTTAATTTATGAATTCAGGTTGATTCAAAGGCAATAACTTCATTCCCCAGTGTACTTGGGTGTTGGACATGATAAGGAACTTACTCGAATCTACTTTAAAATTTGTTTATAGCTTTTTATTTTTATAAAAGAATGGAGTTGGCATTGAAACTATTCTAGCAGGTTTATTTGTTTATGATCAGAAGAGTGAATTATTTTATATTTAGTGTAGTTGCTGCTTTGTGTGTGTGCCTCTACTTGTGCAATTGGTGGTCCTCGTTTCACAATTCTGCAATTGGTCTATATATAATATTAGTGTTTATTTGGTTTTTTAGTTAGGCTAGACTTGAAACATGGGTGGTATGTGTTGTTGTACATGTCTTTATGTTATTTCCACCAATATCTTTTTAAGCAAAGGCCAAAAATTATGACATACAGATCTAGATTGCTACCAATTCTGATGCTATTTTAACTTGTACTAGGAGCACTAAAATGCATTGAAAAAACAGACTATACTTGCTATCCTTAGTCTAGTAAGACAATCATGTCAATTTGTTGCATCTTGGCATTTGGCCATGTGCAAGTCATGGTAACTATTATCATCCATTGATTATCTTCATGTTTCACATGTAGACCCCATTTGTGCATGTCCTCTCTCAGCTGTAAATCATGAAGTTAGTGGGATCCATGGCTGTACGAAATTAAATTAAATCAACTGATAAATAAGGCCATGGTTGTTCGTTGGCAGTCTTCAGTCTGTCAATGTAAACAGGTTTTGTAAGTAAGAACATCCAAACTTGACCATTGCCGACGGTCCTTCCCACATAGATCCTGTTGGTGATTGTTGCTTACTGCCCTACTTTTGTCCTTGCAATCGCATTTAAACTTTAAACCTTAAAAGGTCTCCGTAAGGTGTTATGTTTATAGCATTTTTACATCATTTTTATAACAATTCTTAGGTGACAAGTTATTATTGGTTCTGATTTAAACCAATTATAATTATTTTTTTTGCCTATTAGTAACAGTTTGTAATAATCTGTCACTTAAGAATTTTTTGTGAAAATATTATAGAAATAACATTTTTTTTCCGTTTCGAATTGATTTCAAGAGGAGGAGACGAGTTACATTTTACATATGGATTACTGTTAAGGCCAATTTTGACAAAAGAAGTCAGGCGAAAATAGCCAAATAGTACATTTTTGCAAACTATGTTACAATCTATTACTATTTTAAAAATATGTAGGGATTTACTACTTTTTGGGTACTCGAGTTTGGCGAAATTGAGTTTTTCATGATAACTCGAGTACCATAAAAAATTTTCCCAAAAATTTGAAGTATATTTTTTCAAAGAACTTTAATTTTTGGAACCTGAGTTTCACGGTAAACTCGAGTTTCACAAATTCAAGTTTTAAAAAGGTAGTAGATCTCTACATATTTTCAAAACAGCAATAAATTACTTATTTTTTTGTTAAATAGTGATAGTGAGTCATTTTCGCTCAAAGAAGTCAAGTAACTACGAGGCCCACAAGGCCTACAAAGTCCCATCCGTCATCAAAATCAGGCTCAAGTCATGGATGAAGACCGTGAAATTTGGCTGATGAAATTAACTCAAGATAGGCCCACTTAAGATTTGGCCATTGCACCTGCCTAAATCAACACTAGCCTGGACCCACAAGCCCAGTACCAATCAGCAAAAGAAGCTTCAGCTGGGCCAACATACAAGTCACTCTTCACGTTTGCTTTTACTGTGTGGACCAAGCCCATACGTGAAAGGAAGTACCCAACTAAAGGAATAATTGGGAGATGTGGCCTGGAGGGTAAGAGAGTCATTTTCTCATAAGTCTTGGGCTTGTCTAATGTCTCTCTGATGGGCTTAGGGCACAAGAGGAGCCATTGAGCACGTCCTAAGTGCAAATGTGTGAAGCCTAGTAAGAGCATTCACAATGACTTAAAAATTTAGCATTTTAACTTCACCAAAAGTTACTTTATCTATTTTACCTACACACATGCTACAACAATAAATCTATTTTAGCTTTATTGAGGGACATTTGTGGAAACCCAGACAGACAGAAAGAAAGCCTAATAATGAGGGCTACAAAGAATTGACAAAATAGATAGCAAAAATCTATTAGGCCCAAGCGGCAGGAATAATGGATCACAGGCCTAACGAATAATGGATCACAGGCCTAACAAATAAATAAATGGGTCTTGAAGAGGCAAGCGGGCTCAAAAAAGCTAGGAAAAAAAGAAATAGCATCCCATGGGCAGTGTATGAGGTAGAAAAGTGAGAAAGGGCCACCGTAGGCTCAAGACAATGCAAACTAAGAGAGTAAGGGGTTTATGACAGACCCATGAACCCCAAAGATAAGAATAAGGTTACTGGGCCGAGGAAGTCCAATGAAGTTAGTAAAAAGCCCATGGGAGTGTGGAATTAGCAAACGAGCCGAGGAACCCCAAAGAAAGCAATCAGGCCGTGGATGCCCAAAGGAAAGCCCAAAGGGACATAGGAGCCCATAAGTAAAAGCAAAACAGTGCCCATGACAGGCCACTGAGAAAAAGGGATAAACGGTTGGCCCAAAAGAGGTCCAGCAGGATTAAGTTATTATGGCAGAAATAACAGTCCAACGTTGCAAGAAATAAAGAAAATCAAGAATGGACCAAAGAAATGTAAGGCCCATCATTAGACAAAGCACAGCTCTTGAATGGAGCGGGAAACCAAAGAAAAGCCCACATAAAAGGTCAGAAAACAAGGACGGATAGCCTCCAGATCACGGCAGACGTATGAGCAGCAGACAGACTCTTGGACATATCTGAAAGGAAAGCACGCTCAAGGTCCAGGCACTACTAGCTTGTATCCAGCCAATATAGGAAGTGGTGGGGCCATGGGCTAGAGGTAAGAGGTAAATGGGGTATGGTTTGGTGGTGGGGAGAGGGGAAAAGATCTATTTTGCGGCTCCTGCCCAAGTCCTTTTGGGAGGTACGTCTTGCTGGGATGATAGACTACCCAAAAGAGGCAAGTTTGAGGGGGAACCATTGGGTGTCTGCCTTAAGAGTAGAGAGAGAAAGCAATTATACCGTGGCAGTAAGAAGTGTTACGGTATACTGAGGAACGAAACAAACCTGCCTCTGTCTAGCAAGGGAGAATGTCGCACAGACCTAGTGGTCGGCAAGTACGCCCAGACCAGATAAAGGTAGTTAAGGGGCAAAACGGTAAAATATTGGTCACGATAGGCATTATAAAAGGGCCCTTACCGTGCCCTGAAAAGGGGATCGAAAAACAGAGCATTTACAAAGTAAAAAGAAAAAACAGAGTAAAAAGAAGAGAAAAAAGATAAGAAAAAAAACAGAGAAGAAAAGAGAGAAAATTAAGGAAGAATGAGAGGTAATATAGTGGGCATGTACCGGTAGATCGTTTTCCCTCTCTTCCCTTTCAAATCTTACTCTCTTCCAAAATGTAAAGAAGGACTCTTTTTTTGGGCAATAACCATTTAGGTCCGACTCCTTCAAAACCATTAATCCCCACGGCAGGATCCTTTCCTGGGAGATTATTTGCATTAAGAAGAGGCGTTCTCCCCTCTTTGATTTTGTTTCGACAGACTAAACTTAAAACTTGATTTATGCCCATTTGATTAGTTCGTATTATTTTCTTCACTTTCTCTGTGATTGACATTATCATAACTGTAATCATACTTTATAAGTAGGGATTACATAACCATTTATTTAAATAAGTCAGAATATTCTATTTTGGTTATTATCATTATATCTGTCTGCCGTAACTCGTCTGAAACAGTTCTGCTTTCCGTAAACTTACTCTTGGCAGACAAAGCATAAGTTTGTACACAAACCGGCCCAAGTTGAGTTACAATTGGACCGGCCCCAACTCCCTTACTCAGAAATATTTGAGCCCATCACCGCAGGAAGCAGCCCAGCTCAACCCCAACACACCATACACAAAAAAGGCCCCTACAAGCTTTCAACATAATAAAATTATATAAACATTACGATAAAATAATATATCCCTTGCAATAAAATAATGTATCCCACTACCTAAAAAATATCCACAGCACCAACCACAACCACCTCTACTATCAGTCATAGTCACAACCACACCCACCACCACCACCATCACCAGTCCACAGTAGGAAAAAAAAAATAATAAAACGAATATGAAATAAATGTTCAGTTAAGTGCTTTCACCGGACAAGAAAGAAGAAGAAGAAAATGCAGGACGACTTGGCCAAGTAGAGCTCGGAGTTTCGAGTGGGCCAGCGAGTCCAATTAGTGAACGATCCAAGAAGAATTGGAACAGTGAAGTACATGGGGCCCATTAAGGGCCACGTTGGCGAGTGGGTTGGCGTGGACTGGGATAACAAGAGAATCCAAGCACAATGGATACTGGAGAAGCCAAGCGAGTGGGTCGGTGGTGAGATGGAGGACTGGGCGAGATGGGTTGGCGGTGTGGGATGGTGATGAAGATGAACCTAGAACAGATCGACAATGAAGATGAAGATGAAGATCTGGAACAGATTGGCGAAGCAGAGAGTAGATGAGAGAGAGAAAAAAAATGAGAAGGAAAAAGGAAGAAAGAAGAGAAGCCGGAGAGAGAAAAAAAAAGAAAGAGAAAATATTTTTTAAATGAAATAGGAGAGAGAAATTTATTAAAAATAATATATATTTTTTAGTTCTCATGAACAGTGTACATCTATCTATAGATATGCACTGTAGCAATGGAGCTAAAAAAAAAAAAAAAAAGATTTAGCTCCACTGCTGGAGCATGCTTTTTGGTGTTTGAGGAGTTAAAAAATACCAATATACCAATATAGTACCACTGCTATGAGTGCTCTAACTCACGCACATTTTGCATCACATTGTTTCATTTAATTTAAATTTTTAAAATTTTGTACTAAACTAGTTAATTCGATGTAAAAATTAGAATTCAATTAGAGTTTAATTTTGCACCACATGTCTTATCTAATCTAAAATTCTAATTTTTTTGCGGAAAGTGAGTTAATTCAATGTAAAAAACGAGGAGTTCAATATATATATATAGAGAGAGAGAGAGAGACAGAGAGAGAGAGAGAGAATTTAATTAGATTCAAAATTGACTTTTGCTTTTGTTGGCTTTCCATACAAATTAAATTGTTTTGATTTTTGCAGTTATTTTTTCTTTAAACTAATGAGCATATTTTTTTTATACTATTTCTATTTAGATATTTTGTATGTCAGGATCTTGAATGTAACAAATTGTAATTGAGCTGAATAATCCCATATACCTATTCCCATTCAATTTAGGAGATACTATTGGACCAATTTATTCTTTTATTTTGTGTTGTATTTAGTAAAATTTTATGGACAGTGATTGTGAATTGATATTGTGTATGTAGTGTCCAATAGTGATTTTCAAAATTATATATATAATAGCAATGTAATGAGAAACTTGGCATAACCAATATCATGAAAATTGTAAGAAAAAACAATTTTAGTACTTTCAAATGTTCTAGTTGAACTAATATCCTATATTTTTTATAACCCAAACTAACATCATTAACACTACTACAATCGGGTTACATACTAGTTCCCTCTTACAAAAACATTTTTTGTTGCATTTGGCCAAGTAGCTACATTATACTTAAAAATCAACAACATTTACCCTCTTTTTTAGTGTAAAATGCTCAGCAATTGCTAACATGTCCAACAAATACAATATATTTTCCCCTCATTCAACATATATTTTTTTTAGTGACACCAATAAATCTATAAAGGGGAGGAGGGAGTAAACATAAAGACCAACAAACTTGAAGTGACTCAGAGAGATTTATAAAATTGCATTTGCATTTAGGTATCACCATACATTCAAAAACAAACCTTTAAGAACTTTCATAAGTTTATGAGTATACCAAACATAAAATAACCCTTTTCCCTTCACTACACTAACTATAAATATCCTTTGTTCTAGAGCTAACATCATAGCTTGTTTCAATCTTGCAAGCTTGCCATATTCCTTTGTTTTGAAGACCTTGTGAACTGTTGTGATACACGAAGATGCATAGCTAACCTTTTTCTCCAACCACGTAGATGATAGGGGTGAATGTTGTGTATATATATATATATATATATGGATAGGTTGTAATAATGATGTTTGAGTTTGGAGAATATTGTTTCATAAAGTAAAAATTCAAGTTCTGAAATTTTTTAAGTGAAAATTCGAAGTTAAGCATTTTTGATTGGTCGAAGCTTTGGCTCGATCGATCAAAATGGTAAAGAAAAAATCTTGGAGTTTCTGGATGTCTCGATCGCTGCTCAATTCCTATTCTACCAATCGAAAAGAGAACTCGACTAATCGAAAATCAGGATTTTTCTGTAGAATTTTCTAGTGACTGTTTAGAGAGTTTGAAGAGGTTTCAAGCCTTGTGAATGGTTTTATGAAACATTTTAACTCTACATACGTGCCTTTTGATATAGTATAACCCTATGGGGTATAAATAGAGGCTTATGTTCACAAAATAGTAAGTTAGAGAGAAACACAAGAAATCCTGTGATTATTCTCCAGAATTGCTATTTGTAAAACCCAACATCTTGGTTGTATCCTAGTGACAAATTTGTGATAACCCTTTAGCAACAATAGTATGGGAGGCAAATATTGTGTAAGGAAAATGATATAGTGCCTCTAAGTTATCTATTTTATGTTTGTCTTTTGTGTTAATCATGTTCTTCTATTATTATTTTGTGTAATATCCCCAACAGTGAATTCAGCTCCTTGAACTAAATCATGATCAATAAGGAAGGCCAATCAATTCCTGATGAGCGGCAATTCGAAAAACAACCCTCAGACACATATTTAGTTTGATCTATGTTGATGAATTTTAAGACTCTTGTAAACTAAATCATAAAATTTTGTTAGTTTCAAATAAAACTTTGTACTTTTTAAAACAGATCAATTTGAACATTTAAACATAAATTAAAACTTCAAACCAAACCCAAAAGTCCATGGTTAAACTCTAAATTCGATTTTGAAAGTTAAGTCATTACTCAATCTCTCACAACCCTCAAATATCTAAGCATTTTGTTCTCACAAAATACCCCACATGATATAATGAAGGATCATGCTCCAAGCTATAGCGTTACCACAACACCCTTTGGCATAACCTAATAAACCCAAAACAAAGAGAATATCATGCTCTCTAAGTGCAATGAATAAGTCAATGACCAATGGTTTAATCCATCTGTTCTATATATGAAACACTAGTTTATCGCAAACCAATATATGTTCCAAAGGTTATCAATAATTAGGCTTTTCCCCAAATTTGCTGTCTAGAGCATGATTCCAAATTAAATCCTAAAGTCTAATTAATTTAAATTTAAGCTTTAATAAATCAAACATTATAGGTTTATTAGTGTAAATCAAATCTTATATTTTAACTCATATCAATTTAAAAATTTCAATTAAAACTCAAATAATAAAACCTAAAAAGTCTAATATTTGATCTAAAATAATCAAATTATAAGATTTAATTTGAAATAATTTTGAATTTCACACATTTGGAATTATATTGTTTAATTTGAAACCATCCTTAAAATAAATATATAGAGTTTATTGAATTTCACAGATTTGGAATTATGTTGCAAACGTGATATTTTTGCTTGTTTTCACCAAAAAAAAAAAAAAAAAAAGTTTCTTATTACGATGAAACGGAACATGTGGTCGTGTCAAATTCCAATTCTCGTCGTAGAAAGTAAAGGACACAGGCGTAATATAAGACAAAGAAGCGTACCCCTCCGGTCCAAACCAAAAGAAAAACAAAAATTAGGGTTTGAATATAAATAGCAACATAAACCCAACCTCTCCCAAATCTCCCACTATCTTCTTCGCGAAGCAGATCAAAAACCCTAGCAAGTGCCTCTCTCTCTCTCTCTCTCTGTGCATTTTGTCTGTTTGTTTGAGTTATGGAAATTGAGTTTGGATCTTGTGTGGTGAGGTGCAGGACAAGGATGGCAGCTGTACCAGGGCAATTGATATGGGAGATAGTGAAGAAGCACAACTCGTTTCTGGTGAAGGAGTTTGGGAACGGAACCGCCAGCGTTCAGTTCAGCAAGGAGCCTAACAATCTCTACAACCTCAACTCCTACAAGCACTCTGGTCTCACTCTCTCTCTATTATTCTGTTTGGTTCACGAGAAAGTTTTGCAATTTATATGGTTCTGATTAGTGTTGGAATTGTTTTTGTTTTAAATTGTTGTTGCTGTGTGTTTGTTTGGGGTTTTTGAGGAAATGGATTGGGAACAGTGGGAAAATGTAGGCAAAAGGGTGTTTTTGATGTGGGAATTATGTTTGATTTGATTGTGAGGTTATGACAGGTTGATTTTTTATTGCATGGTTTTTGAGAGTGTTTAGTTTTGGGACTAAGGCAGGGTTGGGTTTTGAATAGTGTTGGGAAAGTTTTTTGGGTTTTGAGGAAATGGGAGGAGAACAATGGGTTATTTTGGAGTTCTTTTTTTTTTTTTTTTTTTTTGCTGGGAAAATGAAGGGAAAGGGGTGTTTTTGATTTGGGGATTTTGTTTCGTTTGTAGATTATTTGATTGTGAGGATTTAATGTTGTTTGATTTCTTTGATAGTTTACTTTTTGGGACTAAGGCTTGGTTGTCATTGTTCTTGTTAACGAAGCTAGGTAAATGAATGGAAGATTGGGTTCTGGATAATGTTGGAAATTTTTTATTTCAGGTGTTCTAGCTGCTGTTATCTAGTTTAGTTTGGGTTTGAGGACATGGGAAGATAACAGAGCGTTAAAGATTTTTTTTTTTTGGTGTTGAAATGATTTGAATTTGAAAGTTCAATTTTGTTTTTGTTAGGTTTCTGAGAAATTTAGCTAAAGATAAAGGAATTGAAGCTTTTTTTTTAGTAGTGTTGTTTGGTCTTGAGGGGTTGCAGTGATTCATTTTTGAGGAAAGCATTTTGTTGTTTTAGGGGTTTTATGTGAAAATGAAGGTAAAGTAGTGTTTTTGATTTGGGGTTTTGTTTGGTTTGGAGATTATTTGATTGCGAGGTAATGACTGTTTGATTTCTTTTTGTTTGGCTTTGAGGGATTACATTGTCTGGTTTCTTGAGAAAATGGGAGGAAAACAGTGCATGTTTTAGGGTGGTTTGTGTGGAAATGAAGAGAAATAAATGTTCTGATTTTGGAAATTTGTTTGGATTGTCTTTGAGATAATCTGACACTGAAGGTTTAATTTTTCGTTGTTAGCTTTCTAATCTAGGTGCAGATAAAACGAATAGAACAGTTTTTTTTTTTTATTATTGTTTTGTTTTATTTTGAGGGGTTCATGTATGGTCTCTGAGGTAATGGGAGGAGAATAGTGCGTATTATAGTTGTTTTGTGCGGTTTTCAAGGATTTGACCTAAGGAGATGCACAAAATCTTGGAAAGAACCATTTATTTTAAGTATTTAAGAATATGATTGTCTGAATAGAAATTATCATGTTGGAGAAGATGACTAATATTGAATTTCATGTTCATGGTGGAGAATATAGAGGGAAAGAAAAGTAAACACATGGTTTGAGGAAGTGGGTTTGTTAGATCAAATTATAATGTATTTTTTGTGACATAGAATAGAGGTGAAAAGTATCAGTAAATGATGTTTTAATCTACATCTTTCAAGTTTACTTTTTCTGCTGTCTATATTCTGGATTAAAAACCCTTCTTTAACATTTTGATGTTTACTTTGATATTTGATTAGAAAATGTGTGTGTGCTCTTATAATTCTATTAGTTGGAAAACCTCAATGATACTGCAATTGGCTGGGGACCATACCACATGAAGTGGCAGTCATTAGTTTGAATCTCCCCTTCCCCCTTTCTTTGGGGCTGAAACTCACTCATCAATATATACATATACATATACTTCATTTTATAAAATATGTTGTTGCAATGTGTTTTGGGAAACTGTGGACTTGTTTGGTGTCTGTTATCTGAGAATAATTGTCTTCCTGGAGTTCAAAAAAGAACAAAATCTTTTTTCTCTCTGGTGTGGAACCAAAGATACCCTATGTTTTGCCTATAGACTCCTAAAGTGTTATTTTTAAGTTGTGTTATTGAAAAATGCTATTAAATATCTGAGCCTTTTCTCGTTATCTTAATTTTGTTGTTTTGTTTTGCAAAGTCTATAGGGAATTTGTGAAATTGTCTTCTCTTGTGTTTCTTAGCAGGACTTAAGCCTTCCATATTTTTGGGTTTGGAGTAATTTGGGTTATTATTTGTAGTATGAAATTTACTTTTTGATTTTTATGTGTCAGGTTTGGCAAACAAGAAAACAGTGACCATCCAACCTGTGGGCAAAGATCAATCTGTGTTGCTTGCTACAACCAAGACCAAGAAACACAACAAGCCTGCAGCTTTGCTTCACAAGTCTGTCATGAAAAAGGAGTTCCGCAGGATGGCTAATGCAGTGGCAAACCAGGTAATTTTACAAGTTAGGTCCTGTCATTTATGGGAATGTCCACATATTTTATTACTTAAGAAATATTTTTGGTCATAATATGTAATTCGCATCATTCCTGTTAGATTACCAAAGTTTCCAAAATATATTTCTTTTTTCTGCAGTGATGAGCCTCTAACATTTAAGAAGACCATACTTTATGGTTTTTTCAATGAAATACTCTTGTTACGCTTGGCTTCTGAGCTTCAACTGTATAAACCATTTTTTAGTGAGCTGTATATTGTTTTGTTGGATGAACAATTTGAATGGTATCTTGTCCATAGTATATATTAGTGTGATGTAGGTAGGCTGCTATTGGTTGTCATGTTCCTTATGGTATTTTTAAGAAATTTGAGCTTGTAATTTATATTATACTCTCCTAGCATTGTCTTTTTTGAAGCAGCAAGAATCTTGTAGCTCAATTAGCTCCTCCTGGTGTTTTCAATAGAGACATTTAGGATTCAAATCCTCTCTTCCCTGTTATAGCTTTGAATTATCAAAAGCATTGTCTTTTGAAGCATTTATCCATGCTGTAATTTTTAATGCTAGACTATGTTCTTAAAAATCACTGTTTAACCCATTGCAGGTGGGAGATAATTACTACAGGCCAGATCTAAAGAAGGCTGCTCTTGCTAGGTTGAGTGCTGTGCACAGGAGCCTGAAAGTTACAAAATCCGGTGCCAAGAAGAGGAATAGGCAGGCTGTGAGGACTCCTTGTAGGAAGTGAGTCAGAGGGTTTGATAAATTGTATTGTGCTGCCTCTCATCTAGTTTTCATTACTGGTAGCATTTGGGTATCTGGATTCTCTTTTTTGTTTTGATCTCCATTTTGCGTTGACTTCTGTTTCTTGGGATGCCTTTTTTTTTCCTTAATTTCCAAAGAGATGTAGTTTGGCTTTTTACCTAATTATTTTGAATTATTATATGGTTATTTTTGGGTAGTTGCATTTTGAACTCAAGCTTCCTTGTCCAAGTTATCACAAAACTGCCACTAGTAATGTGTTTTTGCTCTTAATTGCAGAATGCCGAAATGAAAAAGAAAAAGAAATAAATTATGCCTTCCTTTTGTTTTAGGCTTGGGGTACGTGATGAATTTAAAAGCATATGATAATTCTTGGAAATTTTAGTCTACTATAGATGATTGCGTAATTTGATTTAAAAAAATCTGAGAAAAAGGAAAAAGTTTAATACAGTGGTTAAATATGGGATTTCTAAAATATTAAAGAGATGAGAATTGTAATGGCTACAACATTTTTATAATAAATGACATGTGATTAATTGTTATTAATTCAAATTTAAATTTAGCATTGAGATTATTTTTTTAACTCAATAATAACAATTAGTAACAATTTGTCATTTATAAATTGTTGTAAAAATATTGTAGATATATCATTTTTTTTAATATTAAAACCGCGCTTGAAATTATTCAGAAAAAAAAGAAAAGAAAATAAAAAAAGACGATTTGGAGATAATTGATATTTTGTTATTTTTAATGTGGGTAGTATATTTTCTCTGGTTTGTTATGGCCTCTCAAGCCCATGGAATTATGCCAAATTAAGCCGTGTTCAATGGTAGCCCAATTATTTTGATCTTTGATAGCGTACGAATCTTCGAACTTTTTGAGAAAAGCTAAGAGGAGGTTGTGTAGAACTTTCCTACCCCAATAACAACAGACAACAAAGTTATATGGTAGAAGAAGATTAGTTATGAATTAATATATAATTTAAAACAAATAATAGAACTTTTTCCTTGCATTTTAATCGGAGCAATAATTTTTTTTTCCTGGGAAATTTTTTTTGATTAAACGATGAGGATATAAACTTCAAATCCCACCTCCCCCACTATTTTCCTATAAAAAAGGGTACAATAATGTAAATAAAATAAGAAAGCATGTTTGTGGGGCCCGAAATCTGAGGTCCCAGCCCACTTTGTGTTAAGGGCCCAAAGCCCTGTCCGATAAAGCCCAACTGCCGAGGACGCGCAATGAAGCTCCTTGAAGGCCCAAGGATATGGCCGAGGATGACCTCACGCCTAACATCTCATGAAAACGCCTGAAGAAAAGGACAAACTCAGTACAAGAGCGGGACAATAGAGAAAACTGCCAACACCATGATGTGGAGCCCGACGCCTGACAAACCCATGCTCCATACCATGCTATCCAGTTTTTCCCAACCACTCGGGCGTATAGATTGATAAGATAAATACCTACCCCAAAGGAAGGAAAAACTGACACGTGGGAGAGGAACGGGAAGGAAATACTTGTATAAAAGGGAAAAAGAGCTGAGACAAGAGGAGGGATCCAACAAAAACAGAAGAATGGTGAGAATGTAATTCTCCTTGGACTTAGTCCGAGGAGTCCAACCTTTCAAACTAGATCGATGTAAGGCCTAGCTATACAAGCCAAACTTATCTTCATATGAACTTGCATGGGAAACATGAATAAACCGCCGTCTGACGACCAAGGTCCTGCCTTTCCAAATCCACTCTCTACAAATCATATTGTTCGAGCCCTTTACATACAAGCCCAACGTCACCCTTGGGTCGTTAAAAATCGTGTCCCTACAATGTTAATAATCCATAATTTGTTAGGATGTTAAGTTGTGATTTGTATATATCATTTTTACATAATCTTAAGTTGTGATTTATTGTGCACCTATCTACTTATTATCTTAAGAGCATCTCCAATGGTCTATGCAAAAGCAAAATATTCTCTATAATAGAGAATGAGACCAAAAAAAGCCACTCCAATGAATTCTCTATATCCAAATTTTTTTTTGGCTCATGAATAGTAGCTCATCAAGTCTGATGGGCTACTGTTCATTCTTAATTTTTTTTTTAAAATTATAATAATCATGTGTTGAATAAAAAAAGCTGTTGAAAGATGTATAGTTGTTAAAAAAAGAATAAATAATGAATGAAGAAATAATATTTAAATGAGATAGAAAATGAGATAAAGAATTTGTTAGAAAGTGTATTTGAAAAAATTGGTAGATATAGGTAAAAGTCATTATTCATTCTTCAAACAGTACAAAAATTTGATGAATTTGTTGGAGATGCTCTAGCTATTATAAAGATGGTTGTGCAGCATTTTCTGTTAGATTATTTATTTAGGAAGTTAGACATCTTTTCAGCATGTTATTATTGCTAAAACACTATCAAACTTCATCGTACTATTGGGTTACCCTTACCCCTATCTTAATCTGTTAAATCCTACCTAACCTTATCGTACCAACGGGACCCAAATGAAATACCAATCATATAGAAAGAGTTATATCAAAAAAAAAAAAAAAAATCATATAGAAAGAGAATTTATGAACGACAATTAATTACTCGGTCAATTATTTAGACTACACCAAAAAAATTCTAGACTTAGCGAGCAAGTATGGGACCTAAAAAAAAAATATTTGGTGAACATTATTCTGGTGTCTTATAAAAGGACAAAGTTTATGACCAAGAAAAAAAAAAAAGTCTTTGTTGAATACTTCATTAATCCCCCTTTACACCAGAATATTTTTTACTGCACTAGTCTTAAAAAATTAATATTGGCTTTAGCAAAATACAAATATATTGTTTTCCCCATTGACTATCATTGTAGTTGAAATAAAATGATGGATTGTTAAAATTTATGTACCTGCATATGCGTATATAAAAAGAATCTTGCTAAGGAATATTGAAAAGTCAAGTCAATGTGTTTGTGGCGCACACGCATTAGAATACTCATGTTTCTTCCTTGTTTTAATCATCTACTATATATTTGTGCAATGTCTTCCTAAAACTACATTCATAGTATTTAGGCTGCAAATTGAGCAGCAGCCAAAGAAGCTCCAAAACCATGTCGGTAAAGAAGAGTTTGTCTCTAAACAACGTTGAAGCTGCAAAGCGTGGACGCTATGATCGCTGCTTCTCTTTCATGGAGGTTTCAGTAGAACCAGGAAAGACACTTAAAGAGATGGACTCCTACAAGTTGAAGGCTGAGATCAGGAGGTGGGCTAAGGCTGTCGTGGCTTATGCCCGGCAGGTTAGTGATAAATTTGGAAGCTCACGTAGCAGCAGTTGAAGCATATGTCATGGATTATATGTTTCCATCATCATGAAGATCAAGGATTTCTGGATTCTTAATTGGTTGAAGGCTTTATGTTGTGCATTTCAGCATTCGTATTGAAGACAGGTTAAATTATTATTTGGTACTCAATATTTACTCTATTTCAAATGGTCCTTATACATACAAAAATGTTTTGAAAGGATATGAATTGTCATATAATGGATGGAAAATCATCGGAGTGATCTCCGTTTCACGAAAAATATTTGTTAGATCAGTATTTTCCATCCATCAAATGATGATAAAATCTTTAAAAAAAAAAAAAAGGTTTGATTTTAAGGATGATTTTGAAACAAAAGTCAAAGGTTGAGCATCAAGTAGGTAATTTAACCTTGAAGAAATGATGGGCTGGTTGATTGTTTGCAATGGGGTTGGAAGTGACAATAATTTGCAACAAAAACTTGGAAGATCTTTTGGGCTATTTCAGGTCAAGCAAGACAAGTTAAATAATGTGGTAGCAATTCACAACTTCGCTCGCGCAATAGCTTGCGTCTGTGGTGAAGAGTCCAAAGGAGATGAAGCCTGAAGGGGCTCTAATCTTAAGAAATGTATATGATTATTATTCCATAAAAAATTGATTTTTTTCCTTGATTCTGTCTTTTTGTGTTTGGATTATGTAATTACAAAACCATGGATTATTAATGGTTATAGAGCTTTAGTTGAATGCTTCAACAAAGCCTATAATTCAGAAAGTTATTTAATCAGCATTTGGTTATTCTGCTCTCAGAACCGTTTGAAATGCAATGGTTGTTTGATGATGAAGAGGTGAATCTCGCAGTGTAATAAATATATAATATCAGGGACGGAACTACTCAAGGGCAGAGGGAGGCCATGGCCCCCAACCTTTGGAAAAAAAAAACTAATATGTATATTAACAAAAAGAATTTTAATTTTGGCTCTTAAATTTATACACTTGGCCCCCCTTCCCAAAAAATTTACAAATTGACCCAAGAAATCCAACAAATAGATAACAAGAAAAATCTATGAAAAAATGCACATATCCAGATAATAAGAAAATCTTTTGACAAATCATAAATCCGGTCTAAGTAAAAACAATAACAACAAATCAATTACAAATCCTAACAAAAAAAAAAAAAAAAAATCACAAAAACCCAATATCCTTTACCCAATTTCTCCCTCTCACTTGAGAGCTCTATGCCCCTCTCAAATGACACCACCCTCGTAGCCATAGAGACAACTCTTATGCCACATATTGATCACTTCATTCACACATTAGTTAGACCTTGAAAATATTAAGACGTGTTAATTGACTTGCAAAACTCTTGATTATAAAATCCTATTATTAATTTTTTTAAAAAGAAAATATACAAATAATAATTAATAAATTAATGCTAATATGAAACTTTGTCAACCTTTAATATTGATATTCCAATTTTTTAAAATCTTTAAACAAAGAACTTCGGTCCCTCCTAAATTTGAATCCTGGTTCCATCCTTGTATAACATATCTTGCCATTGGTTTGGATGGAACATGCCTTGCATGTGATGGCTTTTTTTGCATCCAATTTCTACTATGGAAGAAGAATTATTAAAAAAAAAAAGAAAGAAAGGAAAGATTTTTTTTTTTTTTTCTTGAAAATAGTAGTAGTTTTCAGTTCACAGGTATGCTTAACAAATTGACAAACCTAGGAAGTGATAAAATCTTTTGATTTGAACCCTTAAAAAAAAGTATTTTAATTGAAATTTCATATATCAACACATCATAAGTATAGAAATAAATAGTCATTTCAAAAGTAGTGTAATTCAAGCTTTTCTAACAGAAATGTTCAATATTCAAATCTCTATTTTATTGTAATTATTAAATTATAAAAATACTATTTTTTTATATAAGTAAAATCTATATAAATGTTTTTATGTTATTGAAAACCACTTTTTAGTTTTCAAGTTTCAAATTTTAGTTGCCCCTTCTTTTTTATTAATAGCGAAGCTGAACCCTATCTTTTTGTCTTAATAAATGAAGGGTGCTAGTAGATGTTTGGAAGTTTCTCTTATTGTTAAATGTTTAATTTCAAGTTAAAAAAAATGAAAGGATAATTTAAATTTTTTTAGAAACCAAAATATTAAATTTAGTATAATTATAAAGAAAGACAAACAGATACATTATTTTAGTATACAATATTATTACTTATTTATTTATTTTTGAGAAGGTATTGTGTATTACTTTGTCTTTCATATATTATCAAATTAAGCAGGGAAAAAAAATTAGGCACTTTAAAGAACAAACGATTCATGCATTTGGTTTGTGTTATAAACAAATTATATACTTGATTTTGTATTGTGTATTATAAAGGAATTGCATGAATCGTTTGTTCTTTAAAGTGCCTAATTTTGGTTTTCCTTCTTAATTTGCTAATATATGAAAGACAAAGTAATGAATCGTTTGTTCTTTAAAGTGCCTAATTTTGGTTTTCCTTCTTAATTTGCTAATATATGAAAGACAAAGTAATTAGAGCCACCTATAGTACTTGGTTTATGCTTTGACAATTTGGCATCCTTGTGTACTTTA
This sequence comes from Quercus lobata, assembly GCF_001633185.2. Taxonomy (NCBI): domain Eukaryota; kingdom Viridiplantae; phylum Streptophyta; class Magnoliopsida; order Fagales; family Fagaceae; genus Quercus; species Quercus lobata. The sequence goes on along the minus strand of NC_044908.1, from coordinate 15,760,797 downwards.
CTTGACTAATTAAAAAATAACTCTCCCATATATATATATATATATATATATGAGAAATGAGAAGAACGGTGAATTCTTTCAGAGAGTTGAAGACTTAAAGGGAAAAAAGAAAAAGCCCCAAGCACTCGATTTAGGTTGAACTTATTTATGTATTCTTTTATTGATCATGACTAAAATGTGGGAACCCAATCTTACCAAATTTGTTTGTTTGTTTTTTTTTTTTTTGTTTTTGTTTTGTTTGTGTGTGTGTGTGTGTTTGGTATAACAAACCCTACCTTAACAACTCAGTCAAGGTTTAGGCAATCTAGGTGTGCTATGTGGTATAGCGAATGAGGTAGTTGCTTAAGGCCCCTAAATTTTAACTTATATGGTTATTTTTTTCATTATAATAGTATTAGTTAAACTCAAATATTAGCTAATGAATAAAATAATATTTTTTATCAAATGAAAAACTAGAAAAATAGAAAGAAAAATGCTACGTCCACAATATTTTTCATAACAAATTTTAAGTGTCAGGTTGTTACTAGTTGTTATTAGTGGGCAAAAAAAGTAATTTCAACGGTGGGTTCAAATTAGAATTCGTAACAACTTAACACCTAAGATTTGTTGTGAAAATGTTGTGAATAAAACACTTATATATATATATATATATAAAGCAATACACAAAAAATTTCACAACATTTTTCACAACAGTTGAGTTGACAAACTTTTACTAGTTCTCATCTAAGTCAACTACTAATATTACATTTTTACTTAATACTATCAATCTGCCACATTAATAGGTGTGAAAAGTTTTGTCAAATTTTTTTGTGTTTATAGACTTTCTCAACAATTTTTTTTCTACGCGGTTAATTAGTAATTTTAAATCTAAAATAAGAAAATAAAATCTATATAGTAGCACTACAATATATTAAAAAATCATTTAAATACATAAAATGTCTCAATTCAATTTTTGTTTAAGGCCCCCAAATGCACCAAACTGCATTGGTTTCTATAACCTTGATTAGAAAATGTTTTAAATTATGGATTTCAATAAACTTAATTAGTAAAATCTTTGTATCACTTAATATAAAAAATATAGAACCAAATCTTTCTGCATAAAAAAGAAATTTACCAGTGTCTTGAATAATGATAATATATATATATATATATATTGTAGGGGTAAGGGTCCAAGATCATATATTAGGCCTTAGGTTTTGTTCGAGGACATTATATGTCCGAGGAGGAGCAAAATAGTTATTAGGGGTTCCCAGTTAAAGTCTTATAAGTGAGGAACAAATGGAAGGTGGTCAGAGGAGGAGCTCCTCCTCGGATATGATGAATGCAGCCCAAGTATATATTCCAGCAATTAGGGTAACCCTCCAAGAAGTTTCAGTGATAGGGATGTGTCTCATGAACGTGTGAGAAGGAAGGAAACTCAAAAATATTTAAGAGAAAACTGTTACTACCGCATTAAATGAATTACAGCTACTTTTCTGGTTGCATTTATGTGGAGAAGACCTCTGAATAGTGTTGCCTTGGTTAATGCAACTCACAGAAAGCCAAAGAGGGTGTCTGATGGGACAGGTACTTAAGTAAGGGTTTAGATGATTAACAAGTGTAGGATTAAGATGGCCCAAAGGGGGCTGTATAATGGGAGAGACCCTCCGTGAGAAAAGGATTAAAGAAGAAAAGAGAAAAAAACCATAGCAACCTAGAACTAGACTTGTAGCAAAGTTTTAAGAGAAATATTTAAGAATCAGTCTCCTTGGACGAATCCGAGGACGTTTTTCCTTAGTAAACTTCTGTTAGCTTTTTCTCTTTATAATCAAAATCTATTGTTCTGTTATCTGATTCACTAAAGCCTAGTTTTCTAACTCATTCTCTACAAATTTATTGTTTTGGGTTTTTTTTGGGCTTAAGTCCATATACCCGTTGGGTTAGGAGCCTAAATCAGGTCCTTATAATTAGCGTTGTTTGTGGGAAAGAATACGTGGGCAATAGTGAATGCAACGTTCAACCGTAGTAGGTTCAAGTCCGCGACAGGCAGAGTCCATAGGATCCCAACGTCAAAATCCTTTTGTCAACCTCTAGCGGAGAAGAGATAGGAAGGGGAGTGTGCATAGTGCCCGAATTGGTAGAAGTTAGTCACAGGAAAAGAGCCATCTCTCCCAGGAGGAGAATACCAGAGCACTGCAACTGGAAGTCGACCAGCTGAAGAGAAAGCTGCGCCATGCACAGCGAGGGCAAGCCTCCTCCAGCCCGGACGTCTCCTCTGACGGTGAAGAGGATGCTAGTTAGAGACGAAGGTTAAGGACCCCACCCAGCGAGTCTTTCTCCTACGAAGTAGAGCACCACCACAAACGTAGGCATAAGAGCCCACCTCGTAAAGGTGTGGGAAACGACGCTATGGGCAAGGCGTTGGATCAAATTTTCAAGTCGCCTTTCACGCGCAGAATTAAGGGTGCAGAACTCCCTCGGCGGTTTAGTCAGCCCGCTTTTACCATGTGTAACGGCAAGACAAACCCTGTTGAGCATGTGAGCCACTTCAATCAGAGAATAGCTGTCCATTCTAGAGACAAAGCCCTGATGTGCAAGGTTTTCCCATCTAGCCTAGGACCCGTAGCAATGAGATGGTTCGACAACCTGAAGGTCGATTCCATAAGCTCCTTCAAGGAGCTTACCCAGGCGTTTGGTTCTTGATTTGTCACCTGCAACAGAGTTCCTCGGCCCCTATCCTCCCTACTATCCTTAAGTATGAGAGAGGGAGAGACCCTGAAAATGTACTTGGATAGGTACTGGGAGATGTACAATGAAATTTATGGCGACTTTGAAGACGCAACCATCAGTACATTCAAGGTCGGTCTCCCAACCGAGCACGGCTTAAGGAAGTCTTTGTCAGGGAAGCCTGTCTCCAGTGTGTGCCAGCTCATGGATAGGATTGACAAGTACAAAAGGGTCGAAGAGGACCAGTAACAAGGAAAAGGAAAAGATAAGGTTATCCCTCAAGAGATGAGGGATTTCAGGTCGGATCGATATAATAACAACTGGCCACGAAGAGATTTTGCTGTTCAGTCAGGATCTACCAATTCTTAGGCGGCCAATGCAGTGTTTCGAGAACTGGTGCACCAAGTTCTGGAGAAGATTAAGAACGAACCGTTCTTCAAATGGTCGAACAAGATGGCTAGAAACCCCCTAAGGCACAACTAGAACCTTTATTGCCAGTACCATCAGGACCAGGGGCACACTATGGAGGATTGCAGGAATTTGTGGGACCATTTGGACCAGCTAGTCCGAGAGGGAAAGTTGAAGTAGCTGTTGCACCATTCCAGTGGCCAGGGGGGCCAGACAAATTTAGAACCCAGGAGGGGTGATTCTTTAAGACCGCCCTTGGGAACTATCAATGTCATCTTCGCTGCTCCCAGTAGGACCGGTTCTTGTCCCTCTAAAGTGATGTCTGTAGCTCGGTTACCCGCTGAGAGCAACAATTCGGAGCCAAAAAGAGCTAGAATAGAAATCCGATCGATTCTGGGCTTCTCGGACGGGGATAAGATCGGAACTATCTAACCCCATGACAATGCTTTGGTGGTCACACTCAGGATATGGGGGTATGATGTGAAGAGAGTGTGAGTAGACCAAGGCAGTGCTGTTGAGATCATGTACCCCGACCTATACAAGGGGCGGAGGTTACCTGACAACCTACGATTCTCCTCTGATAAGTTTTGAAGGGAAGAATAAAAGAAAGAAACACCATAACAACAGGGGGACTAGACCTGTAACAAAGCCTTAAGAGCAATATTTAAGAATCAGTCTCCTCGGACTAATCCGAGGACCTTTTTCCTTAGTAAACTTCTGTTATTTTCCTCTCTTTGTCATCAAAATCTATTGTTCTGTTATCTGATTCATTAAAGCCCAATTTTCTAACCCATTTTCTACAAATCTATTGTTTTGGGCTTAAGTCCATATACCCGTTGGGCTAGGAGCCTAAATCAGGTCCTTACATATATTAATAGAAAAATTTGAGAGAAAATCCAATTAAATTTTAATTGAATTCTTAATTTTGTGCCACGTGTCTTATTTATTTATTTTTTTTTTTAATTTTGTGTAAAATGAATTATTAAGTATAAAAATTGAAGAATCTAGATCCAATTAAATTCTAAATTGGATTTCAATTGGAATCCAATTTTTCACCGCGTGTCCATCTAAGTTTTTATTTTTATTTTTGTAACAAGTGAATTATTGAGTGCAAAAATTGAAAAGTCTAAAATTAATTAAATTCTAAATTATAAAATATATATATATATATATATATAAAGAAACCATTATATATTTTAAAAATTTATAGTTTTTTTTGGGGGGGGGGGGGGGGGGGTAATCAGTTCCAATAATATGCTATCTTGATTTGTTTAATATTTTAGTATTTATTTGATAGTTAGTTAGACTTAATAAACTCATTAATCAATGGCTTGGTAAGCAAGGGGTTTTTTGCTTTGCCAAAGAAACTTCTAAAAATCCAACCGTGCACGCACGTTAATAATAACCTCTCTTCTTTTTCTCAGAAAATTCCTATGCATACTACTATGATCTGACTCTGTCTTAATCATCACGTTGTTGATTAACGAGGTGCCTCACCAAGAAAATAGGCATTGCTTTTAATCTGATCATAATAGTAGCATTGGAATGAAGAAAAATGGTAAATTATTATCTAACTTTAATATAAAAATTTACAAACTAACAATAAAATGGTAAAATAAATGTAACATCTTCTTTCATTTTGTCTTAGTGTTTGGGATGAGTTGAATTTTTCAGTTTATCTCCACTTTCAACTTATTTTTGTTACTATTTATAGGTTTCATTGTACTTTTTAATATTATTCACTTTTTGGTATTATTTATGAGTTTCACTCAAGGACGGACCCAGGTGGGGGCCTAAGGGGACCCGACCCCCTTGGGCCCAAATTTTTTTTTTTTTTTTTTTGTATGTAAAAATTTCAAAAAAAGGCTTGGGCCCCTTGATTTTTAGCTCAAGTCCCCATCACCTCAACCCATTAGCTTAGGCTCCCCTCACCTCAACCCATTAGCTCACGCTCCCCTCACCTCAACCCAGCCGACCAGCCCAGGAGGCAAGAGGCCATGAAAACCTTAAAAAAAAATTGTAAAAAAAAAAAAAAAAACCCAGCAGTCAGTCGAAGACTCCAAAACCAAACAGAAAAGCCAAAAATGACGGAAAAAAAAGAAAAAAGAAAAGAAAAGAAAGGGAGAGGCGAGACAGAGAAGGTGAGAGGCGAGCTGTCCACGCCCACGCCGTGACGTCGCTACTTAGCCCAACGTAGCGAGCTGTCCACGCCCACGCCGAGACTAAGAGAGTTGTCTTGTCGCATGCCCAAACCGGAAAAAAATCACAGATTTTGACCGATGGACTTCCCAATATCGTTGATTTTGTGATATACCCTAAAACAACAAGTCTGAGAAGTCATTAGACCGAAACCCACATATCAAGTTCTCACTTCTCAACCCACCCACCCTCCCTCTGACCTCTGCTCGCTGCCATTGCCCTCTGTCCCTCGTTGGAGCTAGATTGGGCTGATCGGCAAGCTCCATAAACGTCGACGCCGTGCCTTGTCCCTTCTGATCTCTCTCTCTCGGAGTGGACAACAGGTCAGGTTCGACCTCTTTAAGCTTCTCTTCGTTTTTTTTTGTTTTTTATTTTTTTGTTTTGTTTTTTTGTTTTGTTTTTGTTTTTGTTTTTTTTTTTTGTTTTTTTTTTTTTTTGTTTTTTTTTTTGTTTTTTTTTTGTTTTTTTGTTTTTTTTTCCAGATATTTGGCCATTTGATTTGGGTGAATGGGTTACTTAAATACTAACTTATTATAGTGTTTTTTAAAAAAAAAAAAAAAATTTTAATCCCACTCTCACTGTCATTATGTGAGAGTGGGATATAATATAATGTTGTTACTGCCATATAAGTTATACCTTATAACTTATATATATATTTTTTGTTTCTTGACAAAAACGTATTTTATGTCTAAAAAAATAAAAAAAATATGCCTAAATATAAAATTTAATTAATTATTTAATTGCCGTGTCCACATCGTGTCATATACTTGTTTTTCAAAAATTGTCGTATCGTCGTGTCCGTGTCTGTGTCTGTGTCAGTGCATCATAGTTTTTAGCTATGAAAGTTATCAAAACTAATCTTTGAAACAAAATGGAAAAATATTTTTTGACGGACTCTTTGATGTTATACATTGAAAAGGATATAATTTCGACATTTAGTTTGGATTCAATCAATAGATGATTTTGAAGATTTGAAAGAGCGTCGAGTTCATTTTCATAGATGATTATATTAAGAAACAACAGTGTTTCGTATCTTTTGTTTCTGTTGGTAGATGATCATATCTTAATATATTAAGAAACAATGATTTTTGGATATTTGTCTTGGTTGATAGTTTATTAATACTATATGGATGCGTATTTGAAATTTTTTCTTTTGCTTATCTCCAGCCCCCTCATCTTGAAATTTTGCGTCCGTCTATGGTCTCACTGTATTATTCAGCTTATTTTTTAACATTTTTTTTTTTTTTTTACACTTTTAGTAAGAAATTTTCAATTTCAACTAAATAAACTCTTTGAAACTGACACTTAAAATTGTGACATAACAAGCTTTTCTTGGTAATGAGAACAAACTAGGTTGGAGACCCATTTTCAAAAAGCTTGCTTTGATGAGTGGGTTTTGGCGGGTGAGGTCAACTAACGTAGGTTTTATACAAGTCTTAATAGTTTTTCTAGAAAGGTTCTTTATGTTATAAAATAAATAAATAAAATGCTATCCTTTGATGAAGGGAGACTCTAAAATTGAAAGCCATAATTCCTTTTTTTTCCCTAGTGTTTTTGTAAATGTGGTTCATTAAATTATTTGTGTGTCGTGGATTCTAGTTAACTTAATTGATAAAGTTTTTGATGGTTGAATAAGTGATCTGGAGTTCAATCTCCACTACACTGAAAACCGATTAGTGTCTTGATTCGATGATAAATTATTATTAGGAGCGAACCTCATAAGTTAAAACTTTCTAAAAAAAAAAAATTTATTAACTCTTTAGTATTTGTAGCAATGTGCTTTGATTGAGTTAATTGCCAAAACTACTTAATAAAAAGAAGTTGCAAAGCAATTAAAATTTGTACTCTGTGACTCCAATCTAGTTTGTTCTCATGAACCAAAAAAAAAAAAAAAAAAAATCTCATCATATCACCATTTCAGACAAGATGAAAGAAAACATTATACGAGAGATTTTTTTAGAAGAAAAAAAATTAATTGGTAAAATATCATATGATTAAAGGAAGAACTAAGGTCAAAATACAAAGTTTACTAAAAAAAAAAAATCAATTGGTGCCTTTACTCCAAAAAAATCAATTAAAAAAAAAATCAAATTCTCTAGGCTGAGGTTTTAGAAGAATGAAAGCCTAGTAGCCCATTAAAATTTGGGCCAGATTTCTAATTTTATAGTTTCATCTCACCTTATTTTTGGGCCCAACAATTAGACAAATAAAAAATCCCTCAAAAGTCGGTGTTAAAGAAACCCTAAGAGCATCTTTGAGAGACAGAGAGCTTCACTGTTAGTTTTCTCAGCCAGAATTGCATATGTAGGGATTGAATTTGGATTGGACCCAGTATAGGATTGGGTTTTAGCCCAACAAGCCCAAACAATGAATTTGTAGAGCGTGGGTGAAAGAATTAGATCTACTCCAGAAGAAAGACAATAAAAGTTGCAGATTTAAGATTATTAAACATAAATAAGATAAGAAAATCTGTCCTCGGCATGGCCTGAGGAGCTTATATTATAATGTCTTGTTGATGAACAAAGTTACAAGAGTTCACAGTATTATTACAAAGATTTCTTGATTTTTTCCGATCCTCCTCCTTTAGTCCACCTTCCCATGCTATATACTACAATCTTGATATCATCCCTACCATACACGTGTAGGTTAGATTCTAGGAACTCCTTCTTGTCCCATCCAACACCTCCCAGAATCATCAACTAGTAGCTGAAAGACTGCTTGACCACTGTTTAGGTATCACCTCCACATTAATGCAGCCAGAGAGTTAGTTGGGAGGCATTTAATGTGGAGGTAGCAGCTTTTGAAGATATTTGTTGCCTCCCCTTTGCTTATCTCTTATCCAACGTCCGACTCTTAGTTTTGATGCAACCTTGAAGAGGGTCCAGGATGATAAGATATTCTTACTGACCTCGGATCTCCGTTTCCGAGATGACTTTTCTCCTCGGACGTATTTTGAACTATCACATACAATCTTTATTTCTTCTTCTTATATCATTCCTATTATAACTTTATTTGATCATCCTCGGATTGGGTAATATCTTTGGATTGGGCCATAGGCCCAATTCATTTAGTTTTAATAGTACTTTCTAGATAGTTGGCCCCCATAGCATATAAATAATTCGTGCCTATTGAAGTTAAAAAAGAGCCACCTATCGTACTTGGTTTATGCTTTGACAATTTGGCATTCTTTTATTGATCATGACTAAAATGTGGGATATATACACCAATCTTACCAGATTTTTTCTTTTTATTGTGTTTGGTATAACAAACCCTACCTTAACAACTCTGTCAAGGTTTAGGAGTTCTACTTGGGATTAATTTCAATCAAGGTGTGCTATGTGGTATAGCGAATGAGCCAGTTGCTTAAGGCCCCTAAATTTTAACCAATATGGTTATTTTTTTCATTGTAATAGTATTATTTAAACTCAAATATTAACCAATGAATAAAATAATATCTTTTTATCAAATGAAAAACTAGGAAAAAAGAAAGAAAAATGCTATGTTTATAATATTTTTCACAACAAATTCTAAGTGTCAGGTTGTTACTAGCTGTTATTGGTAGGCAACAAAGTAATTTCAATGGTGGGTTCAAATTAGAATTAGTAACAACTTAATACCAAAAATTTGTTGTAAAAATGTTGTGAATAAAGAACTTCTATAAAAAAAAAGCAATATACAAAAATTTTCACAACAATTGAGTTGGCAAATTTTTACTAGTTCTCATATAGATCAACTACTAATATCACATTTTTACTTACTACTATCAATCTGCCACATTAATAGGTGTGAAAAGTTTTGTCAAATTATTTTGTGTTTATAGACTTTCTCCAAAAAAAAAAAAAAAAAAAAAAATCTATGTGGTTAATTAGTAATTTTACATCTAAAATAAGATAATAGAGTTTAAGTAATATTAATTTTTTTATTTAAAAAATACATTTAAATATATAAAATGTTTCAATTTAGTTTTCTTCTAAAACCCTCAAATACACCAAGCTGCCCCTGGTTTCAATAATCTTGATTAGAAAATGTTTTAAATTATGGATTTTAATAAACTCAATTACTAAAATCTTTATATAACTGAATATAAAAAATATAGAACTGAGTCTTGTCTACATAAAAAAGAAATTTACCGGTGTCTTGAAATAATGATAATATATATATATATATATATATATAGAGAGAGAGAGAGAGAGAGAGAGAGAGAGAGAGAGAGAGAGAGAGAGAGTCTAATTAGATTTTAATTGTATTCTTAATTTTGTGTCACGTGTTCATCTAAATTTTTATTTTTATTTTTATTATTTTTTTATATTTTGGTGGCATGTAAATTATTGGGTGCAAAAATCAAAAAAGTTTAAAACCAATATATATATATATATATAATAAGAAACTATTGCATATTTTCGAAATGTATAGTTTTAAAAAAGTGTAAATTAATACTATGTATAATTTGAACATTTTCTAAAATCTTTAGTTGTAGCTGTGTATATGCACACGGCTACACACTAGTAAGTAATAATTATGAAGCAATACTCCATAAATTCAAATCCTCTTTGTCTAAAAGAAAAAAATAAAATAAAATAGAGAGCTGTGTGTGTAGGTTGAACTTATTTATATATAGTTTTATAAAATGAAGAACCTCACGAAACGTGTCAAATGTCATGGTTTAGGGGGGAACAGTTCCAATAATATGCTATCTTGATTTGTCTAATATTTTAGTATCTATTTGATAGTTGGTTAGACTTAATAAACTCATCAATCAATGGCTTGGTAAGCAAGGTGGCTTTTTGCTTTGCCAAAGAAACTTATAAAAATCCAACCGTGCACGCACGTTAATAATAACCTCTTTCTTTTTTTCTTTTTTTTTCTCAGAAAATTCCTATGTATACTATGATCTTACTCATGTCTTTGTCATCACGTTGTTGATTAGCGAGGTGCCTCACCAAGAAAATAGGCATTGCTTTTAGGATTTTTAATCTGATCTTAATAGTAGCATTGGAATGGAGTGAAGAAATATGATAAATTATTATCTAACTTTATTATAAAAATTTACAAACTAACAATAAATTGGTAAAATAAATGTAACATCTTCTTTCATCTTGTCTTTAAGATGGTGACATAACAAGCTTTTCTCTGCCAATGAGAACAAACTAGGTTGGACAGCCACTTTCAAAAGGCTTGCTTTGATAAGTGGGTTTTGGCAGGTGAGGTCAGCTGATGTAGGTTTTACACCCGTCCTAATAGTTCTTTTCTAGAAAGGTTCATTATGTTATAAAAAAAAAAAAAAATATAAATAAAATGTAATCAGTTGAGGAATGGTTACTATAAAATTGAAAGCCATAATTCTTTTTTTTTTTTTTTTTTTTTTTTTTTTTTTTTTTTTTTTTTTTTTTTTTTTTCTAGTGTTTTTGTAAATGTGGTTAATTAAATTATTTATGTGTCATGGGTTTTAATTAGCTCAACCGGTAAAGTTTTTGTTAGTTGAATAAGAGATCTGGAGTTCAATCCCTGACTATACAAAAAATCGATTGATGTCTTGATTCGACGATAAATAACTATTATTAAAAGTGAACATTATAGGTAGAAATTTTCTCATAATATATATATATATATATATATATGTCTTTCTTTTGCTCTTGAAGCAATGTGCTTTGATTGAGTTAATTGCCAAAACTACTTAATAAAAAGAAGTTGCAAAGCAATTAAAAATTTGGTAGAAGAAGATTAGGTATGAATTAAGATATAGTTTAAAACAAATAATATAACTTTCTTCTTGCATTTTAATCGGAACAATAAATTTTTTATTTTTATTTTTATTTTTTTGTGAAAAGTTTTTTCTGGGAAAACTTCAATTCCCACCTCCCTCACTATTTTCCTATATAAAAAAAAAAGGTACAATAAGCTGAGAGGAGGTTGTGGAGAACTTTACTACCCCAATAACCATCAAACGTCGTTAGTATTACCAAAGTTATGTTAAATAATCTCTCAAAAACAAAATGTTAAATAAAATAATCAAACAGAAAATAGTTAGTGAAAAAAAAAACCAAGTTATATGGTAGAAGAACATTAGGTGTGAATTAAGATATAATTTAAAACAAATAATAGAACTTTTTTCTTGCAGTTTAATCGGAAAAGTAATTTTGTTTTTCTGGGAAACGTTTTTTGTTTAAATGATGTTAATATAAACTTCACTTCCTACCTCCCTCACTATTTTCCTATAAAAATTACAATAATATAAATAAATGATGTTACTATTTTCCTATAAAAAAAGTAATAATGTAAATAATATAGGGAAGTATGTTAATAATTCATAACGTATTAGGTGTCAAGTTGTGATTCGTATATACTATTTTTACATAATCTCATTACTAATAAAATAGAGAAGTATATATATTAATAATTCATAGCTTATTAGGGTGTCAAGTTTGTGATTCGTATATACCATTTTTACATAGTTTTATTACTAATAAAATAGAGAAGTATGTTAATAATTTATAACTTGTTAGGGTGTTAATTTGTGATTTCTATATATCATTTTTACATAACCTTATTACTAATATTACTTTTATTCTGTACCAACTACCAATTAACATATTATCTACTTCTCAAAAAAAAAAAAAAAAATCTTAATGATTATAAAGATTTTTTTTTTCTTTTTTCAGAAATGATTATGATGATGCAAAGAAAATTAGTAGACTAAATGCTTTGGGCTTTAATGGGCTAGTGGTTGCTTGGAAGGCTTGAAAAGAAAGAAATACAAGATCAAAGGTAACCGGGGTGAACTGGTCAAGAATTCTCTGATACTTAAGTTAGTTTTCTCTCTAGAACTCAAGAATTCCAACTTTAGGGGCAGTGGAAACTTAATTTAATTTGATGTAGATGAGTCCTTATATAGTGAGCCTTGGAGTGATTACTTGTTTAGTAACTTCCTCAACATGTACAGAAGTTAGAAGGCTTAGACTTAACTTCCACAAATGCTATAAAAATTAGAAGGTTCAATCTTATCTTCTATAACCGCCATTAGAAGTTAAGTACTTAGTGGGAAGTTATAGCGATGAACAAAGATTTTGCTCATACTTCAAAATAGTTGAACGTGGCCCGCATTATAAGCTTTTGTATATAAATCCATTCTGAAAATTTTCTAAGTGTTGAGAGGTCGTCCAGGTGCTTCCTTAATGGATGACCTTCATACCCACGGACGACCTCCTGATGGTGGACGACCTTCTTATGTTGTGTTAACCTTTTTGGTCCTGGACGACTCTATGGACGAACTGGAGATGGTCCGATTTTTAGTTCACCATCAGTTGCCCCCATTGTTCAAGGGTCTTCTAGAACACTGTAGTATAACTATTTGCTTTTGACATGTGTCAACATTTTAATGGTCAATTGTTGTGCCCATGTCGTCCTTACTCTGGTTGAATTTTATTGTTCCAGATTGTGCCATGTGTCATAATCTCATTGGTTGACTTACTGCGTCGATTCATCTTTTCGAGGAAAATGCCACGTGTCAGTTTCTGGTTGGTCCACGTCGCTTCATCGACCTCTAGGCCCTATAAATATGTGCATTCTCTCTCTTACCCCTCACTTTTCTGATAATTTCCTTTCTGCCATCTCGTCCAAGAGCCTCGTCTAGTCCTCATGTCTAGTCTCGTCAAGTACTTCCTTCCCTTCATCCTTAGGTTTTCGTCTTATTCATTCTTTTAGTCATGTCTGCGTCTAGTGATAGTATTGAGAGAGAGATAGACGAGTATCAGGACGTGTCCCCTGGAAGTGGTGGTAGTAGTTATGAGAGCATTAGTGAGGGTAGTACAAGTAGTAGTGATAATAGTTTCCTAGACGAGCATTATTCATCTAGGTTCCTTGGTTTTCCCTTAAAGGAATTCCAGGAGATGCAATGTAGGATGGCTTTTGGGGTTGAGGCTAGCTCGTCCAAAAGTTCACCTAGTCCTCCTCAAGACGAAGAGGAGGAAGAAAATGTTATCCATAGTTGTGCCCCTGAGGTGGCATCTACTCTGGACGCGAGTAAGTTCAAAACTTTTGTAGGTAGATATCAAACTTCTAGTGAATTTAAACCTCGTCTACCCGAAAAAGGGGAATGGTGTTGTTCTCCTTTTTCAGGGTTTGGTGTATATACCTTTTTCCTCTTAACAGGTCTTAGTTTTCTTTTAAATTCTTTTTGTAGAAGTCTTTTCCATAGGTTGGGTATTGGACCAAACCAGCTCAATCCTAATGGATGGAGGACAATAGTAGCCATGCAAGTGTTATGGCGTAAGGCACTTGAGGGGACGAGTTCCTTTACTGCTATAAGCTCTCAAAGATTAAACAGTCTGCTGGTGTTTACCAGTTCTCGACAAGGGACCCCCAATTTAGTTTGATTAGGGGCCATAGTTCTTCTGACAGGCTTTAGAACAAAGAATTTTTTTTTTTTTTGGAAATTGGGCTGGGGATCCAATTGGTGTAAATAAACCCCCTTTCCTTTTTTTACCAGTGCCTTAGGTCGTCTTCATCCTGAGGGTATGTCTTTCTTCCTTTCTTTTGTTTATTTTATTTCACTCTTTCTCGTCTAACCCTCTTTTATATTGATGCAGCTATTACTCGTCCACACTTGGATGATGTTCACTTGGAACGTATCAATAGGGCTCGTGCTTACCCTGAGAGGTCCTTCCATAGTTTGGTAACCCTCAGTCGTCTAGTTGTTTGGGGACTTGGTCTTGAGCCTACTGCTGAAAACCTTGCCTACGAAGAGACCATTTGTCGAAGTAAGCATCGTCCAAATTTTTTTTTTTTTAAATTTATATATATAACTAACTTTGTCTTCTTTATCATAGGGCAAGCCACTATGAAGGAAAACAAGGAGAAAGCTATTACTAGTGGCACTGAGGGTGAAAAGGACGTCTAGGTCCAAGACGATGCAACTCCCTTGGTCGTCCAGAAGCTTGTTGTCTAGGCTGGGAAGAGGAAGGGCATATCTAGTTCTGTGGACCTTGGTGACCTTCCAAGTCGTCGAGATTCCAAGAAGCAAAAGTCTGGCAAGACTCCTCTTCCCAAGGTTCCAAAATTCCCTCCCACGACGATAGACCTGGACAACCCAGCAGTGAACTTGGTTCTCGTCCAGACCATTCCATTCATCCAGCCTGAGAACCTTCCTCCTTCTGCAGCTAAAGCTCCTTACAGGGCTCATCCTTTAGAGCAAACCAAGCGTCATCCCAACTTGGTACAGGACAAGGGTTATGCCCAGAGGACGTTCAAAGGACTTATCACTAACAATGAGGTGAACGCATGCTATAACATGTTAGTGAAGGACTTTGAGCATTCTGCCATCCATGACCTTTTCAAGGTATGTAGTTTTCATTATCCTTATTTTATTTTCTAAAAAATTTAAGGAAAATTTCCAACTCTTCTTCGTCCATCTATAGGCCATGTCAAAGTTTTACATTGTGTCCACCCAAGCCAATGAGCTATGTGATCAGGCTAAGGCTGCCAAGGAGAAGAGCAAAAAGTTGAACAACGAGGTTCTTTTGAAAAAGGGGGAGGTGATCAAGCTAACTGAGGAGCTTACTCGTCTACAGGGGATTGAGAGGAAGTTGAAGGACGAGGTGGAAGAACTCAAGGCAGACTCCATTGAGAAGGATACCTGTGTCAGTCACCTTGAGGTGAAGGTTCAAGGTTTCACCTCGTCTATGGAGAAGGCTTAGAAGGAAGCCATTGCAGCCTTCATGAAGTCAAATGAGTTCAAGATTCGTCTGGATCGTCATTACATCGCTGGCTATAAGGACTTCCGTTCTGATGCCAAGGAAGCCTACCCTAAAATGGACTTTGACTCCTTCGAGATCCCCACTGCAGTAAAGAGTTCCTTACCTCAAACGAGCTCCGAGGACGTCAACATTATGGACGACACTTTTACGAAACGTACTAAGGACGTTGCTGAAACTAGTAAGGATGATCCAAAATCTGGGGACAATGCCCTCAGTGGTTTAGCCCAGTAAATTTATTTCTCTTTTTAAGAAAATTTGTTTTATTTTAGCTTGTTGGAAGTGGCCGTTGTTTTGGGCTTTACCTTAAAATTTATTCAAGTACAATTTCCTCGTCCAAGTTTATGGACATGCAAAAAATTACAATAGCCTTCATTGGCTTTGAATAACTTAAGGGTTTTTGGACGATGCTTGTCTACCTTTTTTTATTTTTATGTTTTTTTGAATGAATATTTACTTTCATTTCCATTCTTCAATTGGTGTTGAACATTTTATAAGTTTTATGCATGAATGAGTTTCTTTGTTTACATTGTCCATATTATCTCTATGGTTTTTAGTGTGGTCCGTCCACTCATGAAGATATTTAGCTCATCCATGTTAAAATAATTTTCTCATGTTCAACACTTATCATTCTTTAAATTCTACAAGTATAACTCGTCTATGAATGATATATATATATATATTTTTTGCCAGCTTTATTTGTCCATAAATTTGACTTATAGCTTGTGTTATCTTTCGTCTTTGGGTAAGACGTTTCCAACATTTACTTGTCCAAAGATTGGATTGTTTGGCTGGTCAAATTCATCCATGGATTTTAAGTATTTTTACGTGCACGTTTTTCCTTGTCCATTGGTTAGACGAATATACTTGAGGTTTTACCTTGTCCATTGATTAGACGAATATACCTTAGGTTTATTTTCCTTTGCTTCATCCTTATTTTAAGGAAAGCTTATAGATGTTACCTCCCAATGTCTAGAGATTTTACTCATCTTGGGCTTTTAGCCTTCTTGTGGATTAGTTTGAATGAAAATAATATGAGAATTAGGAATTCACACAACATTATATATCTTGGGAATCCAAACTGTATATACACAACATAAACATCGTCCATAAGCAAGGCACATGCTTAGAAGCTAGTGCCTTCAGGGAATCAAACGTACTTATGTATAAGCAAACAGACAAAGTTAATGACTTCATCTATCACAAATTCGTCCATAGACAACATGAAAGTCGGAAACTAATGCACTTTTAGGATATTAAAATATTAAAAACATGTAGTACTAGTACTAAACATAAATAAATATAAGGAAAGCAACACATAACTTCAAATTTGTCCATGATGATGCTCGTCCAGGCTGACCCTTCATTGATAGTATCTTCTTAGATGCTTAACATTCCAAGGGTGCTCTAGCTTCCGTTCATCTAGGACTTCTAAGTAGTATGATCCCTACCTTTTGCAATTGATAACCTTGTAAGGTCCTTCCCAATTAGGCCCCAGCTTTCCATGGGCTGGGTTTCTAGTTGCCAAGGAGACCATTTTTAGGACGAGGTCCCCAATGTTGAAGTGCCTAGGTTTCATCATTGCATCATATTGTCTAGCCATAAGAATTTTATACCTTGCTATTCTGTGCTCCACATCCGTCTTTACCTCGTCTATTAGATCGAGGTTAAGACAAAGTTGTTCTTCATTCTCCTTGTCCTGATATTTCATCTCCTTGTGATTAGCCATGTGCACTTCTGCAAGTATGACCGCTTCACTTCCATAGACTGGTTTGAAAGGAGTTTCCCTTGTGGGGGTCATCATAATCGTCCTGTAAGCCCATAGAACACCTGGTAGCTCGTTTGGCTATGCTCCTTTTGCCCTCTCAAGTTGAGTCTTGATGATTTTCAACAAGGATCGGTTTGTAACTTCTACTTGTCCATTTGCTTGTGGGTGGGAGGGTGAGGAATAATGATTCTTGATTCCAAGTTGCTCGCAGAAATCTCTAAAAGATGTGTTATCGAACTGTCGTCCATTGTTTAATACTAGGACTTTAGCTACCCCAAATCGGCATACAATGCTCTTTCAAACAAAGTCTTTGACATTCTGCTGTGTGATCTTTGCTAAGGGTTCAACTTCTACCCACTTAGTGAAGTAATCGATCCCCACCATCAAAAACTTCATCTGCCTGGTTCCAATTGGAAAGGGACCCAAAATATCTAATTCCCATTATGCAAAGGGCCATGGAGTCATCATCGGGGTAAGGTATTCCGATGGTTGTCTAGGGACGTTGCTGAAGCATTGACATTTATCACACACCTTCACATAAGCCTTAGCATCTGCTTGAATGGTCAGCCAGTAATAACCTGCACGGACGACCTTGTGGATGAGTGCTCTAGCTCCTGAATGGTTACCATATGTTCCTTCATGAACTTCCCTCAATACGTAGTTTTCTTCGTTTGGAGCTAAACACCTTAGGTAAGGCTGAGAGAATCCTCTTTTGTATAGCACCTCGTCTATAAGGACATACTTAGTTGATCTAATCCTTAGCTTTCTGGCCTCGTCTCTTTCTTCTAGAAGCCTTCCATTCTTTAGGTAAGCTATTATTGGGGTCATCCAATTTTCTTCACCTTCTATCTGCTGTACCTTTGGAAGATCTATGCTAGGCATGTATTAGACTTCATCAAACTCGTCCACTGATCTTTCTGCTAACGCTGCTTTTGCTAAGGCATCTGCTTTCATATTTTCTTCCCTTGGGACTTGAATAAAACTGGCTTCTTTAAATTTCTTAACAAGGCATCTCACCCTATTAAAATATTTCTTCATCTGTTCTTCTTTTACTTCACATGTTCCATTCACTTGACTTATGATCAGCTAAGAGTCTCATTGGATGACTATTGACTCTGTCCTTAAAGACTTAGCCAATTCCAACCCTTTAAAAAAAGCTTTATACTCAACTTTATTATTGGTTGTTTGGTACTGTAGACGAGCTGCATACTTCAATTTGTCCCCTTTTGAGGACTTCAATACAACTCCTATTCCTTTTGCATATAGTGTGGACGACCCATCCACATGGATGACCTATGTCTTAGCTTCATTTCCCTCGTCTAAATCATTATGGCTTGGGGTGAATTCTGCAACGAAATTTGCTAGAGCCCGAGCCCTTATTACATTCCTAGGTTGATACCTAATGTCGAACTCACTAAGCTCAATGGCCCATTGGATCAGTAGTCCTGCGACTTCCAACTTGTTCATTGCCTTCTTGAGTGGATGATCCATCATGACATTGATGACATGAGCCTGGAAGTAATGAAATCTGCTAGAGCCTGAGCCTTTATTACATTCCTAGGTTGATACCTGATGTCAAACTCACTAAGCTCAATGACCCATTGGATCAGTAGTCCTGCGACTTCCAACTTGTTCATTGTCTTCTTGAGTGGATGATCTGTCATGACATTGATGACATGAGCCTGGAAGTAATGCCTTAGCTTTTTGGAAGCCGTTATTAGTGCAAAGGCCAACTTTTCCATCATAGGATATCGTCCTTTTACTCCCCTTAGTGCTCGGCTTGTATAATACACAGGCTTCTGCACTTTCCCTTCTTCACTGATTAATGTTGAAATTATTGCATGTGGGGATACTACTAAGTATAAGTACAACTCCTCACCTGGTATAGATGGACTTAACAGGGGAGCCGTGGTAAGATAGACCTTAAGATCTTGGAAGGCCTTTTGGCATTTGTCCGTCCATTCAAACACCTTCCTGAGAACTTTGAAAAAAGGCAAACATTTATCTGTAGCTTTTGAAACAAACCTGTTTAGAGCTACAACTCGTCTAGTGAGAGATTGGACTTCTTTAACATTTCTTGGTGGTTCCATGTTCAATATTGCTTGGATCTTATCAGGATTCACTTCAATTCCCCTCTATGAAACCAAGAACCCTAGGAACTTCCCTAATGAAACCTTGAAGGCACACTTACTTGGATTCAGCTTTATGTTATGTCGCCTAATTGTGTCAAAGGTCTCCTGTAGGTCGTCCAGATGTTTCTTCCCATCCAAGCTCTTCACCAGCATGTCATCCACATAAACTTCTACATTCCTTCCTATTTGTTGACGAAACATATGATTGACCAACCTCTGATAAGTTGCCCCTGTATTCTTCAAACCAAAGGGCATCACTTTATAACAAAAGAAACCCAGAATGGTAATGAAGGATGTCTTCTCTTGATCTACTTCGTCCATCTTTATCTGGTTATAATCTGAAAAGGTGCCAGTGAAACTTAACAATTGATGACCTACTGTTGAGTCTATCAACTGGTTAATACATGACAATGGATAACTATCCTTGAAGCAAGTCTTGTTCAAATCAGTGAAGTCTACACACATCCTCCACTTGCCATTAGCCTTCTTGACCATCACCACATTAGCTAACTAATCCGGGTAATAGACTTCCTGAATAAATTCTACTATGGTTAACTTCTAGACTTCTTCCTTGATAGCATTATCTTGCTCAGGAGCAAAGACTCCCTTCTTCTGATAAACAGGCTTGAAAGATGGATACACATTAAAACGATGAGTAATGACCCTTGGGTCGATTCTTGGCATGTCTTCATGACACCAAGCGAAAACATCAATGCTCTTTCTTAAGAACTGGATGAGGTCTTGCTTTGTCTTCTCCTCCATACTTGTTCCAATTCTGGTAAACTTCTCGAGATTACCCTACTCCAGAGGGATGTCTTTCAGTACTTCAGTGGGCTCTGCAACAACCATTCTTTCCTCTATATTTATCGTCTGCACATGCTCATCCATAGCCAACATGGCAACATAACATTCTCTAGCGGCTAACTGATCTCCTTGTACTTGCCCTATTCCATACTCCATTGGGAACTTGACATATAAATGGTAGGTAGATGTTACTGTCTTCCAATTGTTTAAAGTTGGTCTTCCAATGATGGCATTATAGGAAGACGAACAATTTATGACGAGAAAATTTACTTCTTTGGCTACCTGCTGTGGATATGCTTCTACCATTACATGTAGAGTAATAGTATCCACTGGTTGTACTTTCATTCCTCCAAATCTTACTAAGGGCAAATTCACTGGACGAAGTTGGTCTAGTCCAAGTCTCATCTGCTGGAAGGCAAGAGAATATAGGATATCTGCTAAACTTCCATTATCTATTAACACCCTTCTAGTCGTGTACTTTGCAATGAGCAAAGTTATGACGATCGCATCATCATGTGGATGGTGAACCTTTCCAGCATCTTCATCTGTGAAAGTATTGGCCTGCTCGTCTGCCCCTTTGTCCTTGGTGGTCTTCTAGAGAGTTGGACGTTCTGCACCACCTTAAAGTAGGTCTTTCTTAACTTAGAAGATTGTCTTGCTGAAGTTCCTTCTACAATAACTCTTATTTCTCCAAGTGGGGGCTGTGATAGCTCTTCTATCTTTCCTTTCAACTTTTCATCCTTATGATCTCGTCCAAGAAAATTTCTCAACTTACCCTGCTTGATGAGATTCTCTTTCTGCTTCTTTAAGTCATAGCACTCATCCGTGTCATGCCTGTGATCTCTGTGGAAGTGGCAATATTTATTCTTATTGCACTTATTGGGATCTTCTTTCATCTTTATTGGCCACTTCAAGGATGGATTATCCTTGATTTGCATAAGCACTTGATCAAGTGGAACGTTCAAGGGTGTGTAGTGCTGACTCCTTCCTGAAAACGAACCTGCCTTCTTGTTGTCTCTATCCTTCTTTTTTCCTGTTTGGGCCTTTTTTGGACGAGGACCTTGTTCAGGATGGCATGGGAGGTTTGCTTCCATTCTCTTTGCTCTCTTCCTCTTCTTGGCAAGGATCGCATCCTCTGCATTCATGAAGCTTTGGGCTGAATGGATGAGTTCAGCCATGGTTTGTAGTTCTTGATTAAAGAGCTTGTGGATGAATAAATTTGAACTAACATCATTGTGGAAGGCTGCTAACAACAACTTGCCATCCTTCTCGTCTACCATCAAGGCTTCCTTGTTGAAGTGAGTGATGAAGGACCGCAAACACTCATTATCTCCTTGCTCTATAGTCATTAGGCTGGATGAGGAGTGTTTATGCCTTTGTCCTTTGATAAAGTTGTTGACGAACAACTTACTCAACTCTTCGAAAGAACCAACATTGTTCGGAGGTATCTTGTTGAACACACTACCCACCACTCCTTTTTCAACTCTCCCTTATCTCTTTGACCGGCTCCTTTCTTCTCATTTCCTTCTTTTTCTTCTTTTTCATTTCCCCGTCTGGCAGCTTCTCTTCACTCCTTCAAACTCTCTTGCCGGCACCTCCATATCACCATTTCCACCATCATTTTTCCGGCAAGATCACCGGAAAATTCTTGAGAACCCATAAATACCTTCACATCCTTTTTTTGAGGTAAAAATTTCTCACATTTTTGGTGGGTTTTGCACTTTTGCTTGAGGTTATTTTTATCTAAGCTTTAGCAATGATACCCATGTGATTTATGAGCATTGGAAGTGATATTTATGTGTTTTTATGTATGGGTTTAGTATTGATGGAATTATTTGATGTGTGGGTATATATTTTGTACTATTGATGACTACTTAAGGTTTATGTATGGTGGAAAACATAGGGGTTTTAAGTTATAACATGTGATGGTTGGTAAATTTAATTTTTCCATTGCCATTGGGTTTATTTGGAATTAGTTGAAGTTCTAAATTTCTTGTCTTGGAGGATATATTAATTTTGCTTTCATGGGTCTCTTAATGATGTGATGTAAATTTTATGGAAGCTAGTCATAATGTTGGAGATGATATTAAATGGGTTAACTTTATAATTGGAGTTTATGCCTTGTGGATCAATTTGTTGAGAAACTATGGAAGTGGAATATATTATTATTGATGAGGTTAGATGCTAGGCTTGCCTAATTAATTGATTATTTGGTAATTCCTAAATTGTGGCTAGATGCAATTTCAAACTCTATACTTATTGTGATAGGTCTACTTGATATTGTATAGGTTCTAGTTAATCTCCTTGGAGCTTGGAGAATTAGGGATTTTGCGGTTGCGAGGTAAGTAGCTTTTTAATGGGATTTTTGGAAAAATAAACATGTTGCATAAATGATGTTTTTGGGTTAAACACACTTTTGGAAACTACCTATGGAAACTATATTTTCCTAAAAACTATTGTGTCGTAACCTTTATATATATATATATATATATATATGAAAGTGCATTATATTTGGTATTGCATTTGGGGAAATGCATGAATTTGTTGATATGGAAAAATGAGCATCTTTTATTTAATCTTTGATAAGAAAATCATTGATTTTATGGTGTACTGAAAAATTTAAAGATGCTAATCTTGTCTTGTATTATTTGGGAAATTGATAGAAAATCTCTTGACAAGAATGAAGTTGAAAACCTTACAAACTTTGTAGAAGTTAGATTATTTAAGGTTTTCTGAAACTACCTGGATATGAACTATGTGTTTCAAAGTAATGTAACCTGTGAGTTGTTTTAACACCATGCCATGTGTGATTTCCCAGTGATCACCCGATTTGGTTTCAGTAGTCTTTGTGACAACGGAATCAAATCCAGGTCAGTGCCCTTTCACTTTGGATGACGCGATCTTCCCTGCTGTCCATGGGGGGAAGAGGTTCCTTGATTGTGTGTGGGTGCTGCTGCCCATGGGGCCAAGAGACCACATGCAAGAGAGGTCCTATTTGAAGCGCTCTCTCTGCTGCCCATGGGGGGAGAGAAAAACCTTGAGGGTATGGGTGAGGCTGCTGTCCATGGAGCCAAGAGTTTGCATACCAGAGAGGACAATATCAAGCCAGTTGTTAATGGGTGGATCCCCTGACTAGTCTATGTGGTAGTATGGTAGATTTGTGATAATTTATCTTATGCTAGATATTATGGCTTTGGAAATTATATTATTGATGCTCACAAATTATAGTATATAGTTTCAAGGTATTTATTTTGAGAAACTTTGTATTTTATTATTAAATCATTCTTGTTATATTATTATTATTGAAGATGAAACTTGCATTTCCCCTACCCCCATTAATTATGCTACTTACTGGGCTCTGTCTCATTCCATTGTTATATAAAATTTTCAGAGTAGGCAACAATCTTTGAGACAGCTTTTTGGTGGCTAATGGTAGTTAGACTAACTACTGATGGAGACTGAACTTTTGTAATGGAGATATTAGATGTTGTACATCTTAGAGTAGACTTGACTCATTCTTTTGTGTATTATAGTGATTGTGACTTTATTCCCACTAATGGGACAAGCTAATGATATGTAATTAATTATTCAGACCTTTATTCTTTTGTGGGTAATGGTCTTTGTAATTATTGCTTAGAGCTCTGACTTACTTTGAGAGTATATTCAATGAAATTTTTATGATAATTCTTGATATTAGTACTTAATATAACTTTTGGTGGATTGGATTGTCAAAAAGGAAAGAAAGAAAAAAAAAAAATCTACAGGTACTTTGAGATGTCTTTCTCATGCTTTGGACCCTTTGGGGTTTGGGGTGTGACATGAGTGGTTCTTGCGCTCAACATTTTCTCCTTCTCTAACTTCTTGACTTTAAGCCTGCCCTTCCACACACCTTTAATTATGTTGCCTTCTTTGGTTGATCTCTAGAGTTAACTTTGGATTTTGATGGGTTAACTCTGTCATGGTTGTTGCCATAGATTGTATTTGCTAGACGGAAGGCGGTTACATAATAGGTACTGACTGCTGAGTGCGGTTGGGGTGGCTGGAAGCGTTTTCACTCTCCTGATAGCCTGGACTAGTGGCCATTAACCTTGTTCGGACCATACGACTTTTTGTCAGAGAAAGATAAATTGCAAAATTCAAATTTAATCTTCTCCACAGACAGCATCAACTGATGATGCAAAGAAAATTAGTAGGCTAAATGCTATGGGCTTTAATGGGCTAGTGGCTGCATGGAAGGCTTGAAAAGAAAGAAATACAAGGTCAAAGGTGACTGGGGTGAACTGGCCAAGAACCCTCTGATGCTTAAGTTAGTTTTTTTTTAGAACTTAAGAATTCTAACTTTAGGGGTAGTGAAAACTTACTTTCATTTGATGTGGATGAGTCCTTATATAGTGAGCCTTGGAGTGGTTACTTGTTTAGTAACTTCCTCAATGTGTACGGAAGTTTCCACAACTACTATAGAAGTTAGAAGATTTAATCTTATTTTCTATAACTGCTATTAGAATTTAAATACTTAGTCAGAAGTTATAGCGATGAACAAGGATTTTGCTCATACTTCAAAATTGTAGAACGTGGTCCGCATTATAAGCTTTTGTATATAAATACATTTTGAAAATTTTCTAAGTGTTGAGAGGTCGTTCAGGTGCTTCCCTAATGGACGACCTTCATACCCACGGATGACCTCCTGATGGTGGATGACCTTCTTATATTGGGTTAACCTTTTTGGTCATGAACGACTCTATGGACAAACTAGAGATGATCCGATTTCTAGTTCACCATCAGATTATAAAGATAATGGTGTAGCATTTTATGTTAGATTAATTATTTAGGAAATTAGACATCGTTTCAGCATGTTATTATTGCTAATATACTATCAAACTTCATCGTACTATTGAGGCCAATTGGGTTACCCTTAACCCTATCTTAATCTGTTAAATCTTACCTAATTTTATCGTACCAACGTGACCCAAATGAGCTACTAATCATAATCTGCTTTAAAGTTTGACATACATGCTTCCATCTTAACAAGAAAATGTATAGAAATTGAGAGAATATATGAACGACAATTAATGTCTCAATCAATTATTATAAAGTATAGTTCTTTATACCTTTTCTTTTATTGGTTAGGCTACTTCAAAAAAATTCTAGACTTTTTTTTTTTGATGAACAAAAAAATTCTAGACTTTGCGAGCAAGTCTGGAACCTAAAAAAATATTTGGTGAAGATTATTCTGGTGTCTTATAAAAGGGACAAAGTTTATGACCAAGAAAAAAAAAGTCTTTGTTGAATACTTCATTAATCCCCCCTCACACCGGAATATTTTTTACTGCACTAGTCTTAAAAAATTAATATTGGCTTTAGCAAAATACAAATATATTTTTTTCCCCATTGACTATCATTGTAATTGAAATAAAATGATGGATTGTGAAAATTTACGTACCTGCATATGCATACTTAAAAAGAATATTGCTAAGGAATATTGAAAAGTCAATTCAATGTGTTTGTAGCACACACGCATTAGAATACTCATGTTTCTTCCTTATTTTAATCATCTACTATTTATTTGTGCAATGTCTTCCTAAAACTACATCCATAGTATTTAGGCTGCAAATTGAGCAGCAGCCAAAGAAGCTTCAAAACCATGTCGGTAAAGAAGAGTTTGTCTCTAAACAACGCTGAAGGCGCAAAGGGTGATGCTGCAAAGCGTGGACGCTATGATCGCTGCTTCTCTTTCATGGAGGTTTCAGTAGAACCAGGAAAGACACTTAAGGAGATGGACTCCTTCAAGTTGAAGGCTGAGATCAATAGGTGGGCTAAGGCTGTTGTGGCGTATGCCTGGCAGGTTAGTGATAAATTTGGAAGCTCACGTAGCAGCAGTTGAAGGATATGTCATGGCTTATATGTTTCCATCATCATGAAGATCAAGGATTTCTTCTCGATTCTTGGTTGAAGGCTTTATGTTGTGCATTTGTACTGAAGACGGGTTAAATTAATATTTGGTGCTCAATTTCTCTATTTCAAATGATCCTTATACATACAAAAATGTTTTGAAAGGATATGACTTGTCATATAATGGATGGAAAATCATCGGAGTGATCTCCGTTTCACGAAAAATATTTGTTAGATCAGTATTTTCCATCCATCAAATGATGATAAAATCTTTATAAAAAAAAAGGTTTGATTCTAAGGATGATTTTGAAACAAAAGTCAAAGGTGAGTATCAAGTAGGTAATTTAACCTTGAAGAAATGATGGGTTGGTTGATTGTTTGCAATGGGGTTGGAAGTGACAATAATTTGCAACAAAAACTTGGAAGATCTTTTGGGCTATTTCAGTTCAAGCAAGACAAGTTAAATAATGTGGTAGCAATTCACAACTTCGCTTGCAATAGCTTGCATCTGTGGTGAAGACTCCAAAGGAGATGAAGCCTGAAGGGGTTCTAATCTTAAGAAATGTATATGATAATTATTCCATAAAAATTTGATTTTTTTTCCTTGCTTCTGTCATTTTTCTGTTTGGATTATGTAATTACAAAACCATGGATTATTGATGGTTATAGAGGTTTAGTTGAATGCTTTAACAAAGCCTATAATTCAGATGTTATTTAATCAGCATTTTACTTTCAGAACGGTTTGAAATGTAATGGTTGTTAGATGATGAAGAGTTGGATCTTGCAGTGTAAACATATAACATATCTTGTCACTGGTTTGGACGCTACATGCCTTGCATGTGAATGATGTGATGGTCTTTTTGCATCCAATTTCTTCAATGGAATAAGATTAAAAAGAAAAGAAAAGGAAATAATTTTTTTTCTTGAAAATATATATAAGTAGTTTTCAATTGGCAGGTATGCTTAACAAATTGAAAAACCTACGAAGTGATGAAATCTTTTGGATTGAACCCTGAAAAAAAAGTATTTTAATTGACATTTCATATATTAACACGTTATAAGTATAAAATTAAATAGTCATGTCAAAAGTAGTGTAATTCAAGTTTTTCCAACAGAATCGTTCAATATTCAAATCTCTATTCCATTGTAATTGTCGAATTATTAAAATTTTTTATTTTTTATTTATTTTTTTATATTTTTATATAAGTAAAATCTATATAAATGTTGTTACATTATTGAAAACCACTTTTTTTCAAGTTTCAAATTTTAGTTTCCCCTTCTTTTTTATTAATAGCGAAGTTGAAACCTATCTTTTTGTCTTAATATATGAAGGGTGCTAGTATATGTTTGGAAGTTGCTCTTATTGTTAAGTGTTTAATTTCAAGTTTTTATTTTTTTTATTTAAGTTAAAGGATAATTTCAATTTTTTTATAAACCAAAATATTAAATTTAGTATAATTATAAAGAAAGACAAACAAATACATTATCTTACTATACAATATTATTACTTATTTATTTATTTTTGAGAAGGTATTGTGCATTACTTTGTCCTTCATATATTAGCAAATTAAGCAGGGAAAACAAAATTAGGCACTTTAAAGAACAAACGATTCATGCATTTCCTTTGTGTTATAAACAAATTATATACTTGATTTTGTACCACAAGTGCAAGTGTGCAACCAGGGCCGACTCAATAAATTTAAGGGCCTTAGGCGAAATCTTTAAATGGGACCTTTTATTATATTTAATTATAAATTCATATATATTTTTCAATTAAAATTTATTTTTCTTGCTTTTTGAGAGGCAAAATTACTAATTAAATTTTTGCATTCAAGTTTCGCTAACATTTCCTTTTTAATTGGTAATATGGTTAATCCACTTAATCTTTCTTGTGACATAGTTGATCTTAAATAGGATTTTATTAATTTTAATTTTGAAAAACTTATTTATGCGGAAGCAACTGTAACAGGTGTAGTTAGTAATATTCTGAAAGCAATACATGCATTTGGAAAAGATTCTAACCTCTTTATATAATTTAGTACATAAATTAGAGAGTTTTCATTTATTTGCAAAACTTCTTTTAAAACTTTTAGTTCTGAAAATAAATCTAAGCCATCAATATCGGAATAAGTTTAATGTGTGAGAAAATATTCAAGATTAAGAATTTTTTTTTTCAAATTATACAATTTTTTGATGGGATATTATATAATATTATATAATATATTATTACTATTTGGGGCCTATTTATTAGTGGGGGCCTTAGGCCACTGCCTAAGTGGCCTATAGCTTCAGCCGGCCCTGTGTGCAACCCCAATCTAGTTTTATATAGCAGTAAATGTCAACAACTCAGCCGAATTGCATATAAATAATTCGAGCCTATTGAAGCTACAAATGAGCCACCTATGGTACTTGGTTTATGCTTTGACAATTTGGCATCCTTGTGTACTTTACTTGACTAATTAAAAAATAACTCTCTCATATATATATATACATATATTTTACTTTTCTTATCTTTAGGCTTAAGTAATTACAGAAATGAGAAGAATGGTGAATACTTGCACAGAGTTGAAGGGGAAAAATGAAAAAGCCCCAAGCCCTCGATTTAGGTTGAACTTATTTATATATTCTTTTATTGATCATGACTAAAATGTGGGATATATATATATATATATATACACACCCAATCTTACCAAATTTGTTCTTCTCATTGTGTTTGGTATAACAAACCCTACCTTAACAACTCTATCAAGGTTTAGGGGCTCTACTTTGGGATTAATTTCAATCAAGGCGTTATGTGGTATAGCGAATGAGGCCCCTAAATTTTAATCAATATGGTTATTTCTTTCATTGTAATAGTATTAGTTAAACTCAAATATTAGCTAATGAATAAAATAATATCTTTTTATCAAATGAAAAACTAGAAAAAAAAAGAAGAAAGAAGAAAGAAAAATGCTATGTTCACAACATTTTCACAATAAATTCTAAGTATTAAGTTGTTACTAACTGTTATTGGTGGGCAACAAAGTAATTTCAATGGTGGGTTTAAATTAGAACTAGTAACAACTTAACACCTAAAATTTATTGTAAAAATGTTATGAATAAATAACTTTTATAATAAAAAAGCAATTTACAAAAAATTTCATAACAGTTAAGTTGACAAACTTTTACTAGTTCTTATCTAGGTCACCTACTAATATCATATTTTTATTTACTACTATCAATCTGTCACATTAACATGTGTGAAAAGTTTTGTCAAATTTTTTGTGTTTATAGACTTTCTCAAAAAAAAAAAAAAAAAAAAATTCTATGTGGTCAATTAGTAATTTGGCATCTAAAATAAGATAATAGAGTTTAAGTAATATTAAAATTTTTTTTTAATTTAAAAAAGTCATTTAAATATATAAAATGTCTCAATTTAGTTTTTGTTTAAGGCCCCCCAAAACACAAAGTCGCCCCTGGTGTATATATATATATATATATACACTTAAGGAAAAAAAAAAAAAAATACACAAAACCTATTAAAAAAAAAATTAGAGTAAACAAATATGTAGTTGCAGGTAGAAGAACAAAATTCGATGGAAATCAAAATTCATCCACACTCATAAATTTTTTATTTTATTTTATTTTTTTTGGAGAAAGATCCACACTTATCAATTAAGTTTGGGTATACATTCTCAAAAATAAAAAGTTTGGATATAACTATTTCTTTTGTATATGTTTGTTGCAATAATTAATAACGTAACAGAGCAATTAAACAAAGCAATTAAACCATTTTCAGTAACCACTAAAAAAAACAAAAGAAATCATCAGACTTCCATATTCCAAATAGGACCCACGTATTTTATTATTTTTTTTTTGTAAACATACAAAGATTCAAATAATTTTAATCACATAAAATTGAAACTACATCCATCAATTCGAATTCTAAATCTAAAAAATAAGTGTTAAGATTTTTATCAGCTTAGAAATTATAGTAGAAGAAGATAAGAACAAAAAAGAAATTATATTTTTTTAAAAAAAATGAAAAAATAGAATTTGGATTGTAATCAAATTGACAAAATAATAATAATATCTTTAAAAATCTATAAAAAATTTTACAATTTGGTGAAGCCACTTGGCGCAATCACGGCTTCTAAACCCAACTTTTATAGTGTGTGTGTGTGTATATATATATATATATAAAGAAACTATTACATGTTTTAGAAATGTGTGGTTTTTAAAAAGTGTAAACTACTAATACCATGCATTAGTAAGTAATAATTATAAGCAATACTCCATAAATTCAAACCCTCTTTGTCTAAAAAAAGAAAAGAAACAGAGAGCTGTGCGTGTGGGTTGAACTTATTTATAGATTTAGTTTTATAAAATGAAGAACAAAGTGTGATAATTCTTTTTATATTGTTAGGTAAAATACAACATCACGAAACGTGTCAAATGTCATAGTTTAGGGGGGGATTAGTTCCAATAATACTATCTTGATTTGTCTAATATTTTAGTATTTATTTGATAGTTAGTTAGACTTAATAAACTCATCAATCAATGGCTTGGTAAGCAAGGTGGCTTTTTGCTTTGCCAAAGAAACTTCTAAAAATCCAACCGTGCACGCATGCACGTTAATAATAACCTCTCTTTCTTTTCTTTTCTTTTTTTTCTCAGAAAATTCCTATGTATACTATGATCTTACTCATGTCTTAGTCATCACTTTGTTGATTAGCGAGGTGCCTCACCAAGAAAATAGGCATTGCTTTTAGGATTTTTAATCTGATCTTAATAGTAGCATTGGAATGGAGTGAAGAAATATGATAAATTATTATCTAAATTTATTATAAAAATTTACAAATGTAACATCTTCTTTCATCTTGTCTTTAAGATGGTGACATAACAAGCTTTTCTTTGCTAATGAGAACAGATTAGGTTAAACACCCACTTTCAAAAGGCTTGCTTTGATAAGTGGGTTTTGGCTGGTGAGGTCAGCTGCGTAGGTTTTACACAAGTCCTAATAGTTTTTTCTAGAAAGGTTCCTTATATTATGAAATAAATAAATAAAATTTAATCCGTTGATGAAGGGAGACTCTATAATTGAAAGCCATAATTCTTTTTTTTTTTTTTTTTTTTGGGTGTTTTTGTAAATGTGGTTAATTAAATTATTTGTGTATCGTGTGTTCCAGTTAGCTTGATAGTTAAATAAGAAATCTGGAGTTTAATTTCCGCTTACACTAAAAATCAATTGGTATCTTGATTTGATGATAAATAGCTATTATTAAGAGCGAACGCTATAGGTTGGAACTTTCTTAAAAAAGAAAAGAAAAATATTTGTCTTTCTTTTGCTCTTTAGTATTTGTAGCAATGTGCTTTGATTGAGTTAATTGCCAAAACTACTTAATAAAAAGAAGTTGCAAAGAAATTTAAAATTTGTACACTGTGACTCCAATCTAGTTTGTTCTCATGGAAAAAAAAAAAAAAAAACTAATTATATCATCATTTCAGACAAGATGAAAAAAAACATTATACGAGGGATTTTTTTAAAAGAAAAAAATAAAAAATTGGTAAAATATCATATGATTG
Source organism: Quercus lobata (assembly GCF_001633185.2). Lineage (NCBI taxonomy): Eukaryota > Viridiplantae > Streptophyta > Magnoliopsida > Fagales > Fagaceae > Quercus > Quercus lobata. The sequence continues at coordinate 15,729,577 of NC_044908.1, read as the reverse complement.
AAGGAAGAACTAAGGTTAGAATATGAAGTTTACTAAAAAAAAAAAAAATCAATTGGTGCCTTTACATCCAAAAAAATCAATTAAAAAAAAAAAAATCAAATTCTCTAGGCTTAGGTTTACTTTTTAGAAGAATAAAGGCCCAGTAGCCCTTTAAAATTTGGGCCAGATTTCTAACTTTGTAGTTTCATCTCATCTTATTTGTGGGCCCAACATTAAACAAATAAAATAAATTTAAAAAAAAAAAAATTCCTCAAAAGTCGGTGCTTAAGAAACCCTAAGAGCATCTTTGAGAGACAGAGAGCTTCACTGTTAGTCTTCCGAGTCTCCTTTTCCGATTGGTCCTAACCACTAAGGTAATAATAACCTTTTTTCTTGTTCTATTTCCTTAAATAAATTTTCGTTTTAGTTTAGATTCTGTTACTTTGAGATTTATATTAACTGATTTTTGTTTTATTTTTTTTTTTGGATGGAAAATATTGATGCGGTTATGATCTTACGGTTACGCCAATTTCGCAACTAATTTTTGATCCTATTAAAAGCAATTTTAGAAATTTTTTTTGGGGGGCAAAATTGGAACAGATCTTTCAAAAAAAAAAAAATAGTCAACATTTTCAAATTTGGTAAAAAAAGAACGTATTTATTATAGTTAGTTAAATTAGTTATAGGTGTACCTATGTGAATCTTATTACATGGTTGAATGTTATGGGTCCATTTGATGCTACTGATAGTATTACTTGTTGTCATGTTTTTTTGGTAATTCATTGGTGATTATGATTTGGGTTTGCTTTGATTATTTATTCTTTTAGATGAAATTTTGAAGCTGATTATAATTGTAGGGGCAAATGAAATGGTGGGTGATTCTCAGTTCATTGTGTTATACTTAATAAATACTAGTGTTGACAACTTGGGTAGTGTTTTTTCTAATGACATTTATAGTAGTAGTGAAAAAATGACATGTGAATTAAGGAAGTTATATAGAGTCAAACTTTTGGTAGAAAAGAATACATGTGACCAATCTGACTATCTATAATTGACCCCAAAATATTGTGACTAAGGCTTGGTGGTTGTTGTGCATGACGATACCCTCGGCCTCACTTGGAAAGCATATTAGATTGCATCGCCATAAAAATTAGCACAAATTTATTTACTAGGATCTGTAAGCGTGGATATGGAGTAATTTATTAAAGGGTATGTGAATCTTACATGGGTGGCTCATGATATGCTTTTTTTGCTGTTTGTTGCTAGTGGAAATGAGGATATTGAGACTTGTATGTGTGTTAATTTTGTGGGTGCTGGAAATGGCATAGAGCTCTTGGCTTATTTCTTAGTTAGGGTCTCATCGTAGGACTAGTTGCAGTAAAATTTGCAGTTCATGGGTTCTGCTGAATCTGACCTACGATTATATAAAACTTGTCTCTACAAAAGTACTTGTATTTTACATGCATTTATGTAGAATTACTAACTGAGCTTTATAGTGATAAATATTCTTGACAAATTAATGGCTAATTCTCCCAGCTTCTACCCACCTATATATATATATTCACATGGTCCTTTTTTTTGTCTGTGTATGCATTCGTGTTTTGATAATATGCGGAACACATATCATTTGTTGTTGTAAAGTTGTATTTGTATTACTTAATCATTATAAGACTTGTGAATTTATGATACTTCTGTGGTCCTATTTTAGTGGTTTTTGGATTGTAAAGTCCTTTTTTAAAACTAAAAGGTTGATGATACTAATGCATTTTTTTTAAAAAAAACTTTTAATTAACATTTTTCTAACTTTCACCTTTATTGCTAGGCTGGTATTTTTGTTCTAGTCGTGTCTATCAAAACATAAAATGGCAGATGCTCAAGAAACAGATAAGAACATTGAGATATGGAAAATCAAGAAGTTGATCAAAGCATTGGAAGCTGCAAGAGGCAATGGTACCAGCATGATTTCTCTTATTATGCCCCCCCGTGATCAAATATCTCGGGTCACTAAGATGTTAGGTGATGAATTTGGAACTGCTTCAAACATCAAAAGTAGGGTGAACCGTCAGTCAGTGTTGGGGGCCATTACTTCTGCTCAACAGAGGCTAAAACTTTATAACAAGGTTCCTCCCAATGGGCTGGTGCTTTATACCGGAACAATTGTTACTGAAGATGGCAAGGAAAAGAAGGTTACAATTGACTTTGAGCCTTTTAAGCCTATAAATGCATCACTCTACCTCTGTGACAATAAGTTTCACACAGAAGCTCTAAATGAACTTTTAGAATCTGATGACAAGTTTGGTTTTATAGTCATGGATGGAAATGGCACTCTTTTTGGGACATTGAGTGGAAACACAAGAGAAGTGCTTCATAAGTTCACAGTCGATCTACCAAAGAAGCATGGCAGAGGAGGGCAGTCAGCTCTACGTTTTGCTCGTCTTCGAATGGAAAAGCGCCACAACTATGTAAGAAAGACTGCAGAACTTGCCACACAGTTCTTCATTAATCCTGCTACGAGTCAGCCTAATGTTGCTGGACTTATACTTGCTGGTTCAGCTGACTTCAAGACTGAGCTCAGTCAGTCAGATATGTTTGATCCTCGATTACAAGCAAAGATATTGAATGTGGTTGATGTTTCTTATGGGGGGGAAAATGGTTTCAATCAAGCCATTGAGCTTTCCTCAGAAATTCTATCCAACGTGAAGTTTATACAAGAGAAACGCTTGATTGGCAAATACTTTGAGGAGATCAGTCAGGATACTGGTAAATATGTCTTTGGTGTTGATGACACGTTGAAGACTCTAGAAATGGGTGCTGTGGAAACCCTCATTGTGTGGGAAAACTTGGATATTAACAGGTATGTGTTGAAAAACAGTACCACAGGTGAGATTCTTATAAAGCACCTGAACAAGGAACAAGAGGCTGATCAGAGCAACTTCCGGGATTCAGCCACCTCCTCAGAGTTGGAGGTTCAGGAGAAGTTGCCCTTACTTGAATGGTTTGCGAATGAGTACAAGCGGTTTGGTTGCACACTTGAATTTGTCACCAACAAATCCCAAGAGGGATCACAATTTTGCAGAGGGTTTGGTGGTATCGGGGGTATACTTCGTTACCAGCTTGACATAAGATCCTTTGATGAGGTATCCGATGATGGAGAAGTATATGAGGATTCCGATTAAGAGTCAACTGATTGTGGCATAGTGCACTTCTCAAAGGATGTTGTAAAAGTTTGTGCAAGGTATGATGTAGTCTTTATTGCTGCTGCTACTTCAGAGATTTGAGAATACAATCTAAGATTTCACTGCTTCAGGATTTATTTTACTGCTCAACCATTGGATATGTAATGATACCAATTTGGCACTGTTCTTTTTATACTTTTCTTGCCTTGATTCTCTTCTGCAGTGTTTGGGAACTTTTGCATTGTCCTTTGTATTCCTCAAGTTACAATTGACAGGCTTTACCAAAGGAAGTTGGTCTTAAGTTTAATCCGGGAATCCAAGACCTGGCTAGATTGTTTTTATGGTTGCTCGAAACTTTCCATTGTTGTGTGATGACATAATATTGAAGGGATTTGGACCCAGCAAATGCTTGTTACATGGTATTAGAACCTTGTTTCAGTAATGTTGTGTGTATGTCATGGTTTTGTTTTGCTATAAGGCGATGCCCTTTCCTGTGGTTTTCTCTTGCTGACTTCATGGTGGAGTTCAGACAGATTAAATGTGGCCTATAATACTTTTTTTGATAAGTAATGTGGCCTTTAATACTTCATATTCTTTGTTGTTGGCAGAGAGTTTATATATGTTTGATGCATGCTCTAAGTGGAAAATTGAAATTAGAGAGCAATGAATTTTAGCCTATCTCAAACAAAAATGTTGAAAAATAAAAATAAAGAATTCCCAGTAGTGTGATTTCTCTCTTTTTGATTGGACTAAATTGCAGGAAGATCTTCATGATATCAAACTTTGGTGGTATCCTTTTGCTGCGGAGCCTAGGGATTGATATGCATGGCCAAATTTATCATGCAGGGAAGGATTTTGTTTCGTCTGTTTGGGTTCAAGAGAGGATATAAAGGGCTTGGGAGCGATTCTTCCAGTTATATTGCCTGTTCATTGAAATGGTTTTTGGTTTTTACATAACTACCAAGGTTGTGAGCAAAACCAAAACCTAAAGATCCCATGGTTTTTGTTGGCCATCAAAGTTCAAAAATTCAAGTTTTGTTCTTGAAGTGTGAATATGGAAAATATGGTGATTCCAACAATAAGAAAAATTAGGGGGTGTATGGTATTTTGAATAATAGTTTTCAGTGTTTAAACAATATTACATGTATTTTTACATTTTTTCCGCCTACACGTATTTCTAAAAGATACAAATAACGTTATTAAAACAATATTACCAAACGAGCCATACTCATTGTAAGTAGGGAATAAGTGGCGCGAGGGGCAGTGATTACACCTGCAAGTTGTTGGTGGTGTCTATTTTTTTATTTTTTATTTTTTTTATGGATTAAAAAAGAGGGAAAATAAAGAGGAGAAATCAAGCTTGAATTAAAACAAATGAACAAATATCCAAAATCAAGTGGACCGGGTTAGTAAGGGTTGAAATTCCGCTATGCCTGAAATCAATAGGCAGCATTTTACATGCAAAACAGTGGCATTTCTTTTGTACGATTCCATCATAGGAAAAACCGAAAAAGACCATGAACAAAATTACATGACCATCGTTGCACCACAGCTAGCGGGTAGCAACTCAACAACAGCAAATTGTACAAATATTGATTTTGTCAAATTCATTTTATAACATAAATAACATCTAAGAATTTGGAGACTAAGGTTTGTGGTTATTGTTGTATCATACTATACACAACATGTTTTTGAATAAACTTTCTTGTGACGCATTGTTTAGATCTAGATAATGTACAAAAGAATAAAAAAAGAAACGAACCCATTTGATGTTGTGCTAGTTTGTAGTGAGTCAAATTGGCATGGAAGATTGGATTTGCCACAGTAACTGGGAGCATCAACAAATTTGATGTATATATATTTATCAAAACTTTTCTACCTTGTCTTTTGTGTTTTTTTTGGGTCAATTATAATACAGATAACAACTGTAAAAAAAGAAAAAAGAAAAAAAGAAAAAAACAGGAGAATATTTTCTAAGGCTCTGCTTAGAAAGATCACATCTTGCTTTAAATCCTCCTCATAAATGAAGCATGCATTCTAGAAATCCCTATGCAAAATTTTCCTAAAAGAAAACTATTATCCACCAAAGTGTAGAACAAGATTGAGCCAAATGTACAAGAATTCTCTACATGGAGACCTCAAAACTTTGATCAGCTCCAAAGAACTATTACAGGAAAAAACCTCTGGTTCCTTTTCTTCTTTTGTGCCATAAATGCAGTGGAGAAGAAATTGAGAAGGTCACAAGTCATTCTTCTCACTCTCTTTTACCTTGCCAAACATCTTTCTGCCACCAGAAATGGTTCTCAAGAGCTGTTTTGAACACACATCCTGTGCCTGTGTGGCATTTTTCACACGATTGGCTCTAACCCACGCAGGTTCCTGCCAGAAAACAAAGTTCCATATGACCTTTAGTTTACTAATACCCAAAAATCTTAATTCAAATTATAGTATTATACATATTCTACATAAGAGAAAAGGATATGGAAAAGAAGATACTTTACAAAAGAGACAAGAGTCACCTCAGGAACAAAGCGGGAGAATCCAAACTTAATCAACAGGAGGATATGTTCAATGACCAAAATTATTGCAAGTCCAGGCTCTATGCTCCATTTCCCCTCATGATCATAAAACCATGCTAGAAATGCGCAGTTGGTGCATATTGACATTACTATCAGGAACTGAAAATTGAAGAGACATACTAAAATCAGTTGGGCATTGATAGAGTACATAGAAAACCCTCTTTAGATTTGCATCTAGTGTGGAGTTTTGAAAGAATGGGGGAAGTTTTAGGAACAGTGAACAGACAAATCAATGATTTCTGCTTTGTGGATTTGAAAACGTTTGTATGAACTATGGATGTGTGATTTTTCAGTCCATCATAGTGTTGCATCTACACGATCACACCCATCTAGTTTGTGTTGTCCTAGTATTTTAAAGGTAGAAATAAGCGTAGATATTTTTCTTCCAAGAGTATTCATGATAAAATAGTTCTCACATCCAGATAATTAAGTACCTGAAAAATGTTCAGCCAAGCACCAATCGTCGTGGCAGCACGAGGGACAGGCCTTTTTAACATGGCAAGCAGCTTTAATGCATCTGTTCTAATTTCTGTAATGTTGTTCTGCAAATTGTGGAACTTCATCATTCACTTTACTTTGAATCAAAACAAACTCAAAAATAAAATAAAATATAAGGGAAAAGAAAAAACACATGGTGGAAGTACAACAAAAAGCATTTATACCAAAGTAGCAAAGGCAAATGCGAGGGGGAATGCACAAGCAAACATCATGATCATTCCAAACTGTAAAGCCAGCTCCAAACAGTCTGCAGGTGAATCTTGATAATCAGTCAAAATGGAAATATTATGAGAATATCATGATTGATTTAAAAAAACAAGGAAGAAAACCTTTCGAGTTCCAATTTCCGTGCCTACAGAACACATGAATTCTTCAGATCAAATTAACAAGCTAACATTATCACTGGAACTTTAGAGAAAAAGAAAGACCAAAATATCTAGTACAAATTAATGAAGTAAGTTGATGCAAACCTCACATGAAGCATAAGTGTCCATTTGGGAATTGCTTATTTGCATATTGTTTATCAAAAGATATAGTTTTTGGTAACTTTTATGTTAAATGTGTTACAAAAAGTTAAAAGCTAGATTATTTGCAAAAATGCTGAGACGTGCCAAAGTCGAAACTTTTTTAACAATTCCCAAATGCACACTAAGTTTCATGCATATAATTCCAATCCAATTTGACAATTCTAACTCAACCAAAACTTTTCTCCAAAACAGTTTATAAAAATGATATTTATAGTACTTTGAGAAACCAAAAAAAAAAAGCATATAATTGCATATGATTTCAAAATGAATCTGGTTTTACAGTATAAATTTATTTGGCATATTACCATCAAACAGCCCATCTTCAAGCTCCTCACCAATGCTTGCTGTGTAAGAAGGTTTCAGGTACTCTTTCTCTACTCTTGAAGAAAACTGGATCTTCCCTGTTGATGATCCTTTTTCACGTCTTTTCTTCTTTCTTGACAACGGAACGATGCATCAAGCCATGTTCAGGTAACACAAAAAGAACGTAAAATTAAGCATGCCCCCAAAAGGCTAAGTTGTCAAGACATGACAGCAGACAGAAGGAACTTACCGGACTCTGTATTTTTTGTAGCTGTACTTAAGATAGGGTAAAGAGTTCTCCAACAAGTTCTCCAAAACCTGGATAACATTTCCAGTTCAAGAGCATATCAAGCCAAGCAATAGTGAAATCTAAATTAAAAGAATCCAAACAAAAAAGGATCTACTTCACCTCAGATATAAGAAGACGCTGAATCAAGACTTGGCGGAGAGTCAAAAAATTGCGGTGCAAGAGAGCATGATAGAAAACTCCAATATATGTCTGCATGAAATAAAGACCAAAGACCTGCAAGAGCAATTATGGTCTTGAAGTGCAGTAAATCTCCCATAAAGAGACAAGAAAAGCCACAAGGGATGTATGAAAATTCTAGTCAATACCTTGTAGACCAAGCTGTCAGCCCTTTTTTCTGCAGTTTCATTGTTTTCATACTTAATGAGCTTAACCGATATCTTACCTCCAATCCGTGTAAAACGCTGAATAGCAAACAGATAAACAGCTGTCAGCCCAAACCTGAAAAGAAAAATTTAAAAAGTGTCATCTTCATTAACAAATCCAAGAAGAAATTTATACAATATTAAAAGAAATTGGAAAAAGGGGTTTTAGCATGAAAATTTGGGGAAGATCACTTAATAGAATTTTTTTTTTTTTTAAATGTCCATCCCTTCATGTAGAAAGCCTAAACCTGGACAACGGAAATAGATTTTGAATAGCAACAGATAAGCATCTGAGTCTGTATGACAAGGAATTGGCTGGTGGCTAGGGTTGTGGACCTCACCTTGATAAACCTTCTAAACCTTCATCTTTCTTATGCCAAAAGAAGCCTTGAGGTTTAAATAAAATCAATGGAGAAAGACTGGATTTAAAGAAAGGAATATTATGGATAGAATCTTATAATACTCAAAAAGGAAGGTTCATGTAGGTGGTTTGTGGTAGCATCATCATCTTACTCAGACAACAGAAGTAGAAGATGGATATAACTTATATTAAATTGACTTAAGAGAACACATGATGAAGGTATAAGAGAGCCATAGACATTTGGAGGGTTGAGTAGAAGAGAACTCGAGAACACACATTCTTGTTGTTGCCAGTAAATTATCAACATAATTTCGTTCATTAAGAAACATTATATTAAGGGGGAAAAAAACCTAAATGAAAATAACTGAGACTCTTACTTCATAACATCAGAGGCAATAACCTCGTAAAGATGAGCATATGCCAACTCAAATGGCAGCTGAAGGAATATAATACTCATGATAACTATAGCATCATTTCTGAATCTCAGGAGATGTCCAAACCACTCACTTCTTTGGTACACTTCTTTCTCATTTGTTTTATCAGTCCCCCATTTTCTTAATGCTTTTACAGGTGACTGTAAGGAACCCCACTCCATGCCCAGAAGTTTATATCCGGGCTCCACTCCAACTGAATAACTGATTTGCCATCTATAAAAGCAAAACCAAGACAGAATGACATGAAGGATACCAACGTATAATTGACAAAACACAGTAGGAAAATAGGAAGAAGGATCTAATATTTCAGTACATAATTGACTAACCTGGCCAAAAGGGCGGAGTTTTTACGTTTCCAGAACTGGGAAAACATTACAGCCCATAATATTATGCCTATGAAGAAAATAGGGAGCACCAATAACTGCAATGACCTGGAAAAGGCATTTAAGGAAGCAACTTATTTATTTATAAGCAATATTGTACCAGATTCTCAAATATACAAAAAAACATTAACAGCCTGCAGGCACATTAAGAGGTAGTGTAGCCAACCCAAAATCAATCAGCTGCACAGTGATAGCAAATGCAGCTGGGAAGAACATCCATCGTGTATACATTCCAAGGAAAGCAAAATAGATTGCAATCTGCAAAGTATTAATTCCTTGTTATAATTGGCAAAGACATTATAAGAAAACTGACAAAAGAACTATAAATAAAGCTATAGTTACCTTTGCCCCAAAATATGAATAAATCTCATCGATTGGTTGGTCTGTAATGTCCCACCAGTTCAGTGCCCAATTCTTAAGGAGTTTCTTCCTCTTCATTTCATCTATCAACCAAAAGTCATCTTACTTTAAAATTCAGATGGTACCAGAACCACAATATTTTTGTGATAAGTTAATCATACCATGCAAAGGAAAGACTTGTTTTATGAAATGCACTGATTCCAATTTTGGAACTAAATTTTCACCAACTTCCCAGCAGAACTCTTTTCCATCATACGTTAAAGTTACAGCTGACTTGCTCTTGTTCACCTGTAAATTTCAGTCTGTATATCAGCTTTACTAATAAATCATGTTCAAACTACATGTTGGGAAAATAACTTTTATATATCATATATAAGGTCATAATATCAAATATTAGAGCCATCAGTGTACTGTGGCAATATGAAACCAATTTATGAAAAATTCTAAAAAGAATTATAAAGGCATGTATGCTGGTTGATTGTGGTGTAGGAAATACTTCCATTCAGTGGATGGAAGGTAAATTTATATTTAGTGAATTAATATTCATTTAAAAAAAAAAAATCATTGCAATATTGATTGCCTTCATATAGCATACCAAATTTGCTTAATAATAGAAGCAAAAAATGTAGGAAAAAAAGGGAGGGGGAGGATATCATGATAAGGAATGGTATGAGTGTGGAAAAGTTGACTCACAATCCCATATATTAAGTGATTGTAGCAATGAAAACGCTCAAACCAACTGAACAATGAACCATCATGCTGTTTCACAAAAGCATCAACCTCCTCCCATTCAAATTGTAGATCCATACCTGAGATAGAGTAGAGCATATTATATTTTCTAGTAAGATAAACTGCATACCTTTTTTTTTTTTTTTTAATGAAAATCAAAGAGCTCTAGTACTCATAAGAGAGGACAAATGAAACATGTCAAATTAGACAAGGAAAAAATGTCAGCTAGAAACTGCATTATCATTACCAATATGGGTCCTTTTCTTTAATTTTAACTCAGCAGCAGCCCTCCCCAAAGTCTCCAAAGGTGCTGCCAGCTGAAATAATAAAGATTGATAAAATCAGCAGCTCAACTTAGCAAAGAGTTAACTTAAATTGCTTAAGGTTCAGGTCAGCCAGAAGGGATGTATGGTGCAAAAATGTAGAATGAAATATTGCCAAATTGCATAAATTTTCTCTATGTCAACAAAAACTAAAACATCAGAAACAACATTTTCTCACCCTTCTCTCTCTCTTTGAGGGACATGAAGGTCCTAAATTAGAAATTAATCTGCTCCTAAGGGTTTAAAGAGCATGCTAGTAAATCCTCATCAGAATAATCAATAGAACAAATTAATACCACGAAATTGATTCCACAGCAATTACCTACCCTATTAACTAATACATCACAGCGAAGAAACACCTAAAATGCATATAGAACGTGCATACACATAAGATTAAATGCACATAACACCTCAAATTCTGGAATGTACATACATACATACATGCACAAACATGAGGATTCATACGGAAATTAAAATAATTTAGCTTCCTAGTAAGCCACATCCATGAACCACAAAGGAAAGAAGATTCTTGAGCTATACCATAAGATTCAACAATATTACACAATGTAAATGGTATGTACCAGCACAAGGCATAAAAAAAATATCACTAATTAACAAAGATTGTAGGAGAGCTAAGGAGACAAAGTAGAAGATAAAACCTTGATGAACTCATCAGCAACACCTTGGACTCTCTCAACAATCAAACCAACCTTCGTGAACTCATCAACAAGAACCTCCAAACAGTTACAATCCTCATTTTCTTCCTCCACATTCCTCTTTGGAACCACCACCCCTATTTCAAAAGCAGTTTGCTCCTCCTCGATTCTATTCATTTCCAGTCCCTCCCACCCACCCACTCCACCCCCAAAAGCAACCAAAAAAAAAAAAAAAAATGTAAAACAAAACACCAAATCTTCTTCAACAACTCAAACAGGCAAAAGGGTTTCCAAAATTAGTAACAAATGGCTCTTAAATCAACCAAAGATTTGATTTTTCTTGTTGGAATGGCTGAAATAGCCAAATGGGTCTACTTCTTTTGGACCAAAGGGATACTTTACCAACCAAAGGCATGGCTCTTCTACTAAAATGACTCAAAAACCGAAATGGGTGTAGGAATCCAATTCAAAAAAAAAAAAAAAAAAAAAAAGAGGAAAAAGAAAAAGAAAAAAAAGGCAAATGGGTCTCTATTTGGGATAAAAAAGGCTGGTACCAAGTAGCAACCTTACCAAACAGAGAAGTTTTTTTCGAAACGACAAGTTGGGTTCTTGATAAAACCAGCAACACCGTTACAAAAACGGACAGACAGAGAGAGAACTGAGAAGTACATTGTTAACACAGGTGTCTGAGGAATCGAGAATTTGGGAGTGAGACATAGGAAAACGATAAAAGGGAGCTGACACGTGGGTTTGTTTCTGGAGTTTGTTTCTGCCTAATTATCGGAACAAATCACCTGCAATGCATTGATATTAAAAAATGATACATGTCATAATCTTAAAGGTATGCTATTGGATATTGGAGCCCACTCTCCCTCTTCCTTTAGCATAAATAGTAAAAGGTTCGTTTTAATGGGTGTTTTACCATTTTTAAAGCAATCTTTTATAAATTATTTTTAAAAAGTTTTGATAAAGTGAAAAATATAAAAAGTCTTAAAAAAATTAATTATTTTTTCTTTCATAAAATTTTTTTAAAAATATTTCTTAATTTAATGTCCGTACCCATCTGTTAATTTTTCTTAGATGAGATTGATATAAGACCAAAAAAAAAAATTAAAAAAAAAACTAGTTTATCTCCAATTAAGTAAGTTTTTATTTTGAGGACCAGTTAAGAAAATTAGGTTTCAAATCCTAAATAATTTGGATAAAAAATGCATTATTTTTAATTGGACATGGCTTGAGTTTCTAGCAAAAATATTGGTGTTTTGAGTATGAAACAAAAATACTTGTGTAAAATTTGTCACATGTTTGTATTGTGTTGAGCCACTAAATCAGAGTCTTATCCATTTATAATCTCATTGTTTGTACAAATTCATTTGACATTTTGACAAATTTTATGTGTTTGGGGTTAATTTAATTTAATTTTTTTTGGTTTATATTGTTTGTAAATAATTTGGATAAAAACTCAATTATATCTTTAAAAAGTTGAGGTTCAAACAATTTTCAACTAAGTAAAAATGCGTTTTTTTTTTAATAATTTTTTTTAAAGCTAACACTTTCACTTTAAGAAGCATTTGGAGTAATTTGTTGGCTGAAAGTCAACAAAAATTAATTATTCTTATAAAATTGGATTTTTTTTAAAATGTTCCAAAATAAATAAGATAAAAAGTTAAAATAAGTAAAATAATTCAAACTCAAATTTTAATATATAAGTATGTTTTTATTATAACTCACGTATATTCCTCTTTTAAGCAATTTGCAGATTTGGAGGAATGTTTTAGGAATCAAAGACTCCAACCAATACTTTTTCCCCAAAAATTTTAAAAAAGAAGTCAAAACAATTAAAAAGAGGAGGGAATAATGCGGCACACTAACACCGTCCCCATTAATTGTTTTGCACGATGCTGGCGTTGAAATGGAGCAACGCTGATAATCCGTGGGCCCGCATCACAATTTAATTTGGAGTATTTGTTTTGGAGCCCACACGGTTTAAAACTTGCGAGTTGGGAGTGGTTTTAATGCAATCTTCTTACCAGTTTTTTTTAAGGAAAATGCTAAAATCAGTGTAAATTTTACTGTTAAAAGGAAAGTGACAAAAATTAGTACATATAGTAAAATTTAAATTTACGCAACAGATATTAATAATAACTTTTTTCATAATTTGATAATTATAATAAAGAGGAGGATTTGGACCCTTTTATTCCTTTCCATTATAGAGGTACTAATAGGATATAGACTAGGTCTGTTTGATTTGAACTTTTTAGTTGTAGTTGGTTTAAAACTCTCATTTTGACATAATAAATAAATTAATAAAAAATAATGTCTAAAATTGTGAGACTTCTAATAACAAAGTATTAGAAAGTCACTTAATAGTTTTAAAATTGTGGTTTAAAACTCTTAATGTTATTGAGTAATAGTTGGTTTAAAACTCTATAGATTTATGAAAAGTAGTCAATATTTGGTTTAAAACTCTTCAGTTTGTTGAGTATTGGTCAGTTTATATAATACACGTGGTTTTTTTCTTCTCCTCGAGGTAGGAGCATTTCCCTCTCACCCCGAGTGAGTACTTTTTCCACTGAGTAGCGCCGACGAGTGGACCCTCATCTCTTATTCTAATATTCTTCTTCTCTGCCCTCTGCTACCTACAAACCTGCTACCTACGACCCTCACCTTTTTATTAATTTCTTCTTTGTTTTCATGCTACCTACGACCCTCTATTTCACTGACCATACAAAACATCCATAATCACATCTATTTTCATTTCTTTGGTGCCCTTGAAACACATTTTCCTCCCCTTTGCGGGAGCATTTCTTCCCACCGTGAGTGAGTTTTCACTTTCTCACCTCTTTTTCCTCTACGTCAATTACATACGGGGACTGGAGGGAGACACAAAGCCTTGGCTTTGCCTCTGGTAAAGTGTCATGGAGTCCGAAATATTAGATCGTATCCAGCGAATGCAATTAACGGCGGACGAGGATGAAGCCATTACAGTACGTCCGTTGAGGAGAAAGCAGATCCTAGAAGAATATTCTCTGAGTTTAATTGGGAAGTTTCTTACAACTAGACCGATTAATATTAGAGCCGCCAAGAACTTACTGAGATCAACGTGGAAACTGGGGGAAGACCTGAAGGTGGTGGAACTAGGCAACGGACTATTACAATTCAAATTTGCAATGGAGAGCCAACTAAACTGGGTTTGGAGCAATGGGCCTTGGTGTTTTGATAACCACATCCTTGCCATGCGGAGATGGGAAAAAGGTATGAGTACCAGAACTGTGACTTTCACCCACCTACCGTTTTGGATCCAAGTTTGGGACCTACCGTTCGACTTAATCACTGAAGAAGCTGGACACGATATTGGGCGAGGACTGGGCAAGGTGATTGACGTGGACTGCAAAGCTCTCAAAACTGACCAAGCCCAGTTTCTCCGAATTAAGGTGGAGGTACCATTAGACAAGCCATTGAGGCGTGGAGGACCAGTCGTTAGTCCTGAAGGCGACGAGGCAAAAGTCGCTTTCCGATACGAAAGATTGGTCGGTTGGTGTTTTGCTTGTGGAAGGATAGGTCATGAGTGCAAGGAGTGCAGGGTGGCCACTGAGGTTGAAAAGTGGGAGAAGCCGTATGGGGAATGGTTAAAGGCAGGCACTCGCGGCAGACCGGAAACACTGAGAAACAACCAGAGAAGATCAGATCAGAGCCGGTGAGAACCTGAAGCTAAGACGACTCCACCACCGAGGCCAGCTGGACCTTCAGACACATTAAAAGCTGATGCGTTACAGCCGCAAATTCCAGAAACTGTCCTACCTAACTTGACACATACGTTTCAGCATTTAAAGCCTGCAACCACACCAATATCCTCTCCAAAAATGTTACAGAATTTAACGCCAACATTCCCACCAAAATCAGCCCCAGCCACGCTACCTAGTGATCAAATAATTAAGACACCGGATATTACGCCAACTCAAAATCCCACCATCATGGAGATCGAAAATCATGGAGAGGAACTTTATTCCGTACCTATTAGTTATGGGAGAAATAAAGACACAGACACGTGCCTTACTGTAGCCATACGTGCACAAGAAGATAACCCACAAGAAAAACACAAAGCCACGTGGAAAAAAATTCCTAGACCAAAACAAAACACCACTAACCCAGTAGACAACTCAGAAGGGATGAACTCAGTGGGAAAGAAGAGACAAATATCTTATGCAGCCTTTGACGATGCTCAAGGTAACAAAGCAAAGACCAAACGGCTCAAGGTGGTGGCCGACCAAACACAACCTACTATCCAAACGGTGGAGGCTGTGGCACAGCCCCGCCAGTCACAATGATTATCATAGGGTGGAACTGCCGGGGGCTTGGGAACCGCCGGGCAGTTGAAGTTCTTGCCGAATTGGTGAGAAGCAAAGCTCCCACAATTTTGTTTCTTATGGAAACAAAACTAACAGTTCAAGAGATGGAGCCAATAAAGGTTGAGTTGGGCTTTCAATCAATGTTAGCTGTGTCTAGTGAAGGAAGACGAGGAGGTCTGGCATTGCTATGGAAATCCGGGGTGGTCATTGATACAAACACCTACTCCCCACACCACATTGACGCACAGGTTCTCCCTCCCTCTGGCCAACCGTGGAGGCTAACGGGTATCTACGGCTATCCCGATGAACAGAAAAAACCAAAGACATGGAGGCTTCTTCGTCACTTATATAGTCGGTCAACACTTCCATGGGTGTGCTTGGGAGATTTTAACGAGATTTTGAGCTCGGATGAGAAAAATGGTGGACAGCCAAAGCCATTGCCTCCCATGCTAGAATTCCGACGTACCCTACTATTTTGTGGACTGATTGATCTTGGGTATAGTGGATACAGGTATACTTGGCGGAATGGGCGAGATGAGGAGGCATTTGTGGAGGAGAGGTTGGATAAAGTGTGTGCAACGGTCACTTGGTCGGAGTTGCACCCGAGGGCAAAGGTGTTTCATTTGACAACCACGTATTCCGATCATGATCAGGTACTGTTGGATACAACACCGGTCAATGCTCCTACTCCTCGACGTCGACACAAACTCCGTAGGTTTGAAGAGAAGTGGGCGTCTCACCCGGAGTGTGAGCAAGTGATCCGAACCTCATGGACCCAATCTCTACCCTCGGGCAGCCCCATGAACCGTCTGTTTGAGAAAATCAAGAAATGCCGATTAGACCTGGTGGCTTGGAGTCGAGTAGCTTTTGGTAACACACGGCATAGGCTCAATGAAAAGAAGCAGGAGCTGGAGGAATTGGTTGAGCATGGATATGGGCAGAACCTACACCGCATCACTGAGTTGAGAAGGGAGATTAATACCTTGCTGCACCATGAAGAGGTGTACTGGAGACAGCGCTCGAGATCATTATGGCTCAAAGCAGGGGATAAGAATACTCAGTTCTTCCACCGTAGGGCAAGTCAAAGACATTTGAAAAACACGATAGAAGGGCTACAAGACAGGGAGGGGATATGGCAGACAGACTTGAGCAGAGTTAGTGACATTGCCGAGGAATACTATACTGAACTTTTTACCACTTCCCACCCTAGTGGCATGGAACAGGTCCTGGAAGCAGTAGACAAAGTAGTCACTGAGGATATGGCAAACCATATGACTCAACCGTACACTGAGGAAGAAGTAAGAGTGGCTCTGTTCAGTATGCACCCATCAAAATCACCTGGATCGGATGGTATGTCTCCTTTCTTTTTCCAAAAATATTGGCATATTGTAGGGCATGATGTAACTCTTGCTATATTATCTGTTCTGCACTCTGGTGGGCCCTTGAAGAAAATGAACTTCACACATATTGTCCTTATTCCCAAAAAGAATGACCCACAGTCTATCACAGAATACCGCCCCATAAGCTTGAGCAATGTTGTCTCACGGGTTGTATCCAAAGTACTAGCTAACAGAATAAAACCTATATTACCTAATGTTATTTCTGATGCCCAAAGCGCTTTTATCCCTGACAGACTCATTTCAGATAATACTACTGTGGCTTTTGAGATGCTTCATAGGATGAGAAATAGGAGGAAAGGGAAGACCGGTTACATGGTAGTCAAGCTAGACATAAGCAAAGCCTATGATAGAGTGGAGTGGGAATTCCTCCGGCTGATCATGATGAAGATTGGGCTGCCTGAACAATGGGTAAACTTGGCTATGGAAACGGTACGAACAGCCTCATATTCTATACTCATCAATGGGGAACCAAAGGGCTTTATCACACCAACTAGAGGCACTAAACAAGGTGACCCATTATCTCCATACCTCTTCCTACTTTATGCTGAGGGGCTGTCCTCCTTGATTCGGAAAGCAACAGACACCAATCGGTTGAAGGGCATTTATTCTTGTCGAGGTGGGGTACGTATTTCTCACCTCTTCTTTGCGGATGACAGCCTACTATTTTGTGAAGCGAAGAGTGGGGAATGCCGCCAACTACTTGATATCCTTACACAATATGAGAAGGCCTCGGGGCAGGCCATAAATAGAGCCAAAACCACACTCTTTTTCAGCCAAAATACAAGCCATAAGCAAAAAGAAGAGATACGGAACTTGATGGGGGCACAATTCATGAATAATTGTGAAAGGTATCTTGGGTTGCCCATGGTTGGGGGTAAATCAAAGGTTGGCACGTTTAAGGAGGTCCAAGAGAGGATAACAAGAAAGGTGATGGGGTGGAAGGAAAAAACCATATCAAAGGCGGGTAGGGAGATTTTGATTAAGTCAGTGGCCCAAGCAATTCCCACATACTCCATGAGCATTTTCAAATTTCCTGGAAAGGTGTGTGATGGTGTTAACTCAATTTTGGCCAAATATTGGTGGGGACAAACTAGGAGTGAGAAGAAGATTCATTGGATTAATTGGAAAAAAATGTGCACACCCAAAAAGAAGGGAGGTATGGGGTTTAGAGATTTTCATGCTTTTAACCTTGCTATGCTAGCAAAGCAAGCTTGGCGACTTGTCACCGGAACACATTCCCTATTTTATCGAGTGTACAAAGCCAGATATTTCCCTAGGTGCTCTTTCATGAAGGCAGAGTTAGGCCACAATCCATCATTTGTTTGGCGGAGCTTACTTACTGCAAGGGACTTAATTAGGGAAGGCTCTATATGGAGGATAGGGAATGGGCAGAGTATAGCAGTTAGTGACAAAAATTGGCTGTCCCACTTGCTTGTGTTTAAGCCAGGAGCAAACACCAACCTAAAAGTAGGTGACCTCATCCACCACGAAACCATGCAATGGAACCGACCTCTGATACAAGCCACCTTCATGCAGTCCACGCAAAACACCATCCTGCGCACCCAGCTCAACAACACACATGCCCGAGATAAACTATGCTGGAAAGAAAATAAAGCACAACAGTTCACGGTCAAAACAGCCTACCAAGTGGCACTCTGTATGCGCCGTGACTCAGGGCTGAGCACTCAAGTGTAAGAGATGAAAAGCGGTTCTGGAGCAGGATTTGGAAGTTGAATGTACCACCTAAAGTGCGAAACTTCGTTTGGAGAGCATGCAAAGACATACTCCCTACCTGAGCAAACCTTTACCGGAGGAAAGTTCCAATAGATCCGCTGTGCTCAATTTGCGGACTGACAGATGAAACGGTCGGGCATGCACTTTGGGAATGTCCTCTAGCCAGAAATGTGTGGGCAGTGGCACGTGGGAGATTGCAGAAGTGTGTGGCGACTGCACAAAGTATCTTCCTATTAGTTCGTGACCTAGAAGAGAAGTTCACGGGGGAGGAGTTGGAAGCATGGGCAACGGTGGCATGGGCCATTTGGAACGCCAGGAACAGATATTGCTTTGAAGACAAGCAGACCCAACCAGCGGACATCCTACAGGGTGCTATGAATCTTTTGCAGGATTACCAGAGGCTAAGTTGGCACATGGCAGAACCAAGCTGAACATGGGGAGGGACAGCACGCTCTGCACCTGAAGGGACAGTGCACTATACGTGTTTTTCTCTTTTCAATTGTACTTTTTTCAAACCCAACGGCTATAGTTAGGCCTTAGGGTACTGTATACTTAATAGGGGTCAAAACCCAATTTTTATATTAATAAAAGTCCTATCTTCACAGTCAAAAAAAAAAAAAAAAAGAGTATTGGTCAGTTTAAAAATGTCATTTTCACATAAAAATAAATGATTAGTAAGATTGTAAGACTACCAAAATTTTCTGAATTTGCTTAGAAATAGAGATCATTCGTGAGATTAGTTTTTGGTTTTAAAAACCACGGCATACAATTTAGAAACCTTAAACCTTGTCCTCGTGAGTCTGACAAACAGTTTTGAAGGAAGGTTATGGAGCAAGAAGTAGAAGTTAATGATGGTGTAGATGCGGTAGTTGACGATCGTATATCTGCATTGCCAGGAGTTGTTCTTCAACACATCCTTACATTACTCCCCACCAAACAAGTTGTTCAATCAACCCTATTGTCCAAGAGTTTGAAACACGTATGGAATACATTCCCAATTCTGATATTTGATCAAAACTATTTTGAATCAAACTGGGGTTGTACAGAAAGCAAGAGAAAGTGTCACTTATGCAATTTTGTGGACAATACAAAGTCACCGAAGGCAGACTACGTATAAACAACTTTACACTCGTTAACAAATTCTTGAACACTAGACGGAAACAGATGTCTCGTGTTAACCGCTGGATTAGCTTAGAGCTAGATCTTAACTTTGAATGGTTTGGTCAGATGTGTTATCGTTTGCCTCACAGTGTTTTGGTTGCAAAATCAATAACTGTGTTGACATTACTTGGCTGTAGGTTGGAGTCAACTTGTGGTGCTATAAACTTACCATCTTTGAAAAAACTCTCTTTATTGTGTGTTTATGCAGATGATCAAATCATTCAAAATTTACTTGCTGGGTGTCCTGTCATAGAATACAAGAAATTTGATCGATGTTCTGGGTTTGAATGTATAAAATTGTCCAATATTCCTTATCTCTTGGCAATTAAGGTACATTGGAATTCAACAGTTAGGAAACTTGAGTTGGATTATTCCAACTCAAGCCTTTATCCTGCATCTGTAGACCAGATTCTACAATCAGAAATTACCGAGAAATGGCTATATGAACATCTTTCTGGACTTCCACTCCTTGAGCACTTAATACAATTAGGCTGCTATGATTGGGAAAGAATTGAGATTTCAAGCCATCGTCTCAAAATATTCAAAGTCCGGTTGAAATCAAGATTGATGCTCCTAAATTATATAGACTCTCATATATGGGTGGTTCTATAAAATCCATTTCCTCAAATGCTTTAGCTTCATCTCATGCTATGTGTGTGTTTGAATAACGTAAAATTATTTGTGTTTGCCTTTTTTTTGGTCCTGTGCACTGTTCATGAACCAGCTTGTACGGAAAAACTATTTATAACTTTAAAACTATGTCCCACAAGCACTATTCATAGTTTAAAAATTATTTTGCTACAGTATTTTCAGCAATAAATTTTCGGTTTTTAGCAATAAGTGGTATCCAAACAGACCCTATCTATAATTTTCCAAGAGAGATGGCTTTTTCTGCTCCTTCAGATGTTGACAAGATTGAGTTCCTCTCAAAGCTAAGTAATTCAACATTATTGGAATTGATAATTGAATCCGCCAAGGTATTTATAGATTTATTTATTTATTTTAATTATTTGCTTATTGATATCTCCCATTCCTTTTTCTTTCTTGTTTTTGTTATTTTTATATATCAAACTCTAATATGTTTGTTTCTTTAATTTCTTGATTTGATGAAGAATGTGATTATCCCAAAAGAATTGAGAGAAAGCCTGCCATCACCATCATATAATGTCAAGCATTTAAAGCTATCAATATCTATCCTTATCAAGAGATGCTATCGGTGAACTTGTAGATAGCTTGCTTTGGATTTCTCCCCTTCCAGACATTTTATCAATGGAATTCAGCAACAACTCAATACCCGATTTTGACCAAATATCTCTCAAGGTATTGCATTTATTTATTTAAATTTGCTCCTTTGTTTGATTAGTGCTTTGATTCTTCAAACAAAGTTAGCATTATTAAAAAAAAAAAAAAAAACCATTCCTATCTTTAAAAAAATATATATATATATATAATTATAAAAAAAAAAAAAACCATTGTTTTTATATGTTTTGCATCCCCTATTAGGTGAGGCAATTTTTGATGTGATGGATATTCTACTTGTTACTAATAACAAGTAGAAAAGATTTTTGGTGTAGTTCATATATATATATATATATATATATTTTTTTTTTTAATGATTTTTTTAGGTGTAGCTCATAGTTTGGGAAATCCTCATATTTTTGTGGCTGATGCCCATTTTAGGGGGCATGATACAAGTTCATCTTGCAATCCTCTTCCCTTGCAAAAATGGAAAAAAGAAGAAAGCATTATATTGAAATCTATGTTCACTACAGTCCTTTTTCTTTTCAAGGAATATCAATTTAATTGAATATTTTGGTTTTTATTGGCTTTATGAGTCTTGATCATGGTTTGCCAACATATACAAATTGAAGTTCTAATACATTAGTTCCTAAAGTATTAGAAACTAACATAATCTTTGTTGTGTGATCCTTTGACCCTTATTGTTATGGATCGTGGAAATCTTTTATTATTCCTCCTTGATTTGATGGTACTAACTATGCATACTGGAAAGTACGCATGAGAGCTTTTTTGCAATCCTTAACTATTTGGAATTCTAAGTTTCAAAGGCTCACTACCAATTTTGATGAAATCCAAATCAAGTAACTATGTGCTGTGATTGAAGTTACTATAATCAACTTTTTTTTTCCCTGCTAACTTTGTCAAGGATCCCTTACAGTGGGATCTGCTTGCAAATTTGATTTATCTATCCGATATAAAGAGTCCGGCATTGAGGAAATGAGAAGACAATTGGGAATTTTCCAACAACAAAGCCAGAATATCATTGACTCGGAATTGTTGGATGAAACAGTACATAAAAAATTTCAACAAAAGCAATCCCTAAAGAAAACAATAGGACTATGCATAATGAAGGAGGCGGCAGACTACAAAAGAGAGCTCGAGAAGCTCAAGATAGTAACACTTAATGTTGAAATGGTGGAGTCACACGTCAAGGCTCACTGGAAGGAAGGGACAAGTTTGGAGACAAAGAAGGAATTTCTAAGGATTCCCTTAAGCTTCATTTTGCAACGGAGGAATTGGCCTTGACGGTTATAAAAGAGGAGGTGGAGAGGTTCAAGGCCGTGAAAAATTGGAATTCTAATTCAGAATGCTATTGTTGTAAAAAGTGGTTTCCTGACTCTATCTTGAATAGGAATCACATTGACCGTGAGCATTTCGAGGTTTTCTTCAATGAATTAGCATTACAAAAAATTGGATCTATAGTGGCATTTGAGAAACGCCACAATAGGTCCCTTTGGGCTGTAGTGGCGGTTATGAACATCACTATTGTATTGGACCTATAGACCTATAGTGGTGTTTATAAAACATTGCTATAGGTCGAATTTGATTTTTTTAAAAAAAGGCTATAGCAGCATTTTCAAATGCCACTATAGGTCCATACCCTATGGTGGTGTTTTTAAATGCTACTATAGACCCTTATATTTTTTTTAAAAAAAATTGGCTATAGCAGTGTTTCAAAACGCCACTATAGCCAACAAATCTTTAAAAAAAAAAAATTATGAAACATAAAAATAAATGCTGTCAAATTTTAAAAATTAAAATTACAATTTTAATTAAATTAAGAAATACAACACATAATTAAAACAGGAAAAAAAAAATTCAAACAAAAACCTAGAAAATTCAAAATTAAACACAACATGCTCACAATACAAACACAACATGCTCCAAAATACAAGAACACAAACCTATAAAATCTCATCTCCTTCAATGAATCCAACCCAAATCCATTCAAGGAACATAGAAGCTCAAGCTTAGAAACACAAAAGCCCAAGTTCAAGAACACAAACCTAGATTTAAAAATAAGCACAAAATCAAATACACAATAGCACAAATCCAAGAACACAAACCCAGATTTAAAAAAAAGCACAAGATCAGATACACAATAGCACAACATGGTATCTAACTCACACACACACTAGCATACATCTAGCAATCAACATGGTATCAAACATCCCTAACCATACATCTATCATGCTCACAAACAAAGCCTACCATACATCTAACCATGCATATCACCCAGGGATGGACCTAGGTGGGGTCCTAAGGGGCCTGAGCCCCCCCCCCCCCCCCCCCAGGCCCCAAAAAAAAAAAAATTAGTAGGTTAAATTTTCCAAAAAAAAAAAAATATATATATATATATATATAGGCTTGGGCCCCCTTAGTTTTTAGCTCAGGCCCCTTTCATGAATTCCTAGCCTAGCCGGCCAGCCTAGGAGGCAAGAGCCCATGACCTATGTAAATAAAAAAAAAAGAAAAAGAAAAAAGAAAACTTAGCAGTCCAAAATGGCAAAACCTAACGGAGAAACTAGAAAGTGAAAGACGAAGGAAAAAAGAAAGAAAGGAAACTTAGGAAAGTGAGGCAAGACAGAGAGATAGAGAGGTGAGACAGAGAGATAGAGAGTACTCAGACCGGACCCTGCCATCATCACGTCGACATCAACGCGAGTCTACCCAGTACCCATGTCGACGCCGCCATCATCAGTCATCACGCGAGAGTCTCAGCTGTCGTCGCCGCCCGCGTAAGACCTATCTTGCCGCCACCACCGGTTGCTCGATCTGCCCAGCCCAGCTTCGTTGCTCTAGCCTTCATAGTTCATAGGTATTTAATCTATCCTTTCCTTTAGAACCTAATAAAATGTATATAATACCTGTGAGCTGTGAATTTCAAAATCTGTGCTTGACTGCTTATGGAGTGTTTGTGTTTTTACTAATGAGTGATGAACTAATGTTGGTGATTGTGAATTGAATCTGTGATTCTGTGCTGCCGCCTGTGGTGTTCATTTATTTATTTATTTTTTCCTTTTTGGCTTTGTGACTCTCTGTCACTCTGTGTTTGTGAATTGTGACTCTCTCTCTTGTATTATATAGATAAGAGAGATAGAGAGAGAGAGAGAGAGAGTAGAGTTTATAGAGATTACTCAAATTAGAGAATATTTTTTTGACTGTTTGTTTGTTCTTTGTTAACTGGTAGTTGGGCATAATAGGGACAAGTGACACAAAAAAAAAAAAGAGTAAAGTTAAGAAAAGCTTTTGTTAGTAGTGCAGAATAAATTTATAGTGTCAGTAGTGGGATTGGGTTAGTGGGTCAATGTCAAAAAGATGGAGACAAACACAAAGACAAAGAGATAAAATTGATAAATAAAGGCAGACCGAAGCCAAAAAGAAAAAACAAATTATATAATATAGAAAACTGTCACAAAAATTTAAGAAAATAACAGTGATTCACTTGCTCCTATTTTATTTGTAGATCATGTAAAAATCAACTACAATGCTTGATTTTTTCAAAAGAAAAGATTCAAATTCTTCCGAAGTCAACGTGGGATTGCCAACAACTAATATTGCTATTCCAATTCTAGAAAATGTGGATGTTCCAATTCTAGAAAATATGCATTCCCCAATTCCGGAAAATGGATCTCGAAATTTTTTTTTCCGCTTAACTCCACCCCCCCTAGCTTGAAATCCTGGGTTTGTCCCTGATATCACCTCATCACAAACCCTAGTATTCATCTAACATGGCATAACATATCATTTCTAACAAGGCAGCACATGTATCATCAAATCGAAGCAAAAATATAGCAAACATATCATGTTATATCATCATTAAAAGCATTGCATGTACACTTTGGAAATACTCAACAAAACAAGCATGTTCATCTCTACCCCAAATGCATGAACATTACAAATGCATAACTTACCTTTACTTACCTTGCAGCAACTCAGCACTAATGCCATCATGCATGAGCATGTGAATGGATGATCCTAGCATCAAAGCAATAAAACATAAGATAAACCCTAATTTTAACATATGATGGCAAACCAAGCAATTAAACATGTGAAACATAGGCATTGAAAGCATAAAAGCATGGGAAAAGAAGCTAAACAAACAAACATGTGAAAGCAGGAACAAAATAAACAAAAACAAAAATTTTAGGGTTTTTGGATAGTGGCTTGCGCATGCAAGAACAAGCCTGTGTACGCATAATCAAGCTTGCGTACGTAGACAAGATTATGCGTATACAGGTTGTTAGGTTCTAAAGTTTAGAACTTTATGTATTTTAGAACTCTAATTTGTAATGTTGGCAAACCATGATCAAAATAATGTGTTTAGAAGTGTTTAAAACTAGCTCAAAGTTGTATGTCAATGTAAAGTTGGAATCGAGTGTAAAGCAGAAAGCAGTGTGGCTTTCGGCCTGGCTCGATCGATCGAAGTTTAGGCTCGACCGATCGAAGCTCGGGCAGATTGCTTTTCTGTAGATTTTTCCAACTCAGCCCTAGTTGTTTTAAAACGTTTTTAGGGTTTCTTATTTGTCCTAAGTATAAAAGGCAAACCCTAGCCACGTTTTAATGTTGCTCATATTGCGGTTTGTGTAAATCTCTTGTGAGATCTAGAGGAGCTTTCCTTTACACAAACTTAGGGTTTTCAAGGAAGAGATATTCTCTACACCTTGATGATCAAAACAGTTGCTGCCATTAAAGCTTAAAGAATACACAAGCGAGGGTGCTTGTAGCTGGTGGGAATCCAAAGAAAGAAGGAGTCCGTGGATTCGGAGCTTGCACGTGGTCGTGTCAGTAAGTTCGACTGGTTGGTAGCATTAGGAAATTGAGCGGGGGTGCTTGTAAGTCCTTTTGTATGAACTTCGATTCTTTCTGATAGTGGATTCAAGTTTACCTTGAGGATTGCTTGGTCAAATCCTCCCCAGGTTTTTATCGGTTTGGTTTCCTGGGTGATCATATCTTGTGTTATTTATTTTCCGCTGCTTTACTTGATTTGATCTTTATTATTGTGACAACCTAGACTTGTTTAATTGGACTAAGCAACAACTTGGTTAATTAACTAGGTTTAATCAATTGTTTTAAGGGGTCTAAAAACTGTCAAGTGGTATCAGAGTAGGTTGCTCTTTTGTTTTTGATCCTTTGATCTTTGAGCTAATCCTTGGCCCCTGTTGTCATGGAACACGGACACTCTCTAGTTATTCTTCCTCACTTTGATGGGAATAATTATGCTTACTGGAAAGTAAGGATGAAAACTTTCCTGAAATCCATTGATGAGAGGGTGTGGAATTCCGTTGAATACGGATGGGAGAAGCCTACTACTCCTGTTAGTGAGTGGCAAACTTCTCAGAAAGAAGCAGCATCGTTTAATAGCAAGGCTATGAATGCGATTTTTAATGCTGTTTCTATGGAGGAATTTAAGAGAATCTCAAATGTTGAGATTGCTCATATTGCTTGGAATATCCTCCAGACTGTGCATGAAGGCATGAAGGCTGTCAAAATAAATAAATTGCAGCAATTGACTTCTAAATTTGAAAGCATTAGGATGTCTGATGATGAATCTTTTGATGAATTCTATGCTAAACTGAATGATATTGTTAATTCTGCTTTTAACTTGGGTGAAATCTATGATTAACCTAAAATTGTTAGGAAGATTCTTAGATATTTGACTGAGGACTTTAGACCCAAGGTGACTGCCATTACTAAAAGTAAGGATGTGGACTCCATCCCTGTTGATGAGCTTGTAGGATCTCTTCAATCCTATGAGTTGGATCTACCCAAAACTTCCAAATCCAAATCAATGGCTCTTAAGTCAGTTGATGATGTTAATAGTGGTGGATTTGATGATGAGCTCTCTGCTACAGAGATTGCCTATCTTGCCAAGAACTTTAGAAACTTTCTCAGAAATAACAATAGAAAGGCAAGAGGCACAAACACTGCTGAACCTAGAAATTTTAGGAAGCATGATCCCACTAAGGTTAATAACAATGATAAACCTAGAGAAAAAGTAGGTCAATCTTCCAATAATTCTTCAGGCTCTCAATGTTTTGGATGTCAAGGGTATGGACACTTGAAATCTGAATGTCCAACTTATTTGAAGTCTATGGGTAAGGCTATGACTGTAACCCTTAGTGATGGTGAAGTTTCTGATCATGATTCTGATTGTGATGAGGATGGAAACTTCATTGCTTTCACTGCTATTGCTGTAGTTGATGAAAGCATATCTGTTGAAGAGAACCCTTCTGATGGGGAACTCTCTGAAGATGCAGATCTTCAAGAGGCCTATAACAAACTTTGCAAAGTTGCTGCAAAAGATGCTATGAATGTTGAACTTGGCCTAAAGAAAATTGAATCTCTTGAGCTTGAAAAAAAAAATTTGCTTGTTAAATTATTTGATGCTAATGACCTTTTGAACAATGTGAAAACTGAAAACATGCTTTTGCTTGATAAAGTTAAATCCTTAGAACTTGATTTATCTGTTGCTAGATCTGCTAGTTCTAAACTTGATCAAATGTTAAGTGTTCAAAAGTCATCTTCTGACAAAACTGGTTTAGGTTATGTTGATAGCATCTGTGTGTCTGCTCCTCATTCCACTAAGTTTGTTCCTTCATCTTCTTCTTCTGAACCTTCTGCGAGTGAGAAAGTGAGTGAAACTGTCAAACCCCTTGTGAGTGAGGTTGCTAAACCCTTAGAAGGTTCATCATCTAGGAAGATTAGGGTTGATCTGAAAGAATCTAGGCCTAAGAAGCCTACCCTATCTAAGGACAAGACACATGATAAACCTGCTTGGGTTTGTCATTTTTGTGGAAAGACTGGACACATACGTCCAAATTGCTACAAGCTGCAAGTTACAAAGAGAGCAAACAAACCAAAAGTACTTGTGCCTCAAGCACTTGATCCTATGGTACTTATTGGTGATTTGGTAAAGACTTTAAACTTTTAGTCAAATCCTGGAGTTGGTAATCATTCTCAAGTGAATAAGAACTCCAATGCTCGTGGTGCATTTAAAAAGTTTTGGATGCAAAAGACTCGACCTAACTGAGTCTTTCTGACTTGGTCCTTGTGCTTCATTACTCTACCCTTTGTGACCATTGTTCTTTGGATTTTGTTTTTGTTTGTCTCTAGGATTTGCATAAGCATAACATTCATGCATTTCATTCTAGGTGTTTTTATTTTTAATAAAAAAAATTAAATAAAAAAGGAAGCACATTTTGTTTTTGCACTATTCTTCTTGGTTTTTGAGAACAAGGTTGGTCAATTTATTTTCACATAACATGTTGTTTGTACCTTGTTTAGCTTTGATGAGCTTATTTATTGCACTCAACTAGTTGAAGATTTGTAGTGCATGTTGTGTGGGAAAGATGTGTATGGTTTTTGACTACTATGTCTTAATCTTGAAGTCACTTGTTTTTAAATGATGGACTTGAACTTTTAGAGAAAGGCATAAATAACCATCTCACCACTGTTCACTAGCCAATTATGAGCACCTTAGTGCATATCATAAGATTTTGTATTCGAGAAAGTGTAGCACATGCACAAAAATAAGGTGAAGCCTCGGTAAAAGTGCTTAATTCTTAAAATCTAATTGGTGTGTACTATTAGGCTTGATGCCAAATTCACATAAACTTAAAATTAGAATGTATATTATGAGGCAAAATTCAAGAAACTTACATGATTGCAAGCTTATGATCTAGGAGATGTAGGAGTTATATGATGTAACTCTTTAGGTGATAGTCTCTTTTAAATTCTTTGTGATGAATTTTGTAGACTGTGTGATTGATTACTATTCACATATCACCTCACATGTATCTCATGTCTTTGCTAGTCGCACACACTACACGAGTTACTCGTTGCTAAACATTGTACATGTTATTGTGTGGCTTTATGGTCTGACCAACCAAGTTTTTGCAATCATCTTGAATTATGTGCAAACTATATTTGTTGCTTGAAAATTTGTGAAGAATGCAAAATTTTGTTTTTGGGAATATTCGGCTTAAAATTTTTGTTTGGAAAATCATATCATCTCATACTTATGCATTTTTGTTCTTAAATTTCAATGCTTTGAGTTAAATCTTTTTATTTTTCAAAAATTGTGTTTTCCAGAAAAATTTGGCGAGCCTCTGCCTGATTTGATCGGTCCAATCTGTTTTTCGACCAATCGAAATTTTTAAAATTTTAAAATTTTTAAGCGTGGGAGTCTCTGTCTATTTCGACCGGTCGAGACTGTTTTTCGACCGATCGAAACTCGTGTTTCTGGTTTTTAAAAAGGCAGAATAGGACTTTTTCAAAGTCACTATTCAAACTTTTTCAAAAGTTCCTCTCTCTCTCCGCGTTGGCACTTGGCTCCACCATCAATTTTTGTCGTTTTCCTTCAAGATTCTTGTTGGGTTTTTGTCCTTGGAAGCCAGTAAGACCCTTTTGCCCTTCTTTTTCAAGTTTATTTCTTGTTTTCATGCATTTTTCATTCATTTTAATGGGTATTTTCACCATCTTCAAAATTATTGGGGTTTTTGATGATTCAAGCCAATTCATGTGTAATTGATCAATGGGTTTTTGTGCCATGATGTTATATTGATGTTCCCTATAGTTTAATTTGATCAATTTGATGGTTTTTGAAAAATTGAAAATTCTAGAGTTTTGAATTTGATCCGAATTGGGGATTTAGTCAAATTGGCTTAAATTGATGAAATTGGCTTCACCAATTGATGTAATTGGTCATTATTGTTGTTATTATAGCATGTATTATGATCAATTCGTCAATTTTTTTTTTTAAATTGATCAAGTGGCTTCTATATATTGTTTTTTTTTTTGTTAAAAACCTTTATGTGCAAGCCAATTTTGTAATTTGAATCTTTTTGACTAAATTCACTGCACTAGCACATGCATCATGACATTTAAATTTGTTCATGCATCATATAGATTTTGTTTCTATTTTTTGTTTTTGTGCTAACTTGCAGTTTGCCTTTGGTTTTGTTTTGTGGTTTTGTTCTTTCGCTCTGTGTTTTGATCCTTATCTTAGCACCATGCCTAGGAAAACTAGAGCTCATAGGACCACATCCACTTCCTCTGAGTCTCCACCTAGAGTAGAATTGTTTAAGAATGATAAGTGTAGAGAAGCCTATGACACCTTGAACTGTAAGCGTAAGATCTGGTCTGAGCGAGTTGTTGTGTTAGATGAGCTTGATCCGGCCATTAGGGCTACTTTTGAGTCTAGGGGTTGGTTGCCTCTTGTACAGATAGATCTTCCACCTCCAACCGCCCTAATTAAAGAGTTCTACTCGAATCTCTCTTGCCACGTCTATGATTCCAACACCCTTGTTAGGAGTTGGATACGAGGTGTAGAGTTCACCATTACCCCTCGGGTGGTGGCTAATGCTCTAGGGGTGTCGGTTGTTCGGGATGCTGACTATCCCTATGATGAGACACCTTCTTTAGATGTAGTGATGTCTTACATCACTGGGTCTTCTATCCAGTGGGGTTCTGATCCTCGGATCACGTCTGCTGAGCTTACCGAGACTGCCTATCTCCTCTTTAGGATAGCGTGTCATTCTGTGTGGCCTATTTCTTACTTCCACACCATCCCTTTAGAGCGATGTGTGTTTTTGTACGCCTTTACTTCTGGAGCATCTATTAGTTTTCTCACTTGTTCCTTCGTTCTTTGAATGAGGTTCATAGGAGTTTTGCCGTAGGGCATACGTTGATTCATCCTATTTTCATTCATAGGATTCTGCTCTATTTGGGTCTAGATGGTTTTCCGTCAGGTGAGCCTGTTCATGTGATAGCTCCTATAGGTGCCACCTTTCTTCGTCAGAGGGCTGCTCAGTTGAGGGTTCCTCCTTCTCGTACTAGGGGTGAGACATCTAGTAGTGTTCCCCCTCCTCCCTCTTCTACAGGTACAGCTGCTGCTGAGCCTTCCGGTACTGCTGTTGATGCTGGTGCTGATGTTCCTCCACCGACTGCTACGGATGATTCAGACATTCGTTGCACGTTGGATCATCTCTTGACCGTTCAGGCGGCTCATGGACAGATTTTGGTGGACGTGCTTGATGAGATCCGTGCCTTGCGTGCGGAGTTGGCGCAGTTTGGACCACCTCCCTTTTGATGATGGATATCTTATGTGCCCTTTGGCATTCCGTCACAAAAAGGGGGAGTACTTGTAGAGTTTTTGCTTTCAGGGGGAGTCTTTTTGTTTTTGGTTGGAGCTTGTGGAGTTTTTAGATTTTATCTAGGTGCTTCACTATGTACTTAACATTTTTAGCTCTTTCCTTGTTTTTGATGGATATTCATGTTAGGGGGAGTTTTATGTTTTTGTTGGTACTTTATTTGTTTCTTGTTTCAAACTACTTTTATTGATTTATATTCATGAGTTATTCATTGATATATGTCTTTATTTGTGTGTTGTTTGAAATCAAGAAGTTATTTTGTTTACTTGTATTTTTTTCCACACATGCGGTTATGCATTTTGTTTAGTTTTTCAGGAAATATACAGGTCGATTCAATTGAGCTGCTGTCTACACTTGCAACTGATGGATAGTAGTTAGGATTGAATTTTTGTTTATGAGCATTATTTTGTAAAGGGCTTTTCATTTTGTAAACTTTAAGTTTCTAAGTTGTGTTTTGTCACGAATTGCCAAAGGGGGAGTTTGTTAGGTTCTAAAGTTTAGGACTTTATGTATTTTAGAACTCTAATTTGTAATGTTGGCAAACCATGATCAAAACAATGTGTTTAGAAGTGTTTAAAGCTAGCTCAAAGTTGTATGTCAATGTAAAGTTGGAATCGAGTGTAAAGTAGAAAGCAGTGTGGCTTTCGACCTGGCTCGATTGATCGAAGCTTAGGCTCAACTGATCGAAGCTCGGGCAGATTGCTTTTCTGCAGATTTTTCCAACTCAGCTCTAGTTGTCTTAAAACGTTTTTAGGGTTTCTTATTTGTCCTAAGTATAAAAGGCAAACCCTAGCCACCTTTTAGTGTTGCTCATATTGCGGTTTGTGTAAATCTCTTGTGAGATCTAGAGGAGCTTTCCTTTACACAAACTTAGGGTTTTCAAGGAAGAGATATTCTCTACACCTTGATGATCAAAAAAGTTGCTACCATTAAAGCTTAAAGAATACACAAGTGGGGGTGCTTATAGCTGGTGGGAATCCAAAGAAAGAAGGAGTCCGTGGATTCGGAGTTTGCACGTGGTCGTGTCAGTAAGTTCTACTGGTTGGTAGTATTAGGAAGTTGAGCGGGGGTGCTTGTAAGTCCTTTTGTATGAATTTCGATTCTTTCTGATAGTGGATTCAAGTTTACCTTGAGGATAGCTAGGTCAAATCCTCCCCAGGTTTTTATCGGTTTGGTTTCCTAGGTGATCATATCTTGTGTTATTTATTTTCCGCTGCTTTACTTGATTTGATCTTTATTATTGTGACAACCTAGACTTGTTTAATTGGACTAAGTAACAACTTGGTTAATTAACTAGGTTTAATCAATTGTTTTAAGGGGTCTAAAAACTGTCACAGGTTCTTGCCCAGAAACCCTAAAAATAGGGCAGAACCTCAAAACGTGAATTCTAATAACCTAACATGTATTTAAAACACACAAACATACAAATCTAAGGTAGATAAACATGTTAAAGCATATAAAAACAAGAAAACAAGACAAGCAGAAAGATTTAAAAGAAAAAAAAAAGAAAGAAAGAAAAAGAAAAGTTTAGACTAGATATCTCAAAGAAAAGCCCTTTACGCTTAATTTTTGACCGTTTCCCTCAATCAAATCTATTCGCAAACCAATAAGAAAGTGATTAGTAAAGATTGAACTCAAAGATCAAGGTTAGAAGAGGCCCTAATCAAAAGAAAATTGATTTGAGGGTGTTTTGTGAAAAACTCCCTTTTGATTCACTATTTCTAGTGAATCTTAGTATTTTCCCATGGGATTTCTGTGTGTTTGAAAATATACCATGTAAGGCTTTTTATAATGTGAAAAAAGGGGTTTGGAACGATTCTCAAACGATGTGGGATTCGTTCCAAACCTCAAAATAAATGCAGAAAACTTGCCTTGTATAACTTTCTGGAAATTACTATGCGTGCGCAAGATCAAGCTTGCGTACGCATGTAGAAAGTCGCGTACGCAGGTTGATTCATGCGTACGCATAGTGAGGGTTTCCTTTGGCCTCATTTTTCAAATTTTGATTTATTTGCTCATTAAAATTTATATTTTTCATTTTAACACTTCTTAAGTCAATTTAAACTTTTGATTGGGTCCTAAACCAACTTTGGGTCTTAAAATTCAGCATCATTGGGGAACGGGGGCCTGAGTCATAAGGGGTACAAAATGCGGTGTCTACAACGATCCTAATTAAAAATATCTTTTTTTTTTTCTCTTTTTTTTTCCCAATATAAAACTTTTTTTTTTTTTTTTTTTTTGTATTGACTAACCAATGGGGGTACATCACATCTATAACTAAACCTCCAGCAAAGAAACTCGTTGCCTACACAACTCGTTGTCACACGACATACAATCATTGCACTTATTATCCCTGTATTTCTCTCATTCGTACAAATGAAGTATGAAAACTGTTAGGTTCTAAAGATTTAGGATTAAATGTTTAGAGTCCTAATTTGTTTATGTTGGCAAACCGAGAACAAAAACATGTCTAGAATAGGTGTTAGACATTGCTTAAGGTGATTCAAGTCAAGTCTCAAGAACATTCAAGCTGCAAGAAAAATGATTAAATTTCAATGAAGCTCGATCGATCGAAAATCGCAGAAAAACAAATTTTGCAGAATTTTAAATCAGGCCTAAGCCCGCGAAAATGTTTAGGGTTTCAGTCCAACATTACTAAGTACAAAAGGAAAACCCTAACTACGTTTTGAAGACTTGTGAGTTATTCCTATGAGATCTGATAAGTTGTGTACCTTCTAACTTCACAAGTGTTTACCGTAACAAGATCTACAATCAAGTGCTAGTGAAATCTAGTTGTTGTTGCAAGATCAACAAATGGTGATCTGAAATTTAGCGTGGGAGCTTGTGTGCTGCAAATCCAAGAGAGAAGAGTTCGTGGATTCGGAGCTTGCATGTGGTCGTGTCAGTAAGTTACTACTAGAAGTAGCTATAGATTTAGGGTTAAATCTTATTGTAAAAACTTCAATTCTCTATTAGTGGATTTGTTTACCTTGAGAATAGCTAGGTCAAATTCTCCCCAGGTTTTTACCTTGAAATGGTTAGTTTCATTGGTTTTCCTGGGTGATCATATTTGTGTGTTATTTACTTCTCCGTTGTTGTGCATGATATAATCTTTCACTGTTTAACCTAGATCTCATAATTAACCTAAGTAATCACTTAGCTAATATATTAGGTTAAACAATCTGTTTTAAGTGGTCTAAACAAACAAATAAGTGGTATCAGAGTGGGTTAGCTTTTGATTAGGTAGTCTACCTTAAGTTGATCCTTGACTCCTACTGTCATGGAGCACGGTCACTCTCTTGTGATCCCTCCCCATTTTGATGTTAACAACTATGCTTATTGGAAGGTTAGGATGAAAGCCTTTTTGAAATCTCTAGATGAGAGAGTATGGCTCTTAGTTGAAAATTGTTGGGAGAGACCTACCACTGCTGTAAGTGAATGGACTACTTCTCAAAAGGAAGCAGCAAGCTTTAACAGCAAGGCTATGAATGCTATATTTAATGTTGTTTCTATGGAAGAGTTTAAAAGAATTTCTAATGTAAAAGTTGCTCATACTACTAGGAAAATTTGGCAAAGTGTCCATGAAGGCAATAATGCTGTAAAGATTAATAAACTACAATAGTTGACCTCTAGGTTTGAAAGCATTAGAATGTTTGATGATGAGATCTTTGATGAGTTCTATGCCAAACTAAATGACATACTGAACTTAGCTTTTAATTTGGGTGAAGTTTATGATTAACCCAAGATTGTTAGAAAGATTCTTAGATCCTTAACTGAGGATTTTAGACCCAAAGTCACTGCTATAACTAAAAGTAAGGATGTGAACACTATACTCGTTGATGAACTTGTAGGATCTCTTCAATCCTATGAGTCCGACTTACCCAAAACTAGCAAATCCAAATCTATGGCTCTGAAATCTGTTGATGATGTAGATGATTGTGGATTTGATGATGAAATCTCTTCTATAAAGATTGCTTATCTTGCCAAGAACTTTAGAAACTTTCTAATGAACAAAAATAGAAGGGCAAGAAATAGAAACAATGTCGACCCTAAGAATGTGAAGAAGAATGAAACAATTAAAAACAATAATTTTGAAAAATCAAAAGATAAGGTTGTTCAATCCTTTAACAATTCTCTAGGTCAACAATGTTTTGGTTGTCAGGGGTATAGTTACCTTAGGTCAGAATGTCCTACTTGTTTGAGATCTAAGGGAAAAGCTATGGATGTTACCCTTAGTGATGATGAAGTTTCTGATCATGACTCTGAAAGTGATCAAGAAGGAAATTTCATGGCTTTCACTGCTACAGTAGTAGCAAGTGAGTCTGAAATTGCTGATGAGAACCCTTTTGATGGGGAACTCTATGAGAATGTTGACTTGCAAGAGGCTTATAACAAGCTTTGCAAGATTGCAGCAAACGATGCCATGAATGTTGACATAGGTTTGAAAAAGATAAACACCCTTGAGTAAGAAAAGAAAAATCCATTGGTTAAATTGTTTGATGCGAATGAACTTATAACCTCTATAAAGACTGAGAACATGTCTTTGATTGAGAAAGTTAAAAGTTTAGAATCTGAATTATCTGTTGCTAGAGAACAAATTGATAGGACTTCAACTTCTAAACTGGATAACATGCTAAATGTTCAAAAATATACTTCTGATAAGACAGGATTAGGGTTAGCTGAGAGTGTTTCTGCTTCTGTTGTTCATCCTCCTAAGTTTGTACCTGCTATATCTATTTCTACACCAGAAGTCAAGATGCCTAAGGAAGAGATTCTAGCTACTAGGAAGATTAGGTAGACCTTAGTGAGTCAAAACCCAAGAAACCCAATCATCCTAGAAGTAAGAAACAACGCAAACCTCAGTGGTTTTGTCACTTTTGTGGTGGAGTTGGCATACCCGCCCAAATTGTTTTAAGTTGTAAGCTTCAAAGAAAGCAACCAAACAAAAGGTGCCTATGCCAAGAACACAAGATCCCATGACATTTATTCATGAATTGGTAAAGGCTCTTAACGTTTATGCCAATGCAGGAGTTGATCATCAATCTAATTTGTCTAGAAACTCCAATTCTAAGTTTGCACTTAAGAAAGTGTGGATGCAAAAGACTCAATCTCAATGAGTCTGTCTCACATGGTCCTTGTGCTTAATCTTTCAATTACTTGTGACCAAAATGTTTTTGATTAGGATTTTCCTTTGCATTACATTCATGCATTTCATTCTAGGTTTGGTTTGGTTTGGTTTGGGTTTTTTTTTTTTTGTATTACACATCACCAAGTGTGTAATTAAGGTTGACTAATGAAATTTACATTTCATGACTGAGTACCTTGTTTAGCTTTGACGAGCTATTTTTCTGCACTTTGCTAGTTTGTGCTATGTAGTGTTTAATTGTGTGAGTTGTTTATGGTTTTTAAACACATCCTCTTGATTTTGATGTCACATTCTTTAGATTGTAAAGCCTAAAAAAGGCTAGGAGAAAGTCATAAATAACCATCTCATCACTGTTACTCGTCAATCATGAACACCTATATGCAAATTATAAAAGCTGTGCTTGGTAAGGTGTTGATTACACAGCAAGATTAAACGAGGTGTTGATTTCAAAAAGAATAAGAAAATCAAAAGAAAAATAAAAATAAAAGCCAAAAGAAAAATAAAATGCTTTTACATGATTGCAAGCGTGTTTTCTAGAAGATGTGAGAGTTATATGATGTAACTCTTTAGGTGATAGTGTACACACCACACGCAAGTCTTTGTTAAACATTGTACATGTGATTGTGTGTATGTGGCCATCCAAGATTATGCTTTTTGTGATGTTTAGTGGCTCTTTTTATGGTTTGAGTTGAAATTTTTGAGGAGAAAATTTTTGAATCTTGATAAAAAATTGATTTGGTTGAAGAGAATGTAGTTTTTGAAAACATTTGGAATCATTGGCATGCATTTCATAGCATGAAATCTTGTTTTAAGAAGTGTTTCTGCAGAAAATTTCAGTTTTTCAATTTTTTTTTTTTTTTTGAGTTTTTAGGTCTCGATCAATCAAACTTGTTTTTTGACTGATTGAAAAAGTGCAGTTTTTAGACCAAAACTCATTGCCTGATTTGATTCCTTCTTCGATTCCTCTTGATCATTCGAACCTGTTTCTAAAGCTTTTTCGATTCTTGGCTCGATTCCTCCCGACCGATCGAAAATCGTTTTTATTCAAAAATTAAAAGGAATCAGAACACTGTTCTTCAAAATTTTGTCTTTTTCTTCAATCCCTCTCGATTCCTTCTTAGTATTTTTTTTTTTTTTTTTTTTTTGTTCTTTTCTAAGTCAAAGCTTCAAGGGTTTTCTTCCTCAACATCTGGCAAGACATTTTTACCATTCCTTTTTGATTAAATTACATGCATACATGCATTTTCATCAAATTTTTCAAAATTTTCGAACCAAAGGAGTTTTGGGGTTTTTGGTGATTTTGAGTGTTTTGATCTAATTTGTTGGATGGGTTTTTGTTCATGCATCATATAAACATGTTTCCTTCACCTTAATTTCAAAATTTTCATGATTTGTGCAAAATTTCGAAATTAGGGTTTATGTGTTCTCGAGAAATTTGGGGATTTTGTTCAATTAGGTAAAATTGATTGAAATTGACTTGTGATATTGTTTAATTGAGTGATTATAACATGTTTTATACCAGTTGTGATGTTCAATTGCTTAATATATGGATTTTTGAAAATTAGGGTTTCAAAATTGGGGACTTTGCATAAATTTTGATTTTCTTGGTCAATTTTCAAAATTGTGATATAATTGAACTATTTTGTGCATTAGAGTATGCATCATTTTTGTCTATACATCATGCATCATATAGATTTTGAAAATTCTCTCTATATTGTGCTTTAACTCTATTTGATGTAGTCTGCCCTTGGTTTTTGTTTTGTTTTGGTCTTTCCTCCTTCTTTAGATATTAGATATGGCTCCTAAGGTAGGTAGAAAATTTAAAACCAAAGCCAAGAAAACCTCAGCATCCTCCTTTGCTCCTATTCAGTTTGATAGGGTTAGGTTTTCTACGGCCAGAAATGAGGAAAATTTTGAAAGCTTAACCCAATATAGGTCTATTTGGGGAGAAAGAAAAATTATCCTAAATGAATTAGATCCTTTTATTTGGAGTCTAGAGTCTAGGAATTGGTTGTCACTGTTTGATGTTTCCCATCCCCCTCCTTTGATCAGAGAATTCTACTCGAATCTCTCTATTCGTTTTGATGATTCAAGTGGTCATTACTTGACTACTTGGATTAGAGGTGAAGAGTTTCAGATAATGAAGAAAGTAGTATCTGATGCTCTTAATGTACCTCTTGTATGTAGACTTACTTATCCATACACTGAGTCTCCTCCTATAGAGGATGTGATGTCTTTGCTTTGTGGAAGATCAGTTATTTGGGAATCTGAACCAAGGATAAACTCAAGTGAGTTTACTGAGCTTAACTATCTTTTCTTTAGGATAGCATGTCATGATCGTGAATGCCTAAAGAAAAGACATGCGTACACATACATGCTCAGGAACTCTATCATGGCATGAGGTTTTAGGTGCTTAACACATTCCTAAAACTATACTTAAACTCTGAACCCATATTCTGGTAATAAGATCAGTCATTCCACGTAAGGGTGCTATATACAAGGTTCCTAAGCCATAAAACTAAGTGGTGACTCCAATCTTTTCTCCGCTCCAGTCCACTCGGCTGAGACGTACTCCCCCCTTTTCTTCAAAGGAGGGAAAGCCGTTGCGCTCTCACCAACCCAATTCGGATCACAGTCTGAGTTGGATCAGGTCCAAGTCCAATCCAATATCTGAAAGCGCGGCCTAATAAGGTTATCTATAAGTCATATAATTTCTGCCACCAAATGACTCATTAATTGGATTACTTCTCAAACCATAGTTCTAATTTTTAATAAATTAATTTTGTCTATCAGTGACCTCATAAAATAGTTGTTGTTGTTGATATATATATATATATATATATATATATATATTTGAATAGATAATGTAGATAGCGTTTAGATTGAAGACCACTAGACCAGTTAAATTTATTTCTTATTTTATTTTATTTATTATGAATTCTAGACAAGTTCTTTTTTTTTTTTTTTTTTTTTTGAAGAAGTGCGCATAAGGCAAACCCATTCTTTACTGAGCCGAAATATTTGTCGAAATAAATTAGAGACAAGGAATTAAATTCTCCCGACGAATAATTTGCAAATATTGCAATTGACAGAAGTCTATCATTCTCCTTCTCCTAAAGTGAACCAAACATATAGTCTGCAAAATTAAGGAAGAGATTTACCTTATATTTTTACATGTCCAAGCAATATTTAAAAAAAAAAAAATTCTATTCTTTATTAAAAAAAAAAAAAAAAACCAAAAGCAAAAACGAAACAAAAAAGAAAAGTTTCTTCTATTATAACCAAAAAGATTGTCTAAACTTCAACTCGGAATGTGGAAAGCGCGAAGAAATATTTGATTTTAATAAAGTTTTATTTAATTTTAAAAGTCAATTATATTTCGTATTTTATTTTAAAAGATATTGATTAATTAGATTTTGGGTCCGTTTGGATTGAGCTTATTTTTGCTGAAATTGAAAACTGAAACTGATAACACTGTAGCAAAGTAATTTTTAAATGTGTGAATAGTACCGTGAGACCCATTTTTAATGAAAAAGTTGCTGAAAATTGATTTTTGTGGGTCCATAAATAGTGCACAGGTTGCACTATTAACGGTTGAAAAGTCAACCTTTGCGGCTACTGTTCATAAATAGTGCATGAACAGTAGCCGCATTACTCCCTGAAACGCGTGAAAAAAAAAAAGCCAAAAAACGCAAACGCAAAACATAAATGTTGAATCCAAACGGCATCTTTATGTAATTTATTTCCTAGAATAAAGGTTATTTTTGTAATCCAATAATTGGGATTACCAAGTCATTTAGAATTAGATTCCCTAAGTGCGCATTCACACTAAACTTAATTTTTTTTTTTTTTTTTTTTCTAGAAAGTCATTTTCCTATTTAAAATTTTTTAACTATCTACCTTTTTATTGTAATGATTTTTAAATAGGGGTTTCTCCCACTTATTTAATAACTCTATTCAATTTCTCCTCAAAAATAAAAATATCTCTTTTCAATTCTATTTAAATTCAAATACATGATTAGGGGTGTCTGGTTTGGGCACAACCTGAACCTTCACTGATTTTGTTAGGTAGCAACACGAAGGATTTGCCATCGACTAGAGAGCATCAACGAATAAGATCGAGTTTGATTTCCATCGGTCAAAATTTAGAGAGGATGCAATGATCCAGATTCCAACATATCTTCGTCTAAGATGTCGAGGTCTCCACAAATTTAGGTAGATATTTGAACATAAATGGCAAAGATTTGAAAGAAGGTGGCAGAGGTTGATCGGTTTAGTTCGATTATATTCTTGGAAGGCGAGAGTTGCAAGGAAAACCAAAAACTAAGAAAACTACAGTAGTGCGGCTACATAGATCCTTGAATTGAGAAAGATATAGGAAGAACCATACCAAGTAGAGATCTTAAAGCCTTCCAAGGGCAGAGTAATTCTAAGGTGTTCTCGAAATATAGTAAATAATGCTCTATCCTTTTACATTTATGATGGAGTCCTCTAATTTAATTTATGATGAGATCTGTCATGAATGTGAGAAGATAGAGAGAAGATAGAAAGTTATTTCACTATACTCGAGAAAATAGTAACTCAGGTATGCCAAAGCATCCAACAGTTTACAAAATAGAAAATGACCACAATTTGCAAAGAAAAAAGTGTTGAAATTGAGTAAAGGGTAGCAAGAGAATAAGAAAATTCAAGGAGGAAAGCAAACCCAGTCATATTAAGACCCCAAACTGGAACTCTTACAGCTCAGATCCTTAACAAGCTGGGCTTGGAGAAAGGGACCCAGCCTAGCTTGATCTGCTTTGTAACCAAGCCCCCAATGTCTTAGCCAAAGCTTCTTTGACAACACGGTGGAGAATCAGACTTGAATCAACCCCCCACACTGGACTCGGCATAAGAGTCTACAAGTTGGCTTGGCGTAAGACAGCGAACACATAGTCCACTCCCATCTCTCTCTTTCTTTCTGTTAAGAATCCATGGCTTGGATCTGGGTTGAATTTCAAGGAAAGGTTGTTTGAATTTTTGTTCTTCAAATATTTGAAATTAAAATTAATTAAAATTTTTTATAATAAAAAAATTATGATTTTTCATATTTCTTTTATTTACAAAAACTTAAAAAAAAAAATCAAAATTACCTCGTTTTAAGAGTTACTCAGTAACTAACAACATAATTTTGACAGAGACTAATAAAATGTTTCAGTTGAATAAAATAAAATAAAATATTTAGGCAATTAAATTGTACAGAAGTGAAATTAGAGGATGCAATTAAATTTTAGTTAGAGTGTACTATTTATAATTTAGTCTAAAATATTAGCAATATATATATATATATAAATAAAATTTATCCCAAAACATATTAACTTTTTACAAAAATGAGTTTTTTTTTTTTTTTTTTAAATCATTTTTAAGCAAAGCAATGTACGAACAAAGTTTTTCTCCAAACTAATTTGGTGAGAAACTTTTCAAACTTCTTATATATATTTTTTTAATTGTGAATTTTGGAAATATAATTGTTAAATTTTATGTTTCTTTAATATGCATATCAAATTTCGTTCAAACTAGATGTTATTTACTATTCGATTAATAAACTTATTTTTTATACACAATTTTAAATCACAAAAACTTGAAATTTTAACATTTGTTTGATAATATAGCAATTGATTTTTAATATTCTTGAAAATTTTCAAGCATGAAGGATATAATAAGAATATGCAATTTAATAGCTAAATTTACAAAATTCACACTCAATATAAAGATTTATGAGGGGTTTGAAGAGTTTCTCTCCAAACTAGTTTGGAGAGAAATTTTGTTTGGCAATGTATGGCGACAAAAATTAAAATTTTGATTTCCATATTTTACTTTGATAGAGAGAGAATTATGAAATCATGTGATTAATGTTGAAAATTTATCATGTGAAGACTGATTTATAAAAGTTAAAACATTTAGTATCCGTTTGGTTTGCGCGTCTGCGTCTCACGTTTGCGTCTGCTTTTTTTTATTTTTTTATTTTTTTAAAGACTAGCGCTTGTTGCACGTGCAAATAGGTAAATGAACAGTAATCCGAAAATTATTTTTTTATTGTTTTCAGTTTTCAGCAAAATAAGTGGTATCCAAACCCACACTTAGTTGTTAAGAAAAATTAATCATCAATGATTTTTTTTTTTTTTGGATGAAATCATCAAGATACTTAAACACAGTCATAGCAATTTCCTTAAGAATTTGAATTGTGCTGAATTTTTATTAATGTGTAATTTTGAAGGAAATTTTTGGAGTGGGGAGCCCACACACACACACACACACACACACACATATATATATATATATATATATATAAATTGGTTTTTATTATTTTCCTTGTAAGACCAAATTATCATTTAATTTTTAAGAATTTTTTTTGGGAAAAGTTTATGGAAGCTCTAAGGATATGTTTGGTAACTGTTTTTTTCCTTAGTTTTATGTTTTCAAAAACAATTTTCAAGTTTATCCATCTCTGTCGTTTATCCTAAAAAAAGAAAAATGATGTCCATCATGTTTTTTTACTCTAATAATTTAGATTCCAAAATTTTTATGTCTTACACCATGGTTGGTTTATTTGATCATTGTTTCTGGATGCCAATGCTTTGTCAATGTTATCCATGGGAAGTTGTTCCTTTGTTGTATTTGATGGTTGTGTTTATAAAGGTTGTTCCTTAGTTGTTTTCATGTTTCATTGTATTATAATAGATGAAAGGAAACGGTTCAATTAATGATGATAACCTTTGGACACCACAACTTGAGAAACTATTTATTGACATAATGCTAAAAGAGATCAATAAGGGAAATATGGTAGATGGGCAATTCAGTTCCGATACTTGGAAGAAAATGTCAACTATATTGAATGAATTGGGTAAACGGAGTTTTACAATGACTCAATTTAAAAGGAAGTTTAATAGGATGCGTTTACTACACTATTAGTTTTCTACACTCATAGAAAGGCCACAATCACCCATAATATAATGTGTGCATGTGATTTTGATATGAAGTTTACGTTTATTTACACGGGTTGGGAGGGTACAGCCAA
This sequence comes from Quercus lobata, assembly GCF_001633185.2. Classification (NCBI taxonomy): domain Eukaryota; kingdom Viridiplantae; phylum Streptophyta; class Magnoliopsida; order Fagales; family Fagaceae; genus Quercus; species Quercus lobata. Next base: position 15,686,297 of record NC_044908.1, on the reverse strand, counting down.
TGACTCACCAGTATTTTTAGATGCACTTCAAAGGCCAGAAAATAATTTCCCATGGCCTCCATTTGGTAAGATATATTGTTGCCTCACTTACATATTTACTATTTTTAAGTTTAATCCATTCACCATGTCATACTTCTCTCTATCTTATTATTATTTTTGTTAGATGGCTATTATTTAGTGGATTCTGGTTATCCAAGCACCTTGGGGTTTCTACCTCTATACTGGACTGAGAGATACCATCTATGAGACTTTCGAGGTGGGGATCATCCTGAAGGTGCTAAAAAGCTTTTCAATTATAGACATTCCTTTCTTCGTAATGTAATTGAAAGATGTTTTGGTGTTTTAAAGGCATGATTCCAGTCTTAAGAATGATGCCCCGTTATAAACCATGTCGACAAGGGAATGTGATGGGAGCCTGTTGCACAATTCTTAACTTCATTCAAATGGCAACAAGAAATGATCGCTTGTTTACTCAGTTCAATATTGATAACCTTACTGTTAAAGGTGAAGGTATAAATAATTTGGGCGAGCCATCGCACACTGTTGACTTAACTGATCAAGTCGTTGAAGCTATGACAACTTATAGGGATTAGATCGCAGGATTGATGTTGGCAAATAATAGGCATCATTGATGCCACATTATTTATTTATTTTTTTGGATGAAATTGATTCCCTGGCATTGATGCCACGTTATAAAATTTAGTTATTGATTATCTTTTATAACACTTGATTAAAGTGTTATAGTTTCAGTCTTACTTATATGATTAAAGTTTCAAGCTTGAATGTTATATACAAAACATTTGATTTTATAATTCCTCTAGGTGTAATGATTTTAAATACTTTGAAGCAAATGTGTTTTTGAATTAGAATAAATATAATTTGTTTAAAAAAAAATTAACCAAACAAAACAAAATTCAACTTTTTCAAAAACAATTACCAAACAAATTTCCTGAATTTTGCTTTTGGAAAATGTGTTTTTTCTTTTAACTAACCAAACACCTTTTTCATTCCCTTAAAAAAAAAGAAAATGAAAATAGGAAATGAAAACAGTTATCAAACATAGCCTAAGGGCTTTGGTTTAGAAAATGGTTTTAGAAACTTTTTTTGAGATTAAATTGACACAACACTGAAAAGGTTAGGGATCAAAGTAACACAATTAAAAAGTTATAGACCAAATTGAGATATGGTATAAAAGATAGAAGCCAAATTTATAATTTACCATTAATTTTGTTGATGTCTTTCCATATTTTTTATGAAGATAATGTTAAAATTTTCTTAAAATAATTTATTATCGTTTCTCAAAAAAAAAAAAAAAAATTATTATCAATTGTATATAAGAACACTAATTAACAATTCATGTAGAACATTGCACCATCAACAATCTATATATATATATATATATATATACATATATATACATATATGAGTTGTGTGCCCGTTAAGCTTTTATACTTTTTTTCAACTTTATTGTGGTTTTATGTCATATTTTTGTAATTTTTAAGTTGTGAGACCAGCTTTATAGAGAGAGAAAAAAAAAAAAAAAATCAAATAAGACCTACATTAGTATAACATTAACAAGCTCTGCATGGTGATTATTAACATTTGCCTATATATTAGTATACATTAAAAAAAGAAAATGGAATAAGAGAAGTTGTAGCTTTCAGCCAAAAAAGCGAAGTTGTAGCTTGGGGGTACATAGTGGACCCACAGCAATCAATTGATATGATTCATAATTCTACTATGTGTAGATCAGAAGTAACCTAAAAGGATAAGTGTTTGCGGAGTATGAGGGTAAGGATTGAGTTCAAATTTTTAGGAGGGAGTTTCATACACATATACACTTAGATTAGACTAAAATAAAATTTATATCTTGTATAAAAAATAAAAAAAAAAAGTAACCAAAAAGTCAACCTTCAACTCTTTCAATAGTCCAAAATTTGCATTACAAAAGTAATAGATAAAACTGTGAGAAAATTCAATTAGATTTCAAATTAGAATTCAATTAGAGTCTAATTTTGCACCATGTATTCCATTTAATTTAAGTTTTTAAAATTTTGTGTCAAGTGAGTTAATTCAGTGTAAAAATTGAATTTCAATTAGAATTTAATTTTGCGTTACATGTTCCATTTAATCTAAGTTTTTAAATTTTTGGTGCCAAATGAGTTAATTTAGTGTAAAAAACGAGAAGTCCAATATAAATAAACTATAAAAGACATAATAATATATCTAACTCTATACATAAAATTAAAGGAAGAGGGAGTTTGAATGATTTTAAAAACAATTCAAATTTATAAGTCATTTATGTAATATACTATGACTATGTACGGTCCGTTATTAACTAGGTAATATTTATATATATATATATATATACTCTTTTGTTTTTTTAAACCAAAGTTTAGAGAAAATTAAATTAGAATCAAAATTGGATTTTGCTTTTGTTAACTTTCCATAAAAACTTTGTTAGCTTTCCATAAAAACTAAATGAGATAAATGGGGACTCCCCATCGATCATCCCTTTTCATTTATGTTACGTGGCTTGGATATAAAGAGTGTATCAACTATGAAGTGCACGTCATACTAACTAATAGCTGCTGCTTTGGCCATCTATTATACTAACTAATATTGTCATTTTTTTTTTGATGAACAACTAATATTGTCATTATGTACTTAACTTATAAATGATTGAATGAATTTCTAACTTTTCAAAAATAGAGAATTATATCCTTTTATGGACTTATAGTTTCACATGAGCATAATGAGCTATATATATATAAAGTAATTAATAAGACCACGAAGTTTCATCTAACAAATCTAAATTAATTAATGATTAATAATGGGCCATTCTACTGTACCCAATCTTTTTTTTTGGGTACGGTACCCACTCCAATCTTAACCTTTCATATTACTTCCCTTTAATCTTGGTCGTTAATTAATTTTAGTATGGATATCAGTTACCGGCTAATCTGGTTAGAGTAAAAAAAAAAAAAAAAATGAGGAGGTTTCAAGCTCTGCTGAACAAGAACCTTGAGAGGCGATGTGCCACAGCTATCAGCCTATCACTACTACACAGCAGCTGCCACTGCAAAACTTACACCATTGCTATTGGTAAGAATATTTATGGGCAATTGAGAAACTGTGTTTCCTTTTATTAGATTTGGGTTTTACTTCTGGTTAAATTTGATTCGGTATTTCATATTCTAGGTTTTGTGTAAGATTTGTGCGTTTATTTCGCCTATCAATTTCCTCGTATGCCCTAACTACCTATTCCTTCATCGAGCTTGCTAAAAATTTTGTTCCCAGAAACCATGTCTCAAGGAGAGAGACTTGAAAGGCGACTGTTTTGACAAATTAGTCTTATTCCTCTTGTACTGGTTTCGTATTTCGGTGCCAAATATGTAAGTATCATCAACTTAAAGCATTATAGTTTCAAGTTTCTAATTTTGGATTTGATTTGATTTTTTAAGGCACGCTTGGTGAGAAATTCATCCTGAAGGTATGTTTTACCATTGCTAGTTATCTTGTCTATCTATCCTATCTTTTGTTTCCCTCTCATATATGTGGTTTCAACATCTTGTTATGTAATCTATATAATATTAAATCTTCAAGTTATAAATTACATACAATGATGAGTCTTTATAATAACTTGGGGCTCTATTCAATAGATTAAGAGCTTCTAATATGAGAGATAAGCAAATCTAAAATATAAATCAAGTTCTTCTTTCTACTTATCAAAAAATTAAATGCTTCTTTCTATGACAATGTGACAACTATGTTTGAGCTTGGACATGACATACACAATTACAAATTAAGCATACAGTTCAACTTGCTCTTAAGCAAATTTGAAAGATGCCCACCTTTATAGTTTTTACATTTATCCCTACACACACAAATGTAATAGCCTGCAAATCAAATACTTTGGAAGTCTAGGAGAGTCAAACTTAAGTTTTGGTTTTTAAGCAAAGTCACCCAACAGTTCTACCTTTGTGGGCTTTTAAAAAGGAGCATAATCATGATCTTGTACCTTACGAACAAGCTCACATGTTGCCCTCACAAAGAAAAGTAACTGATACCCAAGCCATTGAGGTGGATATGGCCTATAAGAATGGGATTCAACAGAAACTTTATGAGTAGTCAAGTAGAGGGTCGAGAAAATTTGGGTTATCTTTTATTAGATTATAACAACTATTTGTGTTCAAGGAGGAGAAACGCTATAACAGAAGGAAATGCAGGAGGCTTGTTGATTTATTTTCAGAAGCAACAAGCTAAGAACCCTTCATTCCTTTATTCGATGCAAAGGATATTGAAGATTTAAATGTACTTAAAGATAAAGATGGCAATAATGAATTAATTATTGGAGATAATTTGAATAACCTAATTTAAATGGGTTGAAGAAAAAGGATCATGCTCCTGGTGGTAAACATCAGGTCAAGAGTTGTCATGAGAAAAGTTCAAAGAAAGAAAAAGGTGGAAGTAACCAGTTGTCTACCCCAAATACTGTTCCTGGCAACTAGGTTTTGCTTAAGCCATCCCTAAATACCTTTCCTCTTGCCTATATAGTTAGTTGTTCATGTAGTGGCTACATTAATTTTTTTTTTCTTTTTTTTACTTTAATGTGCAGAGTTCAAGTTCCCAGCCATCAAATTTGGTTCATTCCTTGTCATATCAGCATTCGCTATATTACCATTGGCAAGCACCCTTCCTCAATCCATAAATGGAAATATGGTAGAAAGAATTTAGTCCAATTATGGTTATTTTAAATTATATCCTAAAGTCACTTTTCTCTTTTGACATAATGCTTACAAAGTTCTCGAGAGAGTACTAACTTACTAATGCTAGTTATTCATTAGCACCTGGCCTAATTATAGGTCCAAAAACAATTTTCCATGCCAAAACAATCATCAAGCTTTTGTGTGAGCAACAGATCCAACTAATTGTTTTTGCTTTTAGGTTTGCATTATTAGTTTACTTTGTTTGTATTTTTTGTTTATTTTTATTTATTTCCTCTCAATGTTATAATTTATAATTTCTTGTGATTTCTACATGCTTGCCGTAGTTCTATGTGTATATATATGGTTAAATTAGAGGAGATTAGTTAAGTTTGTTCCCATGGAATGCAAATTGAGGAATAAAATGTCTTGGTGCCTGATTTTGATGCACAAGGTTATGTGTCATTGGCGGTTGTAAGATGTGACATTGTAGGCTATTTTATTTTTTATTGTAGAAATTGTGTAATGAGGCAAGTAGATTAGGTATATTCTGCCAATTTCAAAGAATCATCCCAAAGGAGTAGGAACTCACTTTCCATTTTGTAGGAATGCATATTTTGGCAAAGAATGTATGCCCTTGTGGTGACAGATATAATTGAAGTCATCAAATTCCATTTCATTGAATTTAATTTCCAAAATCCAAACCATTCTTGGACCTAAAAATTTGAACAATCTTCATTTCGTCACATTTTTGTTGTTATTTTTCAATAAATTTCCTTACTAGACTTCCAGGTTGGCTTCTCAAAAAAAAAAAGAAGAAGAAGTTTGCAACGTTATAGTTCTGTCAACTTTAGGATCCCAATTATGACTTGTCTTCCCACAGATATGTGTGTGTGTGTATATATATATATATATATTTATATTCTCAAGCTTTGTGTCTAAGTTTCCCCAACTTTTGGTAGGTAGTTTGACAGTAAATTGTGCATTAGTCGTTGAAGTTTTGATTCAAAGTTTAATAACTTGGGTTTTGCTTTGTGAAGGATCTTCTTTGTCATCATATTCCTGGTGATAACCAATTGATTTGTTAATATGTTCCTTGGTTTAAACTTGGAGTGTGTATAATCTTAACATTGATCTATACATATTAGATTTTTAAATATATTTTATTTTAGTTTTGATTTTGGAAATGCATAGGAGATATTTGTGAAATTATCTGTTAGAAACTTTAAAGTGATGTTAAGCTATTTTATATGCATGTTATGCAGTCTTGAAGGTGATTCGTCAGATTGAGAAATGCACCAGATTGCAGGAGCTCTCTAAAGTTTACTATGCTCCTATTGGATCCTTGGAATGGTAAGTCAGGGAAATCTTGGACTGTGCCCTGCCAAAACCTCCTACACCATGTCTAATTAATAACTCTTTTTTTATTCCAATTGGTCAATTGCAGTTTTGGCCTTAGGGAATGCAAGAATCAGGTTTGGCCCAAGGAAAAAAAATATTGAAGTATGCACTATGGAATAGACTTGTCATGAGTCATGACTATGACATTATTTTTGCCTTATATTGTTGCTATTGTATAATCAAATCACTAAGCAAGTTGTTGCATCTTTATGTCGTAGTTAATCTTGTCTTGATGAATATATAAAATGTATAATTTTTTATTTTTTGCAAATAACATATTGTGAATGAGTTCTATATATATGAATCACTAGAACTTGATTCTAAACTTGAGTCTTAAAGGCTTGAGTTCCTTAAGCAATCTTGAGTCTTAAAGACTCAGACTCGAAATTCTAGTTTACAAATATGTTTCAAAAACATGCCAACTAAAAAAATTGTTTCAAAAATCATGTTAAATGGAAAAAAAATCGTACATCAAAACATGTAGAGTTATTTGATCTAGTTTTATAAGATGAAACGAATGCAAAAGAAGTGTCACTGAAACCATCACTAGTGAAAAATTGCTGTTCCCAACAATTTTGCTTAAGATGGTATAATCTTAGTGCTTAACAAACATTTATCTATTATTTGAACATTGAAATTTCTTTTTGTGCAGTGCAAGTTTGATTGGAGTTCAAATTGGCAAATTCAGTGGTTGTGAACATGGGATTTAATGTTGGCTTCAAAAAAATTTCGTTTATTACATTAAATATTAGGGGTGTCAAAAGTTGTTGATGGAGTTAGTAGAAGTAAGAGTGTGAAAAAAAATTTTCAAAAAGATTAGTAGAAGTAAATAATCAAACTTTTATTAGATATTTTAAAAAATTTATTAATAATGTTAACTGAAAGATAATTTTTAATTAATTGAAAAGTTTAGTATTGATGTTTCATTTAAAGCTAACTATCTTAGTAATTTCATTTTTTTTTTTTTTTTTTTGAGAATCATTAGTAATTTCATTTAGCCTTAAAAAAAACAAGAAGAAGAAAAGGAAACCATCAATGTAACATTGAACTTTTACATAAAATTATTTTGAAATTATGAGCTCACATCAAACTTATTGAAAATCGTACATGCTAGATAGCTTTTTTAGATAACTTATCATCTTTTAAGTTTCAATAAGTATACAAAAAGTACAACTTATTATGGTAATTTTAGAGAGTTTTGGGGGTAATTTTGATTGTTTTCAAGTTTTAGGGGAGTATTTTTGGTCAATTTTTTTTTAAAGTTTTGAGGGTATTTCGGTCATTTTTATGGTTTTAGGGGGACTTTGTGGCACCAATAAGTCTTCAACAACGAAAACATTTTATTGCTATTAGGGCTCTCTTAGACTTAGATAGTGGAGGCTCTGCTAACTCAAATGAGGCTCACACTTATCATTGTGGTCGATATGCTAAACTCTCAATGACAAAATTATTTTAATAATTTTTTAAAAAAGGACTAGGTTGTTTGTTTTTGATAAAATCGGTCAATTGTGCTTAATTGTTTTTAGCTTTTCTATTGGTAATTTTTGTTATTGTGGAAATTTTTTGGGATGTTTATTTTGTTTTAGATGGGTCTAAATGTAATAATAATTTTATGAAACAAAATTGCATAGACACTTTAGATGGGTGGTTATACCCATGTCGGACACAGTCATTTGACACTTCTGCATATGTGGATCTAATGAAAATGACTAAAAAATATAAAACCTGGTGTAGTGGCCTTGATTGATGACTATTTCATATTGGATCTGTAGTTTCAATTCAAGTGTTTACTGAAAATTTTAAAATTGTCAACAATCTTTGTATTGGAATTTTTTGCATAACTTGCTAATTGTATAGTCACCCTATTTCCAACCTTAGACACCACAATAAACAAACAACTGTGATTAAGTTGCAGATGTTGCATAAGAACAATTAGAGAGCACATAAGGTTATACATATTTGATTTTATAGTATATATTGATGATGCACATAAAATCAATAGGTTAAATGCTCTAGGCTTCAATGGGCTTGAGATTGCTTATATGGCCTGAAAAGAAAGAAGCACAAGATCAAAGGTGACCGGGGTGAACTGGGCAAGAACCCTTTGATGCTTAAGTTAGTTTTCTCTCTTGAACTCAGGAATTCCAACTTTATAAGTGGTGAAAAACTTACTTTGATTTCATATGGTTGAGTCCTTTTATAGTGAGTTTTGGAGTGGTTACTTGTTTAGTAACTTCCTCAATGTGGATGGAAGTTAGAAGGTTTAGACTTAACTTCTACAACTGCCATCAGAAGTTAAGAACTTAGTGGGAAGTTAGAGCGATGAATAAGGATTTTGCTTCTACTTCATGATAGTAGAACGTGGTCCGAATCATAAGCTTTTAGATATAGATTTACTTTGAAAATTTCTAAGTGTTTGGCGGTCGTCCAAGTGACTCCATGCTGGACGACGTTCTTGCACTTGGATGACCTTTCTGGTCTTGTACGAAACTATGGACGAATTGGAGATAGTCTAATTTTTGGTTCACCATCATATATAAATAATAAAAATATAAACATCAAGAAAGTGACCTCAACTATGTTATTTTATAGGGAGTTATGCCCCTAAATATGATGGAAGCTACCGAAGGAGATACGTAGGAAGTTAATTGGTATATTCAAATATTTGTGGAAGAAACCTAAATAATTCCAGCTGATTTTTTTTTTTTGTGAACAAGAGTAATTATTGTGGTTGGGTTAATTTCATGGGATTTTTGTTTTTTGTTTTTTTTTTTGTTTTTTGGTTTTCGATTTTATATCTAAAATTTTTAATAACTTTAAAAAAATTACTATTGTGATGAGCGGTTATTAATAAGTAAAAAAGTGATCTCAATGATAAGCCCAAATGTAAAATTATGGTCAGATGTGATATTGGTAGTGCTTACTGTGATGATTGAACTATCAATTGTAAGGAAAAAAAATAGAGTACTACCGAATGTGACAAAAGTACGGTCAGAAGTAATGTTGGTACTGCCCAATGTAATAATAGAACTTTCAAATTTGAGAATAAAAAATAGGATAACACTGAATGTGACAAAAATAGAGTCAGATGTGATGTTGGTACTGCTTAATGTGACAATGAAACCATTAAATGTGAGAAAAAGTAAAGGAACCACCAAATGTGAGAAAAGAACTGTCACATGTGACGTTGGAACTGCACAATGTGAGGATGGAACCGTCAAATGTGAGAAAAAAGTAAGAGAATCACCCAATGTGATAAAAGAACTGTCACATGTGATGTTGGAACTGCACAATGTGACGATGAAACTGTCAAATGTGAGGAAAAAAAGTAAGGGAACCACCAAATGTGAGAAAAAAACTGTCACATATGATGTTGGAACTGTACAACGTGAGGATGAAACCGTCAAATGTGAGAAAAAAAGTAAGGGAACCACCAAATGTGAGAAAAAAACTGTTACATGTGATGTTGGAACTACACAATGTGAGGATGGAATCGTCAAATGTGAGAAAAAAGTAAGGGAACTACCAAATGTGAGAAAAGAACTATCATATGTGATGTTGGAACCGCACAATGTGAGGATGAAACTGTCAAATGTGAAAAAAAAGTAAGGGAACCACCAAATGTGACAAAAGAATTATTATATGTGATATTGGAACTACACAATGTGAGAATAGAATAATCAAATGTGAGAAAAAAGTAAGGGAACTACCAAATGTGAGAAAAGAACTGTCACATGTGATGTTGGAATTACACAATGTGAGGATGGAACCGTCAAGTGTGAGAAAAAAGTAAGGGAACCACTTAATGTGACAAAAGAATTGTCACATGTGATGTTGGAACTGCACAATGTGAGGATGGAACTGTTAAATGTGAGAAAAAAAGTAAAAGAACCACCAAATGTGAGAAAAAATTGTCACATGTGATGTTGGAATTGCACAATATGAGGATGAAACTGTCAAATGTGAGAAAAAAGTAAGGGAATCATCAAATGTGCGAAAAGAACTGTCACATGTGATGTTGGAACTGCACAACGTGAAGATGGAATTATCAAATGTGAGAAAAAAGTAACCTGGTATTGTAGGTTACCTACTAGTGGGTACCGTATCCCCTTTTTTTTTGGAGGTATTGTAGTGTTAGGACATATGTGATTCAATGTTAGGAATATATGTTACTATTTTATGTAATTGGCTAATCCTTTGATAAAACACACTTTACTTGTAACTGGGTAGATTTAGGATGTGTTTAATGTTTCAAGAAACAAGTTTCAAGTTCAAGTATTAAAACCATGCAAGTTTGTCTAAGAATCAAATGATGAAGTGCCAGATTTTAAAACTTAATAGCTAGCTCGACAGCTAGCATTTATTGAGGTTTAAAAGCTGCTAAAACCCATGGTTCGACAATTAGCTCGATAGAGCCATCTATCGAGGTTTATGAAACTCAGTTTTTCAAAACTGATTTCAATCCAATCCATGTGTATATATTTAGGCTTTCTTTTCTCATAACCCTAAACATATATAAGAATTGTTTTAAGGGCCGTCACAGCTGATGCAACTTAATGCAAAAGCTTTTGACAAGCATATTGTTGTGAGCTGGAGACATATGCCCTAGTTCATCTTTCTCTTGAAGAAGCTGCTGTGTTTGTACACTGTAGGGTTTTGTGACCAAGGAGTTGCTTGATCTTCATCGTCTGGATGAACTGATGAACTTTGTAGCCAACATCCTTCTTAAGTTGGTGATTAAGTCACGTACTAGGATCCGTGCAATTGGTTAGTCACATACTGGGAGCCATGCATTGAGAAAGAGAGATTGTCACTACAGAATAAGTCCAATTGAGTATTGGGATAAGGGTTCAACTGTAGGTTGGTATAAGGTACTGAGATTCCTTTACTTGTAATCGCTTGTTGTGATAATAGTGGATTCTCGGGAGTGGTGATGTTAAAATTACTTGGTAGGGTTTTTGCCATGTAGGTTTTCCCCATTTGTAAACAAATCACCATGTCTAGGGGTAAGCAAATGAATACCGGTGTCGACCCAACTGACCGGCGCCGACGACACCATCCCGACACCAGTATCGATCGAATGAGCCAAGGCTGGTGTTTAGAGGGCGAAGCCCGTTCTGACGCTGGTGCAGTGCAGTCACCAAATCAAAGAAGGTGAAACCGATCTACACCAAACCGAACCGATACCAGACCCAGTTCGTTTCTCCCCCCAGTTTGGATATGGCGTTGTTTCAAAGGTTCTAATTTTAATTTTTTTTTTATTGAAACGGTGTTGTATGTGTGTTATTAAAAAAAAAAAGAAAAAAAAAAAGAAAGAAAAACGGTGCATTTAATGCTAGGTTTTCAGATTCTCAAGGCCATATAAATTCATTTTGTCCTGATATCCCTTAACTCTCTCTCTCTCTCTCTCTCTTAATCTCGCCTGACACAGCGACACTTGCCTGAGCTCTCGTTGTCGCTCACCAGTCACGGCAAACCAACGGTAAGCATGAATGATTCTTAATCTCATGTACTTCGTAGTTTTTTGGGGTTGTAAAATACGGTACAATGGGTTTTAGGCTTGTGAGAGAAGTGAAGTCTATGATTTTGATTTATTGGTGAGAGCTTGTGTTTGTGTTTGTGTTTGTGTCTGTATTTGTCTTTGTGTTTGCGAGTGATTGAGAGTGTTCACTTTGTGAATGGGTGGTGTGAGGTACGCGGTAATTTGGGAGGTGGGGATGAAATGAGAGTCGAAAGTATTGAAACCAAAAATGTTTGTCTACAGTTGGATTGGAAATTGGAATAGAAATAGAAAGTCTGAAGTGGCGTTGGGTGGGGGTGGGTCTGGGTCTCTGGAGTGAAGTTTATGATTTTGATTTATTGGTGAGAGCTTGTGTTTGTGTCTGTATTTGTCTTTGTGTTTGTGAGTGATTGAGAGTGTTTTGTATTTGGTGAGGTTTCTGAGTGTGGTGTGTATCATAGGAATAAAATAAATGACTTTGTGTTTGTGTTTGACTTTAGTCCCACTTAGGCACTTACTTTATTGGTGAGAACAGTTTTTTTTTTTTTTTTTTTTTTTTATGTGAACAGATTTTTTGTTTTGTTTTGTTAATGTTTCAAATCAAACTGACCAAGCCGATTAAACCAAGTTGATCAAACCGTACCACTATAGGTCAGAAGATAGACCTTAATCGGTATGCATCGGTTTTAATTATTGCAAAACTGATCCTTATCGGTTCAGTAACAAATTTGAAAAAATATCGAGCCGACTGAACCGCACACACCCCTAACCGTGTCAATTTATTTTCTGTTGCATATTTAGTTTAATTGGTGATTTGTTTGTGCTACCACGCATTTTGCATGTTAATTTGATTAATTAATAAACTTGGCTAATTAATCAATTAATTCATCACAAGGGGTTAATAGATTCTTGGCCTATCACATAGAATTACCCATTAATAAGTATTGATTCATGTCGGTAGATGTCCAATTTTTGCAAGCTATGCTTGCTCCTTTAATCACATTCCTTGGGTGGGGACCAAAGCTTGGCAAGCTACGACTTTCTAAGTGTTTGTTTGACAAAAATTATTTTTACTAACTTATTTTACTATTCAGTTTATTTTTGTTATTATTTATGGGTCTTACTACACTTTTTGGTATTATTTATAGGTCCCATTGTACTATTTCAGCTAACTTTTTCCTTCATCTACATTATTTTTAGCAAAAAATTTTCAATTTGAGCGAAATAAGCGGATCTTAAATAAATCTTAACTGTCTCCTTTTTGGTTTGTTGTTTGTCACCTCCTTGACAGAGAGATTGTCACTTTCCTAGCTCCTACTCTTATCTTATTATTATTATTATTTTTTATGAGACTCTTATCTTATTATTCAGTTAAGCTTTTTTTGACATTTGAGAACTATTTTTTTTTTGGTTAAAAGGCCATTCATATAAAACCAACAAAAGAAGTCTACACAGATACAACTGCCATAATAGCAGCAACTAGTCTAACATAATACAAACCATTATTGACCTTAGCAACTAAAGTTTCCAATTCAGCAGTAAAAGGAAACTCAAAAACAACAAAATCTTCCTTCATAACACTGCCCTATTTTGCCAACCAATCTGCACACTTGATGGCTTCTCTAAACACATGGGACACCCTTACTTGAGGAAGCTTGCCCAGAAGATACCTGCAATTAGAAAGCAGAGGAGTATAGGCAGAATTAGGATTTTTATTAGAATTAAGTAGCCCCACAATCACCTTAGCATCTAGTTCCACTTCCAGCTGCCCAATTCCCATATGATCCACTAGTTTAAACCCATCTCTTAAGGCCCATAGCTCGGCAATAAACTTGAAGTGAACCTGACATTTGAGAACTATTGGAAGTTAAGGAAGATTATGCAATTATTTTATTATCAGAAATAACTTTGACTAATTCACGTTCACCTTGATGAGTCAAATTTGTGTAATTTTCATAATAATTATATTATACTCTTTTATAGGTTTTTTGTACTAATAAGATCAATGAAGCAATTCGAAAAATAAATAAATAAAAATAAAAATCAATGAAGCTTTTTAAATTCTCATCCTAAATTTGCATCCCATCAATTATTGTAAGGGTTAGATATTAGAAATTTAGAACTTATTATAATTCTGAACAGACAAGAAGAATCTTTCAAACATCACTAGTTTCTTATATATGTTTAAGGGAATATACCACAAATATCTCCTTTTTGGTTTCTGGTTTGTCATCTGACGCTATATTGCTTTTCCCCTCATTGATTGTGTTTCTCGTTCTTTCGAAAAGGGTAATTCTGATGCCACACCCTCTCCCACAACTTTTTGCACAACTTTCACATGTGGCAAGCCACCTCAGCACCTTGGACCCACCAACATACCACAGCATCAGAATTACCCAATCACTTAAAGCCTGAGCGCCAAAACAAATTCTACAGTAAACATTACTCCTTTAGTCTTCTTCTCCCTCCCTCCGTGAAAAAGCTTGAGCGCCAAAACGGATTGCAGCTGCTGGAGTATTGGAACTACGGTTCGAAAATGAAAAAATCACTCCGGAAAACACCATCCTACACCAGAAAATAAAAAACCAGCCGTGAAAAACATAACCTCTTCACCGAAAAACCAAAACCCACCGCTCCCGAAACCCGCGAAAACCATCGTTCGTATCAGCTCCATCTATTGTGGAAAAAAAAAAAAAAAGTTCTCTTCCAAATCTCAGAGTTGATCACCATCTGCCATCCAAGGAGGTGATTTTTCATTCCGCTTTTCCTAGTATTTTCTCTAGATTTCTTCGTTACTCTTTGATTCTTTGTTTTCCCCTGTATTATTGCTCTCATTCAGTAAAAATCATTGTGCATTTCTGTTAGTTTACTATGTAATGTTGTGATATTAGTTTACTTTGTCCATTGTTTGTTCTGTTCTCAACTAAATTGTTGCTGGGAGGTTCCTTGTTTTAGGGTCCTCCACTACTTTATATACTCTCCTTGTACTCAGTTCTGTTTCAGTGAAATCTAAATTGAAATATCAACAAAAAATGCAATCTTGAAGTTGTGAATTTGTTGCCTGTAATAACTGGGTTTTCCATTTTTCTATTGCATTTGGAAATGAGATTATGAAGCACAAAATTTTTGAAAGGATAAATTATAATATTTAGAATTATTAATTTTCTTATGATTAAGTGACTTTATATTTTGATAATGTGTTATGAATTATATTGTATAGGCATGGCAGATGAAATATCAAATGTTTTCTCACATGTGAAATTAAACGAAGATCATATTGAGAATGATATGATGGAGGGGGATTCAAATGAAGATATTGAGAATGATATGGTGGAGGTGGAGTCGAATGAAGATAATATTGAAAATGAAATAGTGGAGTTGAATGAAATGGTAGAAACAAAAGGTGTGGAAAACAAAGCAGAAGACCCTAAGTTGGGAATGATGTTTGACTCCATTGATGATGCTGTGATATATTATAGAAGATATGCTAAAGAAAAAGGTTTTGCAGTGGCTAAAAGAACTTCTAAAAAGGGGAACGATGGGGTGGTGAGGTATGTGACCATTGCTTGTAGTTATGCTGGAAAGCCAAGGATTAGATTAAACTGTCCTGGAATTAAAAGGACTAGATCTACCAATCCAGTTCAATTGAAACCTCAAACAAAAACAGATTGCAAAGCTCAACTTAGGCTGTCTCTATGCCCAAATGGAAAGTGGATACTTAGATCCATGGTACTTGACCATAATCATGGATTGAGTCCTAGTAAGACCAGATTTTACAAATGCAATAGAATAATAGAACCACATGTGAAAAAAAAGCTTGAATTACACGACAAAGCTGGTATTAGAATGAACAAGAGTTTTAATTCATTTGTGGTTGCAGCAGGGGGACATGAGAATTTGTCTTTTCTAGAAAAGGATTGTAGAAATCACATGGATAAAGTCAGACGTTCACATCTTAGGGAAGGAGATGCTAGTGCAATGCACCATTACTTTTTGAAAATGCAAGCTGACAATTCTGAATTCTTCTATGCAATGGATTTTGATGATGATGGTCGGTTGAAAAATGTATTTTGGGCTGATGCAAGGAGTAGGGCAGCATTCAAAGAGTTTGGTGATGTAGTCACATTTGACACTACATATATGGTTAACAAATATGAAATGCCATTTGCTCCATTTGTTGGGGTGAACCATCATGGGCAATCAACATTGCTAGGATGTGGATTGATCTTAAGAGAAGATACAAAGTCATTTATATGGCTATTTAAATCTTGGCTTGCATGCATGTCTGAATGTCCTCCCAATGCAATCATTACGGATCAAGACAAAGCCATGAAAAAAACGATAGAGATTGTTTTCCCTAATGCACGACATCGATGGTGCTTGTGGCATATCATGAATAAGTTGTCTGAAAAATTTAAAGGGTTCAAAGACTATGAATCAATAAAATTCTGTATGAAAAATGTTGTTCATGATTCATTGACAAAAGAAGAATTTGAAGAAAGTTGGGGTAGATTCATTAAGAAATATCAACTTGAAAGCAATGAATGGTTACTTGGGTTGTATGATGAGCGGCATCGTTGGGTGCCTGCCTTTGTGAAAGATATGTTTTGGGCAGGAATGTCAACAACGCAGCGAAGTGAAAGCATGAATGCTTTCTTTGATAAATACATTAATAAGAAAACTACTTTAAAACAATTTGTTGAACAATATGAGAATGCTTTGGCAGCAAAGGTGCATAATGAAACTGTTGAAGATTTTAATTCTTTCAATTCACGCATTTCTTGTATAACTATTTATGATATGGAGAAACAATTTCAGAGTGCTTACACTTTGAAAAAATTTACAGATTTCCAAAATGAGATAGTTGGAAGTATTTGTTGCAGTTTGTCTTCATGCAGGGAACATGACAATTTTTCAGAGTATGAAGTACGTGAAGATATATCACGTGGAGAAGGTCAGCGGAGCGTAATTTTTCATGTGTATTTTAATGAGGATAATAGTGAAGTTAAATGCAAATGCAGGCAAATTTGAGTTCAAGGGGATAGTATGCAGGCATCAAATATTGGTGTTTATTCATAGGAAGATTTATCGAATACCAGACAAGTACATCTTAGACAGATGGAATAAAAATGTCAAAAGGAGGCACACTAAAGTTCGAATAAGTTATGACAATTGGTCTTTGAAACCTGAAGCATGTCGCTATGAAAAGATGTGTAATGCCTTTTACGAGGTTGCTAATTTGGCAGCGGATTCTGAAAATGCATATAAGAATGTGATGACACAAATATGTGAAATGAAAGGGGAGCTCAAGGAAGGGGGGAATGCTTGTGGTAGCAATAAGCCTATTTCTATAGATATTCAGAATGATTCTACCTCATATGACAATGGTCATGTAACATCAAAAGAAGCTAGAAAAATTCTTGATCCAGTGGTTGTTTCTCAAAAGGGGCGACCATCTTTTAAAAGGAAGATGTCAAAGGTTGAACAAGCTGTGAAGAAAAAAAAGGAAAAGGAAAAGAAAAAGAAAATGAAGACTGTAATTAATGAAAGGAATGTAGTTAACCAAGTTGAGACTTCAATTCTTGAGGAAATTTGTGAGAAGGTTAGGCTATAATTATATTATTTACTTATTTTTTTGGATATTTAATCATTGTTATTACCATTATTAACTTTTGTACTTTGTGCTTTTGTAGGATTTTGCCAAGGTTGGAAATATGCATAATACAAATTCTACCATGGGATATGGTATGCTTGAAATGCATGAGAGTTTTAACTTTAATGTAAGGCTCTTTATTTTCTATTATCAAGATGTTGCTAATGGGTTTAAATTAAGTATACTGAAATGCAATTATATTGTATATAAAATGTAGGATTTTGAAATGCAACAGTCACAATCACAGCATATTGGTGATAAGAGTTGTCAATTTTTTCCCCAATCGCTTGTGTGGCCAAACATAAGCGGAATTCCTAATATCCCTGGGATACATCCATATTTTGGCCAACAAAATATGTTACAAGGAGGAACTTTTCCATTTCAAACAAGTATAACAAGTCAAAAGTTTGGTATACACCCTTTTCTTTCCCATGATAATGTATCTCAGGTATGCATTTTTTTAGTTAGATATTTTAAAATTTTTAGTGAAATTTATGTTGCTAATTTGAGTGTATTTATTATAATATATATTATCCTTCATTTTATTTTGTAGGGTCATCACTATCAAAAGGTTGGTATGAATCAAAAGAAGAAAGTTGATAACGAATCTCAGGTATAATTTTTTCCCCTTAACTATTTTAGAGATTTTATAAATTTATAGCAAATTTGAATGGCAAAACCCCTAAACCCACTGAAGTTATACTAACTGCCCAATCTTGGACTTGCAGGTTCAAGGAAGCTTTTGAAACAAAGAAAAACCATGATAGACCTAACAAAGGAATTCAGTTTAATCACCAGAATATTGGAGGATGCTGGGATCTTATTATCAAAATAGCAAGAGCTAGGAAAGCTAGACCAAAGAGGACCTCTTTTGCTTATGAAGCTTCAAATAAAGAAGGATCATGTTCTCAGGTTGTGCCAGCAGTGGAGCTTCTACAATTACTGCAGCAACGCAAGAAGCTTTAGTAGTGTCTGCTGTCTGCAGAATTTTGATCATGTGTTGTAGTAAAGGTTTAGTTAGTGTTTGTAATTTGCAGTGTAGTCCTAACTGGCAGCAAATAACCTTGCTCTCTAACTTGGTATTTCTGCAGCAACAGACCCTTTTTGTTCCTCGGGTCATCTTAGGCTCAGTTTGTAACACAGCCAATTTTGCTCTTAAGTTCCCTGGTCCTTGTTGTTGGGTGCACCCAGCATTTGTATAGTTTGTATTCCTTTAATTCTGGTATTTATTAAAAAAAAAAAAAGAACGTATATATTGTAATTGACAGACTATGGATTTTGAAGACTTTTGGACAGTTAACTGCATTTGTACAATTGATAGGTACTGTAGTGTGACTCTGGATATTTGCAGATATTTGTAAATGTATGCTTTATGTGGATATTTGCTGATATTTGTAAATAGGTATTTGACAGTTGTAGGCTATTGATATTTGTAGATATTTGTGAGTGAGTCTAAGGGTGTGCACAAGTGGTGCCAATATATCTGCTGGGGTGTGAGTGTGTAGGTGTGACAATTGTGTGTGTTAGGATGTGCAGGGGAGTGTGCGTGTGTGTGCAAGGTGGTGCAGATATAGCTGCCAGGGGGTGTGTGTGTCTGCATGTTGGTGCAGATATAGCTGCAAGGATTGTAAAGCTCATGTAGATAAGAATTTCATTGTTTCTTCCCTATTATTTCTCTCTACCTTGTTCTTTGTTCCAAGTATCAATTCTTCTTCCCTTTCTTCCACTGAACTAGAATCTTATCAACAATACACAATACTACAACATACTTGGAATTATACTTTGAGCAAATCAACATAACAACAAGCAAATATTACACAAAGAACAAACAAAAGGAATGTTCCACAAATTACAAAGAACAAGTTTTAATTTTTTATTTGACTTCCTTCTGTACTAGAGCAATCTTATAGTTGCTATGCATCCATTTTCCTCCTTTAAGCTTGTTAATGCCTAGTCCATATCAAAAGAGCAGCACCAATCTGCCCAGAAGTTACATTAGCTCAATTGAAGTTATTCCTTTACTTGGATGGAATTCAAAACACAAACAAGATTTTTAAGTCCATTGGATGGAATTTAAAACACACAAAATTTGTAAGCTCATTAAGAAATGGGTTTTTGTTTTCGGCAATGGATTAATGTTTTGCAAGGATGGGTTTTCATTTTCCGATTTGGGATGGCGTTTTATGGTGTGGGATTTCCGTTTACGAGCCACCGTGCCAGTACTCTTGCAAAGCAAATCTGAGATAGACGATGTCTTTCGCGGATTCAAGGAGCAGTGGGTTTTGGTTTTTCGGCGGAAAGGTAATGTTTCTCAAGGTTGGGTTTTTATTTTCTGGCATGGGATGGTGTCTTCCGGGGTGATTTTTCCATTTTCGCACCACCGTACTCCAGCCGCTGCAATTTGTTTTGGGGCTGAAGCTTTTTCACATATGAGCTTTGGGAGGAAGAAGAAGGAAAGGTAGTTACGGTGGTATTTCTCATTTATTAATTGAAAATTTGAAATAATTAAAGTTAAGTGCTGTGATGGTGGGCCCAAGGTGCTGAGGTGGCTGGCCACATATGAAAATTGTGCAAAAAATTGTGGGAGAGGGTGTGACATCAGAAATACCCTTTCAAAAAACAAGGTACAAGGTCTTCGGTAGAACGTAAACTAAAAAAGAGCCACCTCCTTGACAGAGAGATTGTCACTTCCTAGCTCCTACTCTTATCTTATTATTCAGCTAAGCTTTTTTGACATTTGAGAACTATTGGAAGTTAAGGAAGATTCCGCATTTATTTTATTATCAGAAATAATTTTGACTAATTCACGTTCACCTCATTTCTTTTGGAAACTGAACATTCATTTCATTCAAGAGGAAGTCAGAACAGCCAATACAAAGCTCGGAACCGACAGAACCAAACAGAAAGAAAAAGTAACAAGACAGACCACAAACAGTCCAGCCCACAAGCTGTAATACTTTTAGCTGATTTTCACCCCTTTTTTTTTTTTTTTAATTATATTTTCACAAAACTTTCAACCAAAAACTAATCATTATTCGTGCCGATGGACCCACAAAGGAGTAAAACACTTGCCCAGGAATTCCATGCCTTTACCGAGGTCCTTCCTTCCCAATTTTAAATCTTGTACCTATCTTATTATTAGCTTTAGTTTTCTCTGTTATTTATTTATTTTTTTCTCACCATTCTAATTCCTAAAGCAAAATGTATTCATTTTCTAATCAAAGACCTCCTTTGTACCCAACAACCAATGGTGGTACATCACTTCTGCCATTAAACCTCCACCAGAGAAGCCTAAACCACTCCCCGCTATCACACTCTTTGCATTTATGACCCCTGCATTTCTCGCCTTTGTACAAATTAAGTTTGAAAACAAGGACCATACTTCTTTTGATACTCATCCAATAGCCATAAACGCTTCCATTTTGAACTTTCTCTTTTACTGCATCTCATCTATAGCTGAATCCGAGCTCGTCAATCATGCCATTGATAGCGTTTATGTGCCTGTTTTCGGGCACATCACATCAGTGACCACTCAGCAGTTCTTGTAGTGACGTTGCTATCATCTATAATTTTTCCAGTTCCACTTAGATGGTTCACTTATATTGCTTACATGTTCTTATTGGTGCGTACGTTTTTCAACTTACTTTGTTGCTGGAAACGATGGATTAATGAAAAAACGAAGAAAGCAGTGCAATTTGCACTAAAATTTATGTATGCATCCATGACACGTTTATCTGCGCGTTATCTTGGACTACAACACCAGGATCCAACCTTGTTGCCTCTCTAATCTGCTTGTATATGAGGGTATGTTTTCAGGTAAAAGATCTTATATCATATATAGTCATCTTTGGTTTGGTTTCTGAACGGGAAAAACTGTTTCACATGTGTTTATGGAAAGGAAGCAATCCACACCACTCTGCAACTATGCAGCATCACAACGCCAAACTGAAAATGTAGAGCATAAATGGAAAGCCCAAAACCGACCATATTAGTCAAACTAAAATCCCAAACCATCTGTGAAAAGTTAAATCTCACCATTGACAACCCTGTAGTGTGCTTGCAAGAAAATCAATTGTTTTCCATTTTCAATTTTCAAATCAAGTTCGAAATCAGTGAGCTTTTTCGTCATTGAGGTTTCAAATCTCAGATGCTTTTCATTAAAAGCTTACCCAAATTTTTTTTCAGATTTCGCATCCCCCTCTCTGTCAAAATCTATCATCGTTGAAATTTTTTAGATCTGCATGTGTTTTTTCTTTTCTTTTTTTGCTTTTCAGAGAGTGAAAATCAAATGATTTTCACTCTTCTTGTTGTGCTTATTTCTCTAGTTTTAAAATGATGTTCAACTTGAGGAATTGAGAGATTTGTGAATTTTGAAAACCCCTTCAATCTTTAAATCTTCAACGGAGCATAAATAAAAAAATCTGAATAAAGATTTTTGAGAGAGAGAGAGAAAGGGAGGCGCGAAAATGAGAGACGGGAGATTGAGGTGAGTGATAGCCTAGAAAGCTCCATAGAAGGATTGGTAGCTGTAGAAAGAGATGGAAAAAGGGAAAAAGAAAAGGGAAAGCAACGCACAAATTGAGAGAGAGATGTGGGCTTTTTTTTTTTCTCTTTGGATGGTTGGGGTGCCAGATGCCATTCATCTTTCTGAAAACGGGAGGAAACAAGAGAAATAAAAACTGGAGGTGAGCCGCTCAATATATTATCCTATATAAGTTTATTCCAAATTCTACGCTGACATGGGGTTTTATCCAAGTCTCTATATATAATATGTTTGACTATTTTTGTTTTTTTTGGTTGAGAAGATACTAAATGTTATTTAAAAGTTCTAAATTTATGCAATAATTTACTAAAGTAGTGATGGCTGGGATTCTACGGGTCAAAATCCTTATCAATTTCGGCTATCCTTTTTTGAAAACATATGCATTTTTCGTCTACGAAATAAGATTACAAATGGAAAAAAAAAAAAAAAGGAGTTAAATTTGAATGTTAGAACCAGCCGTTAATGAAAGATTACGAGGTGTGAATCTGCTGAGAATTTAGAAGGTTGTTCAAGTGAAATAATACATATAGGTTTCTTTCATGGACGGAGCCATTCATGGACTAGGGGGCAATGGAGCCCCCTATTTTTGTAAAAAATAATATAATTATATAATTATATATTTAGGTACTAAATTTAGCAACTTTGTCCAATAAAATTACATTTTGTCCTCCTTATTAGTCATTATAAGAGAAATGTTAGAATTACAAACTTTTTTACAACATTTTTACAGACTATTGATGTTGCAAATTCTTACTAGTTTGCATCTAGGTTCACCACTTACATAACTTTTTTACTTATTAATAACCACTAATCACAATAAAAATTTGTAAAAAAATTTGTAGATCTCCTCCTTTTAAAGTCCATATAAAATTATAGATCTAAAATCTAAAAAAAAAAAAATATATATATATATATATATTTATACAAGCCCAAAATATTAGCCTAATAACAAAAATTACCAATAGGCAATAGCAAATCTAAAAAAAAAAAAATTTGAGACCAATCAACCAATTTTACCAAAAACAAACAACTTAGCCCTTTAAAAAACTTTAAACAAAATAATTTTGTTTCTACCAACAAAAGACATGCTCTACCAAAAAAAAAAAAAAAAAAAAATAATAATAATAATAATAATAATAAAAGAAAACCTTTGCTGGCTAAACAATAGAGCCGAAAGCCAAAACCACTGTATATAGTTAACAATAAAATCGTCTTCTCTAACTCTTAAGTTTTGGCTCTGTCCATGCTTTCTTTCCCTTTGGCCTATTGTTTTATTTTGTCAGAAATTCAATGGGCTAACCAACGAATAAAATAAATGAAGAAAGCCATGCACCTTGAAAAGTTTGTGGACATTTTTTTTCTAAAAAATTTGGATTTATATATTTATATTTCACTTTTATTGGCACGTTTAAGAAGGATAACTCCCGAACCACCATTAAAATTTTCAAGCACTGATGAATATATATATATATGAGACTAAAATCTCATTTTTTTTCTCGTACAATTTCTGGAGAATTTATTTTTATTATATATTCAAAACGTATCAAGCTTAGTTAATTAAGATACGAGATTGTCTTCTTTATTAGAATTTATAAGCTTAAGCGATTTTGATCACATTAGATTGTCAACGGTTAGGTTTGTAATACACTCCTTTCCCTAGTAAATTAGGTCAAAAGTTTCCCTTTTCTTTGTTTCTTCAGTTGTACAATGCCAAGCTTTGTTTAAAACTTGTCGTATTTGTTACCTGCAGAATTGCTTGGCAAGAAGCTGTATATCAAATCTTCTTGGATGCATGGATGGAAGTACGTACCAGAATTCATGGTGACAGAATGACGTGAGAGGCTAGGGCGAGTAGCTTGCGGCAAGAAAGTGAAGAAGTCTATTTTAAATATAGTCCTCAGGAGCCCCTTGGTTATTTTTAATTTATATAGCTTCTTTTTTATGCTTGTTTTATAAACTCTTTTGGGCAGTGTTGTTTCTGTTTGGTCCTGCGAACCTTGTGCAGCTATTGCTGGCTGCTTTGTTTGTTGGTTGATTAATGAAATTAAACTCTCTATTTTGACCCCAATACTACTTAACTGATAAAATTTGACAAGTTTTATATCATTTTGATCACAAGTTTTATTAAATTCTATGGTGACAATCCAAGCCTCTATAATTTGTTTTACTAATTTTTTTAAAAAAGTACTAACTTTTATGCAATAATTAACTAAAAATGCTCACCTATATAAATATATGTTAATCAAGTACTAGTGAATAGTGATGGCTTGGATTTCACACGCCAAAATCCTTATTAATTTCTGCTTCTCTTTTTGGAAAATCTACGCAATTTTTGTTCATGAACTAAAAATATAAATGAAAGAAAAAAAAATGTATGGTAGAACCAGCTTTCAATAAAAGATTATGATGTGCGGGTTTGCTAAGATTTTGTTTTATAACTATAAACGTAAAACAAATGAGACCAAAATACACTATTGATCTTTAAAATTTATCTAGTGAGCACTTTTGATCCTTAAAGTTTAAAATGAGTGCTATTGATTAATGAAGTTTAAAAAAAATAGTACTATTAGTCTCTTTATCAAATGACCGTCAGTTTTCTAGCCTATATGTTTTACAAAATAATGATGTGGTTTTTTTTTAAATGACATGGCAATGTTTTTATTATTTACAAATTTCACATGTAATGCGTCTTACGGGGTGATTCATTTTTATTTGGGCTTTGCGTAAATTTACATTCAAAATGATAAAATTACAGTCGCTTATCTAGTTTTTTCTTGAAAATACTACCAAACACCCTCTTATTTTTAAAAAGTTTTGATAGGATGAAAAATATAAAAAGTCTTAAAAAAATTAATTATTTTTTCTTTTTTCATAAAAAATTTTTAAAAAATATTTCCTAAATCAATATTCTTAGCCATCCATTCATTTTTCCCTTATTTTGTTGAAATTGAAAATTTTTTACTGAAAGTACTGTAGATAAAGGTAAAATTTAGCTAAAATAGTATAGTGATACTCATGAATAGTACCAAAAAGTGCAGTGAGACCCATAAATAGTAGTAAAAATAAGCTGAATAGTAAAATAAGTTAGTGAAAAATAAGCTATCCAAACGCAACCTAATTCATCTCCAATGAAGTGTCCGTTTGGTAAAGATTATTTTTGTCAACTTATTTTTGCAACTATTCATGGGTTCCACTCACTTTTTGGTACTATTCATGGGTCTCACTATGTTATTTCAGCTAACTTTTACCTTTATTTACAGTACTTTGAGTAAAAAGTTTTTAGTTTCAGCAAAATAAGCGGATCTCAAATAGATCCTAAGTAAGTTTTTATTTTGAGGACCAGTTAAGCAAATTAGGTTTCAAATCCTAAATAATTTGGATAAAAATGCATTCTTTTTAATTGGACATGGCTTGGGTCTCTAGCAAGATATTGGTGTCTTGAGTATGAAACAAGAATACTTGTCTAAAACTTGTCACATGTTTATGTCGTGTTGAGTCACTAAATCAGAACTTTGTCCGTTTATAATCTCATTGTTTGTACAAATTTCATTTGAGATTTTGACAATTTTTATGTGTTGGGTGGGTTAATTTTTTTTTTTTTTTGGTTTATATTGTTTGTAGATAATTGGATAAAAACACAATTATATCTTTAAAAAGTTGAGGTTCAAACTATTTTCAACTAACTAAAAATTGCGTAATTTTTTTTTTTTTTTTAAGCTAACAAGCTTTTGGAGTAATTTGTGGATTGAAAGTCAACAAAAACAATTATTACTATAAAACTTTTTTTTTTTTAAATGTGCCAAAATAAATAAGGTAGAAACTAAAAAGATAAAGGACAAAGTTTAGTTATAAAATTGGTTGTAGCCTTAAGTTTCAAATTCACTCAATAAAATAAATATTATCGCATATTTTGAAAATCTAACCGTTAAATTACATGTTTTTTACGCTCTTAATATACATGTCATTTTTTGTGTCAATCGGATATTATTTACTATATCATATATAATCTTATATTTTATGCATAATTTTAAATTACAAAAACTTGCAATTTAAAAATTTATTGATGATATAGCTATTGATCTTTAATTTTCTTGAAATTTTGCAAACATGGAGGATATAAGAAGAAGATGTAATCCAATGGTGGATTTGTCAAAATTCACCTTCAATAAAAATATATTGAGTGAGTTTCTAACATAAGGATACAATCGATTTTGTAGCTAAATCAAGAGATAATGTTGTTTGCATTCATTTCACATATCTTTGCAACTTGTGAAAAGGTTGGAATTTGATTTGCATTTACCTTTATTATTTAAACATTTTAATTAGTTGTTATCTTTATAAAATTATGTGGCGAACTAGCATTTCGAGACTCTAAAACTCGAGTTTAATGATAGAACTCGAGTCTCTAAGTCTCGAGTTGGCAATAAATCCATGGAACTCAAGTATTTAAAACTCAAGTTCCTATGTTCACCTAATCTATCCTCCATGGCTTTGTGAGTTATGAAATCCAAATCAAGTGACTATGTTCTGTGATTGAAGTTACTATAATCAACCTTTTTTTTTCCTGCTAACTTTCTCAAAGATCCCTTTCTCTACCCAAGGCACACTTCTATACACTAATATTGCTAAACCAAACTTCCCTCTTCTTTCCTAATATTTAGCCTTTTTGAATGGCAAGATGACAATACTATCAAAATCTTAATTGGATCATACTATTTCTAGTAAATCAATGCTTCAAAAGATTTGAATTTATATATCTTTTGATTACATTTATTTATTTTTTGATAGGATTCTGATTACATTCTAATTGAAATTGAAACAATTCAAAATCTTTATGTAAGGTTACCCCCCCTATTGCCTTGGCCTCTCTACATTTTTCTTATTTCCATTGAGAATTCAAAAACCAGTCCCAAAATTGATAGGCTTAGAATCAATGAACTTGTTTGTCTCCACCTCTGTTGGTGATAAGGGGAGAGGACTAAACAGTGGAGTAGTCCTGCTAATTTTTTTTGTGTTTAGGTGTAATACACTGTGCTAAGGGTCTTTTGTTTTTTTGTTTGAAAAGGAATGAAGACTAATATACTTCATTAGTAGTTGAATGAGATCATGGGCTGAGTTTTTTTCCCCCCATAGTTGTCTTCATTATTAAAGGTTTGTATAGAAGGGAATAAACAATTTAATTTCTAAACAAATTTTAGAACTAGGCAACTTCTCCAATGGAGCCCTTATAATCCTCCTATTACTACATAGGAGTAATTCCCATTGTTCAGCACTTGAGTAATGTCCTTGAGGGAGTTGTGCACTTGCTATATGACTATATCTCCCATTGGTGGATTGTACAAATGGTGAAAAACATAATTAGACCTCTAGAGGAAAATTAAAACATTTTAATGCTCATAAAAATATTAAAGAAAAGGGAACTGTTTGTTCTTTGTCCAATACGTGTTATTCTCTTAGAGAAATTTCTCAACATGAGTAATTTAATAAATTTTGTGTGCCCTATTATTTGTTGAATCAAAGGATAAACTATATCAATCATGAATTAATCGGCATTTTTTTATATGAGAGATACTATGTCTACAACATTTCTACAATATTTTTACAACAAATCACAGGTGGTTAGTTGTTATTGGTTCAAATTTGAAACTAATACTAAGATTACTTTTTTGCTCTAACAATAACAATCAGAAACAACCTGTCACTTAGGATTTATTGTAAAAATGTTGTAAACATATCATTCCTCTTATTATATCCCAAGAAACACAAGTTAAATTTGCTTTACAAAATTTCTAATAAATTATTCAAATTATGTACATAAATAGTTTTCATTACTTTCTTTGGTTGCTTAACATTTCCCATTATATCTCTAATGGGTACTTCTTCCCTTTATAAGTTTTAGGGGAAATGTAGGATTATAATTAAATTCAAGACTTATTAGATGCATGTGTAAATTGCCAATAAAAAAAATTAGCATAATGTAATCATTTGTGGGTCCCTACTAAGATCTCTAGCTGAAAAAACACCTCATTTCTTTATAAGAATGGCCTTTACAGGTACTATTATTAAAAAATTAATATTGTAGTATTGCATTAAAGAAAAAAAAAATGTTTGGCACTATTTTCATCCTATTTTTTGATTCAACACCTTCTCTTTCAGGCCTAGAGTATACTAATTCAATGCTATTTAAGCATTCACAATAAGAGCATTTGCATCAAGGATCTCAAAAAAATAGCATTTACCGTTTCAAAAACTTATTTTATCTATTTTAACAACTCACTTTACAATACGACCAACATCAAAGGTTTTATTTTATCATACAACACATTAAAATAATATAAAAAATACAATAAAATAATATATCTCACAACAATGTACAGTATCCACATCCAATTTTCATTAAAAAAAAAAAGCCACATCTAGACACAACCAGCACCACCTCAGCCACAACAACCAAGCCTCAGCCACATTCAGTCAATGTCACACCCCCAACCACCACAATCACAACAAATTGCAACCCACCACACCCAAAATATATATATATATATATATATATATATATGTGTGTGTGTGTGTGTGTGTGTGTATGTATAATCACCCAAAACCACCATCATCGCCTCCCACAACCTAACAATTAGAATCTCACCATCGAATCAATCAGCCCACACCCACCTCTCAGCCATCCCGATCAACCTAGCCACCGAAATCCAAACCCATGAAATGAAAACCCATAGATATCAAATCACAAAACCCACTACAACCTAGCCACCGTAGCCCAGCCACACCTAGCACCACAGAGGGAGAAGAGAAGAGCTTGGGTTTTTTGGGTTCGGTTAGAGGGAGAAGGGCAGAGCATGGATTATTGGCAGTGTGGGTTATTGGGTTGGTCAGAGGAAAAAGGACCTTTGATTTTTGGTGGCGTGAGTTGAAAGAAGGGATGCAGCGTGGGAGAAGGGAAGGGAGCTTGCTGGCGTGGGTTGAGGGAAAACTAGAAAAAGAAAAGAAAAGAGAGAAAGGAATTTGTGGCATGCGTTGGGGGAGGGGGGGGGGATTAAAAAATTGATATTTGTTTTAACATTCAGCTACAGTGAGCTGTTATAGATGATAGCTCATTGTAGCTGAGTGTTAAAAATTTTAACATTTGGCATGTTTGATATAGAAGGTATTTTAGTGTTTTGGATGTCAAATATAGCATTTTAGCATTATAGCATCCTTGATAAGAATGCTCTAAGAAAGTTAAAAATATATATTTTAGCAACTAATATACTACTTTATCTATTTTAACACCCACTTTATAATACATCTAATATCAAATGTTTTATTTTAACACTCAATACATTAAAATAATATAAACAACATAATAAAATAATATATCCAACACAATAAACAACAACTACAACTATCAACACATTAAAATACTATTTTTTTCTTACACCCACATTATTTTATTTATTTATGTGTGTAAGCTATAGCGAGCTGCTATCTCTAGGAGCTCACTGTAGCTTAAAATCATTTTTTTTTTTGTTTTTTTTTTTTTTTTTTTTTTTTTTTTTTAGTTTAGCTTCTTTGCTGTGAAGCATTTTTGGGGAATTGGTTGCTGTTGAGGGAGAAAATTGATGTTCCTGAATGCAATGTGGGGAAGCCAAGCCAAAACTCAATGATGGGCTCTGAGATGATACCCAAAGGCTTTTGGTGTAGTGATAAGCCTATCCAAGCGAGAAATAAAGGTTGCATTTGAGTAAGAACAACAATAAGGCCCAATAAAACACTTCATAATGATTAACCAATAAATTAGTAGTTTTGTTATAACAATGCAAGAAAGTAAAATTCTTTAACAATAGGGTAAAATTAAACTTATGGTCCAGCGATCAATTATTGAACAAATTTAAGAAGGTGTTCACTTCAGGAAGTCCTTGTGTGTCTTGGCCAAAAGGGTCTAGAGTACTTTCTACCATTACTACATCAATATGAGGGAAGAATTCCATTGTTACAAACACATTATATCATTCAATGGAAAAACAAAAAGTAAAGAACAATGGTTCTATGGTGAGAAGAAAGAGGTTATTTGGCATGGTGTGAAAGGAGAGAGAGATTTCAGCTTAGTGCAGCAGATATCTAATCAAAATTCTTGCGGAATATGTATGTGGTGTATGAGTGGGGTAGTAAATGCTATTTTGAGTGCGTGTGTGTATAGGTTTGTAATGGGATAGTGGAACTAATGCTAAAACTAAGTTTTTAATGGGGAAAGGGTTGTTCATGGCTGATTAGGGAGCATTTATGAACTTTGGGTTTGCCGAAAAAGAGAAAGGAATGTCTAAGGTTAGGTGGGTATGGGCATAAATGGTTTATTTGTGGGTTGGTTGAGCTAAACTATAAGCTAAAATATGGCAAAAATGACAAGAAGAACAGAATTTTTAGAGGGATTGGTTTGTGTTTTGTGGGTTGATGTGATTACCATTTTATAGTGGAGCTTAGGGTGCTGATTAGCAAGAATCCAAAAATGTAGGGTTGGTCAGGAGGCAGAATGGTAGACTGCTCATCCTAGAATTTGGTTATAAATGGTAGATTTTCTTTTGGGCTGCCTTACTTTTTTGGGCAATATGACACATGGGTGAATATTTGGGTAATCTTACATTAAATGCTGAGATTTTTGAGATTGTGTTCAGCTAATAGGATTAAGACAAGTATTAAGGAAAAATCTTGGTGCTGCATGGAAAGTTTAGTACATCCAAAATCTTAAGGTTGGCGTAGTATTCAATTTTGTGTTCATTTATTTGATTGTGTGACATGACTACTTGGCGATGCAGTAAAAATGAGAGGACTAGTTAGTGAGGTAGCAGCGTGTGTATAACGAGTGATGCACAAAATTGAGGAAATAGATTATGATAAATCAATTTTTCAAGAAGACTTTATGATGATGGTTACATTATTATATACTTAGATAAACTTTGTTTTCTCTGCTTGGGTGTAAAATAGCAATTTTGGGGTTGTAATGCTAATCCCTAAGTTGTGCAATTTCACTTCATAAATAATTGGGGTTTTAGTGACTTTAAATAAATAAATAAATAGATAGATAAATATATAAACCTACTCTACTGCTCCAATTGTCAAGAAGTGCAATTTCATGACAACATTCATCTCCAAATAGATCATGGGCTGGCTGTCAAATTACAAAATTGGTAAATGTTTTGCCTTTGTTGGATCAGCCTCAGCCTATTAAGGGGCAGCAAAGCAAATCAAAATAACCCTTGAAGTGGTTAAATCTGTCACTTAGCCCATTTGGTTTCATCCTGAAAGCTATGTTTGAAGTAGGCCTTTAGCTGCAATTCATGTATTACAATTTACAAGAGCCTGGGACACTCTCCATCAACCCTCCTGTGGGCTACAGACCTTTATTCAGACTTGATCAGTATTTCTTGGTTAGGCTAGTTTCTTCACTCTAGTCTTGCTACTGTAGACGTTTGCATGGATGATCGATAACAAACATGAGTTCATAGGACACATTGTGTTGATTTCATGTACTTATCCTAATCTCACACATTCCATTCCACCAATTGCTTCCTCTTGATTGCTAGATGAATGACTATAATATTTTACAAATTGCTCATATGGTGAGTGATTTTTAGTAAGTAAAAACATTATATAAGTGGTAAGTTCAAATGAAAAGCATTAAGAATTTATCACATCAACAATATATCAAAATGTTGTAAAAAGGTTTGTGGCCGTAGCATATTACTATTTTCCTGAAAGTAGCAACAAAAGTGCATATATGTGTACGTACATATGGTATGCTATATTAGTTTCCTATTGGGCTCTTGATGCATGTTTTTTATTATTACAATAGGCAACACCACTTAGACCTAGTTCATATTGTTTGGGATCGATCAGTTCTGGGCCTAGTGCAACAGGGGCGGAGCTAGAATTTTTTGTTTGGAGGGGCCAAATTTTGGTATTAATACATTAGTTTCGAATCAAGATAAATTATCGTACACATGAGTAAACGTACATACACAAATATAAACATTAATATTTTGATACTAGAGTAGGTCATAATTTATAAATATATTGTATATAAAATTAACAACTTTCAAATATATATATTCGCAAGATAAATTTTTAGGGAAACTTATTATCTTTTAAACTCCAATAAGTATAAAAAAGCTATTTAGTTTGATATTAAACATGTATAAAAAAATGAATTAGAGAAAACAAAAACTACCTTATCTCTATAACTATTAGATCAATTGACAAATTTTATTAATTTTTAAGAGCATTATTGGACTAACTCAAACATTTTTTGGGGGGGGGGGGAACTTCTATTTTGTAGCTAAATATTTAAAGTTTTAATACTTATATATAATATAAAATATTTTTTTTTTAAAATTTTGGGGGGGCCATGGCCCCTCCAAGCCATGCTATAGCTCCGCCCCTGTAGTGCAACCCTACCACAAAATGCTTCCCTCCAACCCAATTACACTCACAGTCTGAGTTGGATCAGGTCCAACCCAATATCTGAAAGAGCGGCCTATTAAGGTTATCTATAAGTCATTAATTGGATTACTTCTCAAAACCATATTTTCAAATTTTTAATAACTTCCTTTTTATCTGTCACCGACCTTATAAAATTGTTGTTGATGTTTTTTTATTTTATTTATTTTATTATTATTATTATTATTATTATTTGTTGTCTTTCCTATTGAATGGATGATGTGGATAGGGTTTGGATTGAACACTAGTTAAGTTGAAGAAGTGCGCAAAAGATACAGTCAGCTCAAGAAGTTGTGGGCCTAAGACGATTACTTTAAGTAATGTTTATTCTTATATGTATTTGGATAAATTCTTATATTTTGAATGTTAATAAGATATTTATTTAATTTTTCTTTTCATTTAAAATTTATATTTTTAGATGAAAAATTAAAAATTAAAATGAATCTATCGTATTATCATGACTATATAACTAAAATAAATACTATTTATTGAGTGAAGCAACCAAGTACTAAAAAATTATGATTGTAAATTTTAATAAAATTTATATATTTGATATCTCTAAATAAAATTTGAGTATAAATTTATTTACTAGTGAGAGATTAATGAATTCTTTCAGCATTTGTGTGTGTGTGATTAAGTAAGTTCTACATTGTAAAATTGAGAAAAACGAATAGCCACATCCAATGAAAATATTTTTCTTTAACTGGTTTTATTTGATAAAAAAACTTTTTTTTTTATTTATTGGTGAATATTTGGGGCTTAATTAATACTTCTATTGGTACAAAAATATCTCTATTGGTAAAAATTAAATGTATTGTTTCATTGGGGGCCTTAGCCGGTTGTTTTTTTTCCTAACAATTGAGTTGGCATTAGTTGTCTATTTGTCTAATCGAAGTGTATATATGTGTGAAGTATTATCTTTGAGATTTAAACTCCAACCCTTAGCCCCCATACCCCACAAGTACTTAATACTTATGAAGTGATTATTACGTCAAATGTGCATGGTGGTAATTTGCAATTGAAAAAAGTCTAACATTGTCTTTCTCCTGCCTTAAAAAAAAAACATTCTCTTTCTCCTAGAGTGAACCAAACATATAGTCCGCGAAATTAAGGAAGAGATATTCATATATCCAATATTATAATCTATGGTCCAAGCAATATTTTAAGAAAAGCTCCTTCTATTATAACCAGAAAGATTGTCTAAGCTTTAAACTGGAATGCGGTAAGTGCAAAGAAATATTTGGTTTTGATATATATAGTTTTATTTAATTAAAGAAGTCAATTGTATTTCATATTTTATTTTAAAATATATTAATTAATTAGATTATTAGTAGAATGAAGGTTATTTTTTTAATCCAATAATTGGGATTAACGAAGTCATTTAGAATTAAATTCCCTTAAAAGCTGAATGAACTTAAGTAACACATTTCCAATAAACAATTTTTTTGCTAGAAAGTTAGATTTCATTTTTTTCCCGTTAACAAATTTCCTATCTCATATTTAAATTGAGTAGTCATTTATCTTTAGATAATATTGACAGATAATGGGGTGGAATGACTTTTGGCTTTTGACAAAACTTCTATGTGTTGTAACAGACTTGTTAATTTCTAGTTTTTGTTATTATCCTGTTTTATCAAAAAAATATATATATATATATATATATATATATATATTGACAAATAAAAGAGATGTTATCTACAACATAGAATAATATAATATAATAATATAACAAGAACAAAATAAATACTGAAGAGTCAAAAAATATAACCAAATTTATCAAATTAAGGCAACTTTATAACATCACTTAACAATAGAATTACCTAATAATTAATCTTAGTCTAAGCGATTAAACTTGTAACTTGATGAACAAATACTAAAGAAATCAAGATAATTTCTTATCAAGAATGTAATTATGATTCAAGTATAAATTATTAACAAAAGAGATTAAAATGTTTAATTTTTTTTAATAAAAAGAAAGAGTTTTGCTTTAGTTTAAGTAAAGCAATGTGAAAGAAAGATCAAAATATTCAATTCAATTCTATTTTTTTTTTTTTTTTGATAATTCAATAATTACAATAAGATATGTGAGTTATAAAAGAGTTACAACTTATAAGGCTCTTGGCAAGCTCAATTTCTATTGATATCTAGTTTTTATGAGAGGACATTTTGGGGTGGAGGAGAAATTATCAAAACACACACACATATAATAATAATAATAATAATAATAATAACAATAATAATAATAATAATACTAAAAGTTGAGTTTAGACGCCGTGGTTATGCCAAGTGGCAGTATCAAACTGAAGAAATTTTGTTAAATTTTTAGATTTTAAAAAGAAAAAATGGATATAATTATTTTTTCTTATCTTCTTCTTCTAAAATTTCTAAGTTGATAAAAATCTTAATTTAATTACAAACCAAATTATTTTCTTCATCTAATTCTTCTTAATTTGATTATAATCCAAAATCTTCATCGAATCATTTTTTATTTATTTAAATTACTACACCTATTGCTACATGTAAAAAAAAGAAAAAAGAAAAAGAAAAAAGGTGATATTGAAAAGCTTCTTAATTTAATTACAATCCAAAATCTTCATCTTCATCTAATCCTTTTTTTTTTTTTTCATTTAAATTACTACACCTATTGCTACACGTAAAAAATATTAAAAAAAAAAGAAGGTGATATTGAAAAGTTGAATCAAAGAGAAATTGAGTTAAGCCAAAACTCTAAGTCTACTAAATGGATATAATTTTTTTCCTTATCTTCTTCTTCTATTATTTCTAAGTTGATAATTTAACTACAATCCAAATTCTTTTCTTTATCTCTATTTCTTTTAATTTGATTTCAATCAAAAATCTTCATCTTCATCTAATCCTTTTTTTCATTTAAATTACTACACCTACTACTACACGTATATATAAATAAATAACTAAAACAGCAATGTGATATTTAATTGAGTTAACATGATTATTTTTTACAACTCCACAAAATAAGTTTGAATCCAAGAGAAATTGAGTTAAACTAAAACTCTACTAAGTCTACTCTACTCCACTATTTAAGAATTAATTATTAGTATTGTTTGTATTTGTTAGATGGAAGCCCCAGTGGATGATGTATTTACTTTTGGGATCTTTAGTCACACGCATCTGCAGTATTGGAGGTGTTTTCATAAATGATTTAAAGCTTGATTTTTGGTTGTCATTAGAGAGTATGTCATTGCCTCATGGTAACGTACATTAGATTCTTTTAGATTTGCAATACGTCCACAGAAAGCAGCATCTAGTATGCTATCTCTTGGCATTAGTAATGATGAATATCATTTAATTTATGGAGTTTTTATTTTGGTCAAAATTTTTTCATTGAATCTATTTGGGATGGAACTCATCTACCATTTGAAATTAGGAGATTTATGTGAGAAGATATATCTTTATTTTTTTTTTGAGTATCTATTTAATAATTTCTTAAATTATATGATTTAAAAAAATTTTAGATAATGCAATTCAACTTGATTATTGATATAATTTTTTCATTTGGTGTTTTTAATTGACTAGGCAGATTATTTGCTCACTTATAGCAACATTAAAATGGCTATAACTGGTAATTTATAGGTAAACATTTACATTGCAATTTAAATACTTACATTTTTGTAATTTATGGAATTTGTTTTTGGTCATTTATACAAGAAATTTATATATGATTAGCACTTCTACTACTATGCATGCATGTTAGCAAGTATAATGGAAATATTTTCAAGTGCTATATATATAATTACAATTTTACTACTAAGAGCTTTTAGATATTTAAAACTTATCATAATTTTTAAAAACATTTTATAATATCTTTTTTTGCAAAAAAAAAAAAAAGTTACATAATATACATTTTCCGTGTAACTTAATTTTTAAAAATATTTTTACTATTTTTTTATTAGATTTGATTATATTATCAAAAAATACATTTTTTTAGATAGAAACAACACAACCTAATTACTTTTATCAACTTTCTCAAAAACAATTATATAGTTATTCTTATCAACTTTTTCTCTATTGTTTTATTAATTTTTTAGATAAATACAAAAGCTTAATTGTGGATATGAAATTTTTTAGCTTTTTCTTTATTCTCATCTTCTCATTTTGTAATATATCTTCTTCTTCGTGGAATAAAAATCACGCCAGATTGTGAATCCCCAAATCCCCCAGGAAACGCCTCTTCCTCTAGCTACAAAGGTATGTATTTCTTTTCTTTTCTTTTCATTTTTTTTTTTTTTTTTTTTTCACAAAGCTGCATTCTAATTCATGAGTAAGGAGCAATAAATTCAACGATAATAATAAATAGAGCATTTAGGTAGATCTATAAATGTTATTTTCTATGAGTGTATGTATTTGTTACGTGTATACATATACATTGCATCTTATATTGTTTATAGGACCTTTTGTTTTCTATACTTTGTGTTGTCTTACTCTTATTATGAGCTAGAAACCTAGAATTTGCATTTTATGAATTTGGAAGGACAAATTTTTAAACTCTTATAAGAAATGTAGATTCATATGTTGGCTTACTTTCGAAATCATGAGTTATTCTCTTTTGATAAATAATTCTCATAGATATATATATATATATATATATATAGAGAGAGAGAGAGAGAGAGAGAGAGAGAGAGAGAGAGAGAGAGAGAGAGAGAGAGAGAGAGAGAAATACACACATGTTGTGGTGGTTACCTAATGATGGACAATATATTTTATTCAAACACACTACATATATTATGTATTAGGATAATTAATTAAGAGTTTCAAGTTTCTCACTACTTAATTAGTAGAGTATTTCATAAATAAATCCCCTTTTTTTACATTCAATTCTAATTAAAATAATTTTTTTTTTTTATAATCTATATTTAACATCAAAATATATTTTTTAATTTTTATATATTTTTTATCTAAGACATTTAATTCACATGTGATTTTTTTTATTAAACCGTGCATTGCACGGGCATAATACTAGTGTGTATATATATATATATATATATATATATTTTTTGTTACTTTCCTTGTAAGAGCTTAAGAATTTTTTTAATAGGAGGCAAAGGCTTAAGTGACGTGGCCTTAAGCTTGCGCTACAAAACTGGCATAAAACAAACATACATTAATGAATCAATGATAGAATAGAAAGGTGAAAGACTGGGTTGTAATATTAGGGTTTTCTTTAATAGGGAGCAAAGACATATGAGTCATGAGTGACGCTACAAAGAAGCCTAGGTTATAGTATTAATTTTTGGGGGGTCTTATTTTTATTTTTATTTTTAAACTGTGGGGGCAAAGACTTCAGTGACGTCGCTGCAAAGATGTAATACTAATTATACATGCAAACCATGCACACAAAGGTTATATTAGTTTTAGGGCTTTTTATAATATATATAGGGCAAGACTTCAGTGACGTAGTCCTAAAGCCAGCGCTGCAAGGATTGGATACATATATATACGCAGCGTATGCACACAAATGTGAAAAGGCTAGGTTATATTAGTTTTAGGGTTTTTAATTATAATATAGGGCAAGGCTTCTGTGACGTAGGCTTAAAGCAATGATATGGGAACAATCAACATCATACATATTTTTTATAAGAATAGTAGTAGTTTTTTTTTTTTTTTTTTTTTTTTTTTTGAGGAAAATAATAGTAGCTGGGGAAGGATTTTTGTTTGGGGTTGGATCCACAACAATCAACAATAATATGATTCATTATATATAAATATATATATATATATATATATATCTCAACTTCTTCTAGATGAAGTATCCTTTAAACTCTAAAATTTAAGGTATAATTTTTTAATTTGATTGATTAGCTTTTCTTGGAAAATAAGCACAAAAAGTCTATTAAAGAAAGAAAAAATTTAGCTACAGTACTTAAGTGATGTTCTTTAGATTTTCATCTTAAGCTTCCGCTAATTAATGTTGTTTTTCTTTTATGAGATGGAAGTGTATTTTTTGCTAAATACATTTACATGAATAATCTTAAGAATGAAATCTAAGAAATAGTATACTGTATATAAGTATTGTACTTAAGTTTTATCTAATAAAAAAATATTTATTTATTTGTTTTTGAAATTTTACAATGCAGTGAGAACCATTAAAATATTCTGATGCACGATTAACAAAAGCCTTAAAATAATAATTAGCTTCACAATTAATACTTTTTGGGATACGTACGTTTCCTATGATATTGGCCTTTCACAGTCTAATTAGCTGCTGCCATGCCATTCCTTTTAGGTAACATTTTAATTTAAATTCCAAATGTTCAAGAGGTGAAGACAGACTCCAAATAATCTGGTCTATTTGGTAGAAAGGCGGTACATTTAAATAATAATAATAATAATAATAAAACAAACTAGTTTCAGAATTGGAAAACATCATTGTCAATATACTCCAAATTAATATCGGGCCCCAGCTCCTTACTATGAAAGTAAATTCAAACTCATGTCCATTCCTTTCACAGGATCCTACGTTGTCCAACCAGGGTTAAGGTTTCTTTTGGATGTATTTATTTTTCTTTTTCTTTTTCTTTTTAACAGATGTACAGTTTTAATATATAATCTTTTAAAAATGTTATTAGGCTTAAAAATTTTAATTAAATGCACCCGTAAAAATAAGTTCTTCTATACACACTAAGAAGGCCATCTAAGTTCTTTCTTGAATTCAATAATTATCCATAAAAGGAATATATATATATATATATATATATATATATATTGTGTGTGTATACACATACTTTTATTGTAAACTTTATAACAAACAAGAAGCAGACTTCAATAAATTGAAGAAACACTACATACATGCTATAATTAAGAAAGGTGTTAAAATTGTTGCAAAGTTTACAATAAAAGACTTACTAAATGTCTGCACATCTTTGGTGTAATGCGATGATCACTCTACAAGTATAAGTGCTTGTGGAGTATAGGAGGCAAATGCTAAGATTCAAGTTTTTAGGAAAGAGCTCTACACATATATACACTTAGATTAAGTTAGAGTATAATTTTTATCTTGTATATAAAAAAAATGTGATTGGTATATCACCGCGTACCCTTAATATGATAGTATCCCACAGTCCACTTAAGAGGAGCTTCACACACACATACGCACGCACACACACACACACACACACACACACACACACACACACACACACACACACACACATATATATATATATATATATCAGTTAGATTTGGCTAAAGCAGTTTTCTATCTCAATTTTTTTTTTTTTAAATGCGATTGGTTTCACTTCATTAATATAATAAATAAATATTATTATAAAAAAAAATGCAAAGTGAGATTATTTTTTGTGATTAGTTCAGTTTGTAAAAATTGATAATATAATTTTTTAATTTCTCTATCATCATTATGTAATTACTAATTTTATATTTTTCCAATTTTCACGTGAATCTTCAAAGGTCAGGTTTATATATGGCCCCATATCTCACTCTCTTTCTCACTGGCCATACCCATAATAACTTCATTTAAGTTATATATATATATTCTCTCTTCTACGTGTTGTGCACTCACAAATCACAATAGAGTAGCAACCTTTTGGAATGTCTCTACCATCACATCTCCATCAAAGAAGCTCATTGCCTAGGCCATTCCCCACTGCCACACGACATGCCATCTTTGCATCTGTGATCCCTCTATTTATGTCCCTTATACAATTGAAGTATTTGAACAAGGGTTTAATTAATCCTTATGATACTCATCCTATGACCATATACGCTTCCACTTCCACCTTGCTTCTCTATTTTATCTCATCTATAGTTGAAGCCAGAGTCAATCACTCAGTTAATAAAATATATGTGCTTGTTTGCGATCACATCTGCGATCTCAACTGCAATTGTAGTGACGTTGCTAGCATCTATAGCTTTTCCTATTCCACTTGGATGGTTCACTTATATTGCTTTGGTGGTCGTTTTGCTTCGTGTTTTTCTCTGTTTACTTCGTTGGTTGGAACGACGGTTTTATGAGAAAATGAGGAAAGCAGTGCAACACACTCTAGAGTGTCCATGTGTACCATGAATATTCAACCTTGTTGCCTAGCTCATCAGCTGCCAGTATACGATGAATAAGTACTACGTGATGACATCTCATGTTAAAACCTTTTCTTTTTACTAAATATGGCTTTTCTTCTACATGATGATATTTCATGTTTAAAACCTTCTGTTTTCTAAATAAGCTTTTTTGTAATTAAGGTTTTATATATTGATATATTCATATATTACCAAAGTAGTTCAGTTACTGCTATTAAGAAGAAGAAGAAGTCACCTTCTCAAAAAAAGAAAAAGAAAAAAAAAAGAAGTCAGAACAGAAGAAGAAGACAGAGCAAGAGATGAAAAAGAAGACAGTTTAATAACAATAATTAAGCTACAAATCGTATGATAGTAAACTGTATGTAATATATAGCATAAGAACATTAAGTTAAGCACGTGTCAAGTGTGCCAAGCGTGTGTGAGTAGATGACAGCTGTAATATTAGTAGTGGGGATGTTAGTTTTCTGTTATTCTGTCTGCTTTCCTATAGTTAGTTAGTTCCATATATATTGGGACCAATCTATATCAATTATTCATTCAATACAGTTACAATCCTTGTTTCCTCTCTAGATTCTAATATGGTATTAGAGTGAATTCCTCTTTTCCTTTAGAGCATTCTCATCAAAGGTTGTAAATGCTCTGATATGCTATTTTTATAGCTCTAAGCACAAAAAATGTGCTCCATTAAAGAAGGCAAATGTTAAATTTTTTGACACCTAGAGCACTATAGATGAGTGTCAAAACCAAATATTATATTTTTAATCCCCACATGTGCCCTCTCCCATTCTCTCTTTCACCTGCATTTTTACTCTCTTTGCTCTCGTGTTGGTTCTCCCTCAACCCAAGCTCTTTTCTTCTCTCTATGTCCGAACCCAAAAACTCAAGCTAGAGTTGACATTTAGATTGGGTTGAGTCAGCGTTCAAATCGGGTTGAGTCGGCATTATTGAGGCATCATTCTTGAGTTGGCGTGGTTGGTGTTCTTGGCTAGGGTTGGGATTAGAGAGGCTGGGCCGTTGGGGTGGTGGTCATTGGAGAGGCTGAGGTGGGTTTTGGCTGCAGTTTTGTGGTGGGTTTAGATCCAGTTTTGTGGTGGGTTTTAGGTTGAAAGCTTGGATTTGTGTTAAAATACAAGAGCTTGTTCAAACCCTCAATTAAAAATTACAGCTAGATTGCTTTTACTCTAACTTAGACTAAGTGTGGAACAAGAGTAAATAAGCGCAATGAATTGATAACCCTACCCTAAACCATATTCATCCATCATCAACAATAAAAAGAAAGCTTAAAGAGTAGGAAACAGAGACGCAAATACAAGATAACACCAAGATGTGTTATCAAAGAGAAAATCGAAGAACTTAGCAAAGAACCTCTCTGCAACCCTCCATGTCAAAATCAATCCACTAGTGAATAAATTTGGAGTACACAAATAACAAAAGATCCTCCAAGCTTAGTTTACCCCATGTACTTGAGTCATCCAAGCTCTTGCTACCAACTAACTTCTTGGAGTCTTGTTTTCTCTAACTTTTCGGATCCCATAATTTAGCTCGATTGCATCTGCTAATGAATGGCTCCTTCTAATACTTCTAAGTAGCACCAAAATCTCACTTTACACTCAAAATGGATGTATTAAGTTTTTGGGCTAGCGACCTCTTAAAGATCTAGAGATAGAGAGGTAGGAGTTAAGGAAAATCACAAGGAAATGTGTAGATGATTGTGGGTATAACAATTTCTAACCCTCAAGTGTATTTTCTAGGGTTTTCTCTTTGAAAAACACACCTTACAATAGGGTAATGAGGGTATATATAGTGTGAGCAAATAAAAGGTAGAGCAAAACACAACTTTTTGTCCAACAAAAACTTTCACAAGTCTTTCGTAGGTTGGCCCTTCCCACAAGATAGTCGCGAAAAAGACATCCTGGCACAACTCTTCGTCTTCTAGTCATGTGATCCACACGTGGCCTTTTTGTGGGGTTGCTTCTCACGAGCTACTCGTGAGCCAGTCGCAAAATCTACTAATTCAACTTTTGAAGTTTGATTCTTTACCGATCTCTCACACTCATTCCTTACAAATAAACCCACATATTTACAAGGAAAATGATTGAAGAAATTACAATCAAATTTGGCACAAAATTAAAGCCAACACAATATAGTTGGAAATCACAACTCTATAATCTCTCCCTTTGGCTATTTTGTGACAAAACCCCTAAACAAAGTCTAAATTTAAATGTGAGTTTGGGAACATAGGCAAAACTCACTCACACCTAACTCTAGAACTATGACGCACTTACACCATATACACCTGTATCTTGAAACAATTGCACATAACAACAAAACTTCATTAAGTTCAAGACAAGTAGAACACAAGGCACATATAAGGAATAAGTAAAGTGTGATCAAGATACCAAAAGAGATATATGATGTTAAGCATAACTTGGTCAAACGTAAACAGTCATTAAGAAATGACCAAAATGAACATTTATCAAGTAAATGATCATCCGGACATGCAATGCAATTAAGAGCAATTCTAGAATCAATTGCATGTCCAACAAACACATGATACATTAAAGAAACTAAAGCTATAAGTAATAGAAAACAATAAGCATCAAGAAACGGCTATAAAAACCAAGATACAACAAAGTACTAAAGAAAACCAAGTACTGTAAACATCAAAAGCTATAAAAGTGTAAAGTAAACTAGACTAGCCAAACTATGGTTAGACTATCCAAAAGTGTGTGTGGATGTAGGTTAGCTTCCTTTTTTTGAGCCCACTGATCTCCCCCTTTCAATATGCACACCTCCTTTTCATGTGATGCTCTCCCCATTACTATATGCTATAGTCAAAACTATTCACATTAAGTGCTCTCCCTCTTTTTGGCATGAATAGCTAAAGGTTCTGTAACACCCGAACCTAATTTCATAATTAATTTTATGGGTTTATATGCATGTTATTATCTTAATTACTTTTAAGTGCATGAAGTTTTGATATTGTGATATTATAGAACATATATGCTCTTTTAATGTGATGGATATAACTTTATAAAGGTAAGGATATATATATATATATATATATATGTATGTATGTATATGCAAAGTGATATTATTTTTGTTGAAAAGTGTGAGTGTGAATGCAAGAAATTATTTTTGTAGAAAGGTGTGAGTGTGAATGCAAGAAAATTGGAAAAGTGGGTGGTGAGATTTTTCCTAAGCTCCACTCGTATTCCACCCAAAGTCCCCATCTTTTATCCCCTTTTTGCTGCCCCAAAAGTCTTCCCCTTATCTCATTTTCTTGACTGCACCAGACAGAAAGTCCAGCCCCCTTTCCCTACTCTTTTCCTTGTCCTTTGTTTCTTTCTTCTCCTCTTCTTACATGGCAGCCCTCCCTCTCTCACCACAACAAAATATCCCTCTCTAAAGAAGAAATTA
Source organism: Quercus lobata (assembly GCF_001633185.2). Lineage (NCBI taxonomy): Eukaryota > Viridiplantae > Streptophyta > Magnoliopsida > Fagales > Fagaceae > Quercus > Quercus lobata. The sequence goes on along the minus strand of NC_044908.1, from coordinate 15,642,522 downwards.
AAGGGTTAACACTAAAATTTCAGCTTCAAATTGTTGGGAGTAAGTAATCAAAACTTCATTTGTTTATTTCTACTTCTTTAACCTCTATCCTGATTTTATGGGCCGAATTATGATTCTGTTTTAGTGATTTGAAGGTTTGATGATATTATGGTTTATTGAATGTTTAATAACATATTTTAGTATGTTTATTATAGGTATAAAAATACCCAAATGAAATTAAGGCCTATTGCTATTTGTTGATGATTTTGTAAGAATATGTATTGAAGCTGTCTCTGTGACAGATTTGATGTTTACAAAAAGAAAAATATGTATTAAATCATATTCTATGAATTAGGATGTCAGAAGTAGTTTTTATGACTTCTAAGACACACATGGTTGTTATGGAAGTGGTCTCACAGAATTTGGATGAACATAAAAATAATGGTTTAATTTTTAAGTTGCAAGAAATTCTGTCAGGACAGATTTGAGTATTTTGTCTTGTGTGATTTTTAGTAAATCATGGGTTTATTCTTTGACTCCGAAATTTTTATAGTTTATACCGGAGATTCAGGGGAGTAGTTAGGTAAAATTTCATGACAATTGGATGTGTGTGGCCAGCCCATTTGTATTTTACAAATGGAGCATATGCTACTAAAATAAGCAGTGAACAACATATGCTACACCTGACTTTGTGGATTTAATTCTCAAATTATGGTGAATTTTTTGAGCTATAATTTAATATGCTCATCCTTTGGTATGTTAGAATCATATATAAATTTTATGAATTGGTTTCTCTATGATTTAGTACATCATGTTGTCTGATGAATGTATTTTGTATTTGTGGGAACCTCTTTGGGGTGGGATTAGGGCTTCCTTGATTTTAAGAGATAGACTTTGAGATGAATGTGTAAGTTTATGATAAGGAATAATTCATAGTAAGTAATAAGATTTGATATTTGATTTAGGTGTTACCAGTTCCCCAGGTTTAAGCTCCGTCGACTGTAGGCTTTCAGTTCCTCTGCTTTCAGGTAAAGGATAAGTATATGCGCATTTGGTAAGTCATGAGATTATTTTAAAGTATATTATGCATTAAAATGTTTTTTATTAGAGATATGACATATGATCATTATTCTAACAAAGATATGTTTGTGAGTTTTCGAAAACTGATGTATATGATTTAAACATATTGATGCTATTATTTATTCCACGAACATAATGTTTAAAGAAAAGAATGAAAATGCTATTGTTATGAAATGTTATGCAAAATAAGAAATTTCAGTATGATGTAAAGTGTGAAATGTTTTCGGGTTATGTCCTCTGATAATCTAAACTTGGCTAGTAGGGGTTAATTACTAGCTTACCATGGAAAAATGTTATCTGTTTGGCCATTTAAAGTAGAGGAAATGGGGCTGCCCATAACTCTAGGCCATTTAAAATAGAGGAAATGAGGTTGCCCGTAACTCTACTCTGAATAAGGTCTTTTCCCCAATGTATACGGACCACGGGGAGGAATAAAACCTTGAGGAGATGTGCCATCAAGCCTCTCAAAGAGGACAATATCATGCACACGAGGTCATCCAAATGTGATGAGGCATTCTCTGCACAGACTTATCAGATATGGACTAACCAATAAGTTATTTATGAACAGCTATATTATGTTATTAATCATGAGAGAATTATTTTGCTTAAATGCATTGTGAAAAGTAAAAGCTCTCATGGCGAGAAGAAGTTTTTGATGAAAAGAAAAGTTGTTCATTAAAGATAAAAGTTTCTGAATTTCTATTATGCTATAAAGATAAAGCTTTTGATGAAAGTACAAGTTTATGTATAAAAATTATTAGATATCTATTCTTTACGAAATGTTAAGTTTTATAACTATGAAAGTTATAATATTTTTCGGGAAGAGGTTTATAAAGAAATGTTTTCTTATTGGGTCAAGATGTTTCTAGTTTAATACAAAGTTGCCGATTATCTGATTTAAGTTAAAATGATTATTTTGTAATGAGAAGAATATACATATGGTGACTTTGTAGGAAATGAAAAAGTTTAATCCGAAAGGTTTTGTTAATATTAACCTGATAAGAAAAAGGAGAACAATTATTTTCTATGGAGAGTGTATAAGTTATTATTATGAATAGTATAAAATACTATGCATGAAAAAATGTTCTCCTATTCGAGTATTCATAGAATGAAATGAATTGTTTTACATGCGTTCTTATTAAATTCTCATATATCTTGCCTTTACTGAGCTGTATAGCTCACCTCTTCCACTCTTTTAGTCAACAGGTTTTATTTTGAAGCAGAGGAAGCCTTAGTCGAGTTTTGGAATGAGTTGGTTTTAGTTTTATATGTATAGATCCTAAATTAGCAATTTGATGTTTAGATTTATAGTATGGTGTATTTTGGGATATAATGAAAGTGTGTACCTTAAAGTATTAAGAGATATATTATGTAAAATTTAGAATTTGAATAATCGGTGGATTGTGTTATTCTTTGAGGTACAATTTAGATGCTTTGAATATCAAGTGGAAAGTTATATCATTTAAGTAAAGAAACAAGAATGAAAAGAAAGAGGGAAGCTTTTGTAAAAGTCTTGGAAAAAGTTAAGTTGGTTCTTGTTAATATCAAGCTTAAGCTTGATATTAGTATGTCGGTCATGGTCACAAATCCGGGTATTAGGTTTGGGGCGTGATAGTTGTGGTATCAGAGCAAATGTTATGATTTTGTAGACTCTAAGTGTTGATCTTCAGAGTAAGATATTAAGATTGGGTAGTTAAAGGTAGACAAGTAGGGTACATCTCTTCTGAGATGTTTGAATTGTTTGATTATTGGCTTATATTCTGATGTCTACTATCATTTTTGGATATTTTGAATTATGAAAACATGCTTAGTATTGCTATGGTTTTGGCTCTTTTGTTATTAGTACTATGATGCTTGCTACATTGGTGTTTTGTGTTCTGTCTTGTTTCGCAAAGGTCAAAGAAGATCACTTACATCATTTTTGTTCCATAGAAACCTCTGGAATCATCTTTGTTAGAGTACTATGGAATCATAGTAGGTTGACTCTAGGTTTGATATATTTGTGTTCCTCTAGAGAAAGAAATTGTGGTTGGCTTCTCTAATTGACTAGAAAAATGAAAATGGAAGCCAAATTTTAAAGCCCTTAAAAAAAAAAAAAAAAAAAAAACTATAGTACTTTAGTTTTTTCTATTATTTGGTTATCTGACTTTTTGTATTATTGTGACATTCAAGAAGGGAAGCATACATTGTAGAGCAAGTTTGTTAAACTCCGGTGAACCAAGCGTTCGAATAAAATTCTTTATCCAATTTGTCAATAGGATCCTCAAAGTTACCAAACAAGCTTAACCAATCCTTACCCGCAAATATCTTAGGGATAAAGGTGGATCCCAAAGTGTCAAATCTCATAACCCACTCCACCATAGTAGGTGCACTCTTGAAGATGTTGGAGAAAGATTGAGAATCCAAGAGAGTCTTGAATCTCTTGTTGTCAAAGTCACTGGATGATTGACAGGTCCTTTTTGATACAGGAGATGATGTGAGATCAATCACCTATTCTTTTCCTCAATAGGAATGTCGAGACATCTGCAAAATGAACAACCACACAGACAAGCAAAAACAAACACAAACACAAACATGGAAACAAACTTGATTAGATACAAGTTAGTCCAAAAAAATGAACAAAATAGTCCCAAAAAAAATATAAAGACAAGCACACAAATTCACCAGATCATGTTTTAAGTGCTAAAGGTCTAACAAGACTTATCTAACATGAGTGAAACACAAAACATATCAAGTGATTGAGTTTGTGCGTCAAGTATGCATCAAGTGTGCTTGCGATGTGCATGTAAGATGCATGAGTAATGCATGACAAGACACAAGACACTCAAGGGGAAAAGTGTGCAAAACACATAACTAATATTTAAAATGTGTTTAACATGTAAAAACATAGTAATCCCCAAAAATTGGTACTCATCGGAGTCCAAAATAATGAGAAAATGTCATTTATGCATTTTGTCAAATACTTAGAGTGCACACAAACCACTTACATATGAAACAATGCATGAACATGTGGAAAACTTGCCTAAATATATGTTAAAATGCCACTTGGGGCCAACACAAACACAAACAAACACAATGGGACACAACCTAATCAAGAAAATTAAAATTTTTTACAAGAAATTAAGTTTCTCCCAACCCCTTTCAAAAATAACCCAACCCTAGAAATACTAGAATCTAAGGCTTAATCTAAGGATTCAAAATAGAAAAGATGTTAAAACATACCTTAGATGAGTCTTAGAGATGAAAACCCTTGAGATTTGGTTGAGTTTTTGGAGAAAAATGTGTTTTGGGTTAAGAGAGGCACGAAAGAGGCAAAACATAAGATGTGAAAAAACTAACACTATTTGGCCTTTAAAACTGAAAATCCGTTTATTTCGTGGGTAAGGGACTTGTGAAGTTAGTCACAAAATGGCCTCAAAAGCACAGGACATGTTTCGTGGGAAGCTACTTCTCACGAAGGAGTCGCGAAACTCTATGTAAAATTTGAAGAAATAGAAAATAGCATCCTCATTTTGGGGGGTAAGTTCTTACTCACGACTTACTTGCGAAAATGCATCTGAAGGAGTTTTTCAACAAAACAAATTGGCTTTTTGGAAAACCTCATAACACAAACATGCTATATAAAAACACTTTCAAAAACATATAAAATACTCAAAAATCTTTTTGGGTTTGATTATCACGCAACTAAGTAAACACATATCACATTTGAACACGTACAATCACATAAATGAAATAGGCATTCATTGAACATTAAACTTGTGTGTTGTGTGGATGGATCAAGTATGAACTAGTCCATAGTCTAGTACGAAGCTTCAATGATCAATCCAATCAAGTCATACACAAATAGCACGAAGTCAAGTGACCTTTCTCACTTGTAGAAATGAACATATATGACCCCTCATCAATGTGTTTACATATGATTGAATGCTTTTCATTTGGCTTTCATTTTTCATGCTTTTGATAAAAACAACTCAAATTTTTGAGAAACGATACCATGAATTTTTTGATATTTCTTTGACAAATAAGCTTTTGGCTTTGGCACCATACATTTTAATACATATTTGCTCCACATTTTCCTAGTCAAACTAGTTTTTGAAGTAGGGTTTTTTCAGATCTTTCCCTTTTTAAAAATTGACATTTTTAGAGCTCTTTGAAAAAGAAAAAAAAATGTGAGGAGATATATAAGCACAAGTCTATGCATGTATCAAGATCAAACAAGACTATTAACTAATCATTCATGACAAGCTTGAAGATTTATTTACAACAATCAAACCTTGATTTCTAGATGTAACTCACACTTAAAAAATTATGCATACATAACAAGCTAAGCTTGTAAATGCACTACGCCATTAGTATGGAGGTACTAGGCCAAACTCAACATGTGATGTATATAACATAAGCGATCAAATTTTTTGAGATTTTTCATTTTTATAGGTTTTTGAATTTTTCAACACACTAAAAAACAAAGCAATAAGGTAAGATTAACAAAAACAAGGTACACAAACAAAGACCTACAAAAGAAACATGCTATAATGGAAGCAATGACATAAGAAGATCCCATATGTCATGATGCATGAAACTATAACCCTAATACGTTGGAAGTATTAATGCATAGGCATAGTGAGTGATCATCCATGGGTACCCTTCTTCACCCACACTGTACAAGTGTATTGGATGAGATCTTTAGACGGAGGGGTACGACTGACATAGCTCTCAAACCTCGAGATGAAGCTAGCAAGGTATGATGAAATGTTCTTCAACATCTCCAATGAGTTATCTCTCATTTTCTCCTTTAGCTTGGTTTCCCTTCAGCATTCTTCTTGAGTTATTATCTTGGCTGCGCAAAGAGTCAGCCCTCTTAAGAGCTTGAAGCTTGAAGCATTTTGGTCTTGTGTGCCCTCATATGCCACAATGATGACAAAAATGCTTCACTTGAGGTCTCCTTTGACCTTTGGGTAATGACTTCCCTTTTTCCTTTGGTTTTGCACCAACGGTTCTTTTTGCAATAACAGGGGTCTCAACCTTGGGCTTCTCCACTTTGGGCTTTTCTCCCTTGGGCTTCTTTACATTTTTCGTCAACATGAACCTCACTTCCTTCTTGGGTTCGTTGCTTGAGCTTCTTTCACTGGTATAGCCTAGACTGGTCTTGTCATTTGAATGTTTTTGAGAAGAGAGCACATTGTTAATTCTCTTGGTGGAGATGTGCTCCACTTTGACATTTGCTTGGATTATTTAAAGTTCAAGGAACTTGATTTTAGAGTAAGCATTCAACAATTCTTTCTTCAACTCTTCAACTTCACATTTCGCATCCTTAAGTTGCACGAGTGTGGACTTATGCTCCTCTTCAACTTTCTTCATCTTTTTAACATCATTCTTTGCAACTTTGACATATTTGCCATAATCTTCAAGCAATGAATCATACACTTCTTGAAAGTTCTTCTCTCCTTCTTTGAGGTACACATCCTCATCTTCCGATTCATCAACTTCTTCACATTCAGAATATACACCTAGCTCATCAACCAAGTCACTCACCTCATCTCTAGAATCAATAGTGGTAATTGCCATGAAGGCTAAATAGTTTCCCTCACTATCACATTCTCATTCTGCATCAGAGTTTAAGCTCTTCGAGTCAGTAAGGGTGGTAGTGAGCACTTTACCCTTTCCTCTCAAATTGTTTGGGCATTCTTTCTTTAGGTGTCCATGAGCGTTGCACTCATAACACACAATTCCTTGAGTTGAAGATGAGTCTTTCCTATCTTTCTTCTTGAGCTCCCTTTTGTCATCTTTGGAGGATGAAAACTTTTCTTTACCAAACGACTTCCCATTGTTCTTCATCTTGAGAAATTTTCAGAAGTTCTTTGTTAGAAACGTCACCTTCTTCTCTACATCATCTTCATTGGAGGAATCACCCATTCTCTCATTTATAGTTTTGAGAGCAAGTGATTTGCTAGACTTGTGAGAAGGCAGTTCGAGCTCATAGGTTTGGAGAGATCCAATGAGTTCTTGAATCTTTATCTCATCCAAATCTTTGCTCTTCTCTATGGCTATGACCTTAGCCCAAAAGCTTTCGAGTAAGGATCTCAAGATCTTTCTCACCACCTTGGCGTCTTTAATCTTCTCCCCAAGATTGAGCTTGGCAATCACTATCTCATTGAGTCTCCCATAAAAGGAATCAAATGACTCATCGTCACTCATCTTTACTTCCTTGAACCGAGTAGTAAGCTTTTGAAGCTTGGTGTCCTTGACCTTCTTGGTATCTTTGTAGGTTGTCTCAAGAATGGTCCACACCTCTTTAGCGGTCTTTACATACAAAATCCTGAGAAACTCATCAGTAGAAATACCATAGAAAATAGCATTAATAGCTTTGCTATTGGCGTTTGCTAAAGCAAGAGTAGCCTTATCCGATTCAGATTTGGTTGTTGTGGGTCTTACGTATCCATTCTCAATAGAATCCTACATCGTCTCATCAAATGCACAATGAAAAGCATGCATATGTACTTTCCAAAAAGCATAATTACTCCCATCAAAATATGGAGGTGCATTAAGAGATTGAGATCTATCCATTCACTCGGGGTCTAGGATCACAATCAAATATTGAAATCCAACAAGTATACCCTCTCTGATATCAATTGAAAGCTCGGATTTGTGTTGAAACATAAGAGCTTGCTCAGACCCCCAATTAAAAATTACGGCTAGATTGTTTTTACTATAACTTAGACTAAGTGTAAAATAAGAGTAAATAAGCACAATGAACCGATAACACTACTGTAAGCCATATTCATCAATCATCAAAAATAAAAAGAAAGGTTAGAGTAGGGAAGAGAGATGCAACACAAGATAACACTAAGACGTGTTATCAAAGAGAAAACCAAAAAACTCGGCGAAAAACCTCTCCGCGACCCTCTAAGTCGAAATTGATCCACTAGAGAATAAAGTTGGAGTACATGAATAACAAAAGACCCTCCAAGCCTAGTCTACCCCATGTACTTGAGCCCTCCAAGCTCCTACTACCAATTGACTTCTCAGAGTCTTGTCTTTTCTAGCTTTTCGGATCCTGCAATTCAGCCCGATTGCATCCACCAATGAATGGCTCCGTCCAATGCTTCCTTGTAGCACCAAAATCTCACTTTACACTTAGAGCAGGTGTGTTAAGTTTTTAGACTAGCGACCTCTCAAAGATCTATAGATGGAGAAGTAGGAGTTGAGGAAAACCACAAGGGAATGTGTAGATGATTGTGGATATAACAATTTCTAACTTTCAACTGTATTTTCTAGGATTTTCTCTCTGAAAAGCACACCTTATAATTCTTGGGTAATGAGGGTATATATAGTGTGGGTAAAGAAAAGGTAAAGTAAAACACAACTTTTTGCCAAAAATAGACTTTCGCAAGTTCTTCGCGGGTTGGCCCTTCTCGCGAGACAATCGTGAAAAAGACAGCCTGGGAAGACTCTTCGTCTTCCAGTCATGTGCTCCACATGTGGCCTTTTCACGAGTTGCTTCTTGTGAGCTACTCATGAGCTAGTCACGAAATCCACTGATTCAACTTTTGAAACTTGATTCTTCATCGATTTCTCACACTCATCCCTTACAAATAAGCGCACATACATACAGGGAAAATAATTGAAGAAATTACAATCAAATTTGGCACAGAATTAAAGCCAATAAAATATAGTTGGAAATCACAACTTTACATGGGTGGTGGCTTGGGTTTCAATTTTACAGTGGGTAGTGGCTTGGTAGTGGATGCTGTTGTGGTTTTGGGTTTGTGGTTATGGTGGCAGTGATGGTTATGGTTATGGTTGTAGCTGTGGTGGTGGTGGCTGGTGGCAGTAGGTATGGGTGTGGATTTGAGTTTGATTTGATTTTGGGTCTTGATTTTTTTTTAATTTTTTTTAATTTTTGGGTTTGAGGGTTGAGGTTGTGGGTGGTGGTGGTGGTTGTGGCTGTGGTTGTGGCTGTGGGCGGTGGTGGCAGTGGGTGTTGGTAGTGGCAATGGGTTTGTTGGTAGTGGAAAAGATGAGATTGAGAATAAAACAAATACTAAAAAAATACTATTTTAATGAAGTGGTAAAAAATATAAAACCTTTGATATTAGGTATATTGTAAAGTGAGTTGTTAAAATTGATAAAATAGGTTTTTGAGATGCTAAATTTTTTGAAATCTTTGATGAGAATGCTCTAAGAATTTTAGGGTTTTTAATTCTCAAAGCTTAAAGCTTTTCTCAAAGTCATCAATGGCTTCTGCTGCCTCAACATCTTCCAGCATCACCATCGATTAATAACATCAATTCTTTTTACATCATGCTAAGAATCCTGGTTCTATCCTTGTATTGCAACCCTTTGGGCTTGTTTGGTAAAGGATTCCAAACGATAGTTTTCAGTGTTTAAACACTGAAAACTGTGGGCCCAAAAAAAAAAACGCTTTTAATAGGGATTTTAATAATGAAAACTGTGGGCCAAAAAAAAGTAAAAAAAAAAACAAAAAAAAAACGTGTTTAATAGGGGATTTTATTTAGGAGTGTTTGAGTTACGTTTCTCATTTTAGGGTATTTAAACACCGATTTTAAAAAACTCCTCTTACTGATTTTCAATTTTCAAATAACATTACTCAGTAGCACTTAATTTTGTAAATATTTAGAAAAGTGTGGGACCCACAGATTTGACAATATCTAACCAATTTTCTTTCTCTCTACATACTTTTATTTTTTATTTTTTTCTCTCTTGCAAGTTATTCTTTATCTTTCTTCTTTCTTTTTTCTTTTTCTTTTCCTCTTGCTCTTGTATGCAGCCACTCTCTCTTCTTCTTTTCTTTATTTCTTTATTTTTTATTTTTCTCTCTCTCTCTCTCTCTCTCTCTCGCACCCTGTCTTCTTCTTCTTCTTCTTCTTCTTCCTTTTTTTTTTTTTTGGGTTTTTTTTGGGTTGGTTGACCAGTGATTTAGTTGGATAGAATAGCAATTTGGCTTTTCTTTTTTCTGGGTTTTTCTTTTGTCTTGTCTCAACCAAAAAAAAATAGTAATTTGGCTTTGATTCAGTTGGGTTTGCAATGTTTAGTGACTTGTTCAAGCTAGCTTGGACTTGCAAAGGAAAGAGATGGGAAGAAGAGGAAAGAGAGAGAATAAATAATTAATTACATTTTATTGTTCATGTCAAAAAAGTTACTCTCTTTTTTTTTTCTTTTTTTTTTTCCTCAAAAACACCTATACATACCTCACTTGACAATGGGCAGAATCTACCAATCACTCACATAGGTAAAACACTTATCCTTTCGTCATACTCAACTCTTCATCTTAACAATGTTCTTAGAGTTCCATCCATTTCTTCCAATCTTGCTTCTGTTCACAAAATTTTCCATGATAACAAGTGTTGGTGTTATTTTGATGAAAATATCCTTTCAATTCAGGCTTTGGCCATGGGGAAAGCTCTCTAACAGGGCAAGAGTGAAGATGGAGTTTACCCCATCTATCCTCATAAGGCTTCTTAGCTAACTTTGTCTTCCAAGGTCTGCAACAATGTTGCTAAGTCCACTAGTTTCAATAAAACACTTTGGCAAATGAGACTTGGTCACTCTAATGATCAAGTTCTCAAACTTCTTTTTCCTCATTTCAAATCTGTTCTAAATAAATGTACTGATGTATTTCACTCATTTACTCACTGCTTATATGGAAAAATGCATAATCTTCCTTTTCCTAAGTCTTAATTTCTTGCATCATCTTCTTTTGAATTGATACATTCTAATGTTTGGGGTCCTGCCCTTGTGCAATTTGTTGATGGCTTTAGATATTATGTGCTTTTTATAGATCACTTCATATGTTTCACTTGGATTTATCTTCTTAAGTCAAAATCTGAGGTCTTTTCCAAGTTTATGTTGTTTAAAGCCAGGATTGAAACACAGTTTTCCTTCAAAATCAAGACACTAAGGTCTGATGGTGGAGGAGAGTATACTTCTTCTGCCTTTAAATCCTACCTTCAACAATATGGCATTACTTATCAACTATCTTGTCCTTATACCCCACAACAAAATGACCTTGTTGAAAGAAAACATAGACATCTTCTTGAAACTACTATAGCCATGTTATCTCAAGCTTCTATGTCCACTACCTACTAGTCCTATGCTGCTCTCATAGTAGTTTCTCTCATCAATTTACTACCCACCTTTGTCCTAAGTTTTGTCTTGCCTTTGTTCAAGCTTTACTCATCTCACTCAGATTTGTCACAACTGAAGGTTTTTAGCCATGCCTACTATCCCTACCTTAGATCTTACTCCAATCACAAGCTTGAACTAAGAACTAAAGAGTGTTTCTTCTTAGGTTATTCATCCACTTCTACGGGATATCTCTGCCTTGATGTTCAGACTCAACATTTACACGCTTCAAGGCATGTCTTATTCAATGAGACTAATTTTCCTTTCCCTACTCTTAGCAAGTCACTTCCCTCTTTCTCTTCTCCAACTTTAGTGTTATCTAATTCTCTTTGCTTGTCTAATCTTCTTTACCTTCACTCTCCAATCAACTATCACTCTTGGGTCCTTACACATCTCCAACCACTTCATTAGTTCCTTCCAATTCCTCTATCACTCAATCTACACCTCCACTACCAGATTCTGCACCATTGCCTTCTACTTCCATACCTGCTAATCCATCTCAGCCTCATCTTATATCTCCATCCACGGCCATTGAACCTTTGCCAGAGGCTTCCTCTCTTGTCCTAATTCCATCTTCAGTTCCTGCCCTTGTTGCTCCTAATCTGCACCACATGTAGACTAGGTCCAAGAGTGACATTATTAAGCCTAACTCCAGTTTATGCTATAAGACAGTCCTAGATTACACCTACACATAACCTCCCACATATAAAATAGCCTCTAAATATCCTAAATGGTGTGAAGCCATGGATGTTGAATGTCAAGTCTTATAGAAGCAGCATACTTGGACTTTGGTTCCAGCTCCTCCTCATGCCAATTTGGTTGGATGTAAGTGGGTTTTCAAGCTTAAGCTAAGTAGTGATGGCACCATTGTTCGTTACAAAGTAAGGCTTGTGGCTAAAGGGTTCCATCAACAGGTAGGTATTAACTATTCTAAAACCTTCAGTCCTATCATTAAGCCAGCTACTATCAAACTTGTTCTTGCTGTTGCAGTTAGTTGTAATTGGCTTTTAAGGCAGCTGGAAGTGTCTAATGCTTTTTTTACATGGACACCTTAAGGAGAAGGACTATATGCAGCAACCTCTTGGGTAGATGCTGATCATCCATCCTATGTGTATAAACTACATAAATCTCTCTATGTTTTGAAGTAGACACCAAGGGCTTGGTTTGAGAGGTTTACCTTTCATCTCCTTAATTTGGCCTCACTCTCACTTAGTCCATCAACAAGCAAGTATCCTAGTGATCTTGATGCCCAAAAAATAATGTAGAGAACCCAAGATGAAGGAGATGACTTAATTTGGCTTCACTCTCACTCAGTCCAAGTATACCTCTAAGACCAAATAGACTGGTGTTAGGCATAATGTAGAGAACCCAAATCACTAGGACTTAATTTGGCCTCACTCTCACTCAATCCAAGTATGCCTCTGATGTTCTTCACAGGTTCCACATGAAGAACTCTAAGCCTACTAAGACTCCATGTTGTCCATCTACTCGATTACTTCTTCATGATGGTGTCTCTCTTTCTGATCTCACTAAGTATAGAAGCATGGTTGGGGCACTTCAATACTTGACCTTCACTAGACCTGACCTTGCATTTAGTGTCCATAAATTGTGCCAATTCATGAGCAAGCCTACATCCACTCACTTGGAGGCTGCAAAATGGGTTTTCAGATATATTCATGGTACTTTACATCATGGAATCTCCTTCACTCCTGGCCCTTTGACTTTCATTACATTTTCAAATGTAGACTGGGCTACTAATCCCACTGACTATCGTTCCACCACTGGCCTTCTTGTTTTTCTTGGTCCATGCCTTATTTCTTGGTTTGCAAAGTAGCAAGCAACTGTGTATCCTTCTTCTACTGAGGCTAAATATCGCGCCTTGGCCACCATTGCTGCAGAAATCTCTTGGCTTCGCATCTTGTTCAAAGAATTGAGATTCTTTCTCTTTCATGTCCCTATTATTTGGTGTGACAATGTCTTTGCTATTGCCTTGTCTTCTAATCCAGTTTTTCATTCTCATGCAAAACATATTGAGGTGGATTATCACTATGTGTGTGAGAAGGTTTTGCACAGAGATTTATGTATTCATTTTTTTTTGGTAAAGATAATTTGGCTGGCATATTTACCGAACCATTGTTTGCACCTTCTTTTCTTCATCAACGATGTAAACTCCTATTTGATTTCTCCCCTTCCTCCCCTTATCATTTGAGGGAGGATGTTGAAGATGATGAAGGTTCTAAATGTGAGAACTCAGAGAAGGGTTTTAATTTAGAGAAGGCTCAAGGAAGAAGGTGATTTGGGAGTTACCATTGGGTTTTTTGAATGTGGATGCAATGCACCGTATTATTAAAGGTTCTATTGTTAAATACATCGTTTCTCTTACATTGGTAACTGTGTATAAAATAATGAAAACGATGTCATGTAATGAGCTCAAAGTTTAGTTAGCAGTGGTGTGAAAATCAATTGAGATTAGTTACTTTCATTCCTTGTTTTACGGATCTGATCCGCATAATTTGGAGATTATTATTATTCTGTTATTGATAGGATTTGTACTATAAATAGAACTCTGAGCTAAAAATTGTAATTAATCAAGAAATCAAATACAACATCATTCAGTTTCTCTCTTTTTCTTAATCTTTCATTCTCAACCTTTGTTCTAAGTTCTTCAATATTCAATCACAACTTTATCTTGTTCTTGCTTCAATACAAAATACTGTTTCTATAATTTCTCATCAGGGTTGAAGTACAGTGAGGATGTAGGGTGTACGTCCAATGAACAAATATCAGAGATTGCAATCACCTTCTATAAAAAAAAATTTACATCCTCCTACCCTACTACTACTCAGAGTGTGTTGGAAGTAGGGGTGGCAAAGTAAGCCCAAACTCATTTGTCCATCTAAATTCACTAATTCTAATTGAACCCAAATCCACCCAATTATTAGTTGAGTTAAATAGGCATCAACCCAGTTAGACCCAGTGATTATTGGGTTTTAACTAAAAACCCTTTGAGCCCCATTTAACCCAAAAACAATATACCCAAATTCAATCCAGCCTTTCCTATTAAAAAAAAAAAAAAAACCCTTAGACATTCTAGTTTCATTTTCCTTCATTTTCTTGGCCTCCAAACTCTCTCTCTCTCTCTCTCTCACACTAAACTTCCCAATCTCTGGTGACAAATGCGCTTTTGGCGAAGAATACACCGGAGTGGTCGACATGCGCTGCATGTTTTTGAGCACGATAAGAGGACTGGTCTTGCTAGCTTCCGAAGCACAGGTCCTTGCGACCTTGCGCAGCTTGCGATAAACCCAGGGTTCTTGTATCACCTCGCCTTGGGCCAAAACCCTAGATTTGGTGTTAGAATGGTTGGAGTTTGGGGTTTTAGGGTGTTTAGAGAGCTTTGATGGGGGCGAGGGGTTTGAGATTGAGGATAGGGTTTGGAAATTGGGGGATTTGGTAGAGAGGGATTTGCGGGATTTGGAGGCCAAATGAGAGGCCACGACGGAGTCGATTATGGCCCATAAATTGGCGTCGTTAAGGTCCCTGTCATTGGCGACGAAGTGAGGGACTATGGAGGCCTTTTTTTTTAGATTTGTCGAGCTTCAGTGTTGGGGTGGAAAAGGCAACCAAACACAAACAACGACAATAGTACAATTTTTGGATTTGTGTTTCGACCCACATTATATCTCAAATGCCATACTGGGTTTGAATTTTTTATTTATTTATTTTAAATTTGGGTAATTTAAGAATGGAATAATTGATAAGGATGCGTTCATTTTTCTCTCTTTTTGGTTTAGAAGAATTTCTATTTGTTTCAAGGACAGTTGCTTTCAAAATTCCAGGAAAGTTTTGAGCTTGAAATGACATTTCTTTGTATTTGTTGCACTATTTGGTTGCCAAGAAAGTGAGAGAAAATAGAAAAAAAAAAAAATATATATATATATATATATATATTTGGATTTTTAATATAATTGCTAATGTGGATGTGCTTATGTGGAATTTTTTAATTTCAAGAATGGAGACTAAAGAGAGTGGAAAAGGGAATCTAAGAAAGTGTTGGGATTTTCACTTTAATGACATTTTGGTAATTTTGATAATTGGGTAATTGGGTGAGTTTGGGTTTACTCATAATAATTGGGTTCGGTTGGATTTGGGTTAGAAGCAATTAGTTAAATGAGTTTTAATGGGTAAATGAGTTTTATATTCTCAACCCAATTATGCCCACCCCAAACCCACCCATTTGACACCCTTAGTTGGAAGCCATCACATGATCTGTCACAGCTGAGATGAATGAGGATTTGCTCAAAGAATTCATTAGGGAAGAGGTAGAAGTAGCACTTAAAACACATGGAGCCTCTAAAGACTCCCGGACCGGATGGTATACCTTCCCTTGTTTTTCCAATCTTTTTGGTCTATGTTGGATGATGAATTGCATTTTCTTTACGGTCTTAATATATATGTCAAATTTTGTGCTATTAAGATATTATTTACTATATGATTTATAAGCTTATATTTTATGCATAATTTTAAACTACAAAAACATGCAATTTAAACAATTTATTAATGACATAACTATTGATTTTAAATTTTAATTTTTTTTTTAAAAGTATAGAGGATATAAAAAGAAAATATAATCCAACGATCTATTTATCAAAATTCACTTTTAATAAAAAAAAATTATAGAGGGTTGTAGCCTTAAGCTATAATTAATTTTGTAACTAAATTTTTTACTTAGGTTCATACTAACGAGTGCCCTTAGCCTTAGGGTATTGGTTAATAATCCATTTTAGGAAAATTTTGACATCACATTTTTGGAAAATGAAAAAAACTGTCAAAATATTAATTGTATTTTTTTTCCTATAAAAACTTTCTTTAAATAGATTATTAACCAAAATCCTAAAGACATTCGTTAACCTTTCTCTTTTACTTATTGTAATCAGAGCATCACTCAAAGCACACTAAATAAATAAAATATTCCAGATAGAAACATTATTTTTCTCACTCGAAAGCAAATTTTCATTACTTAGAAATCACAAAAAGCACGACACCATGCATGATCACGTAATCAAAGCACTAGGCAATTTTCATATATAAAATAAAAAAAAAAATAAAAAAAATAAAAAAAATAAAAAAAAAAATCAAACCACTAGTCAATCTAGATCCTAGACACTTTTTTGTCATCAACCGAGCACGTCAGCACCAAACACCACAACGAATTAAGGAGGATATGACGTCACTGATACTTATGCAAGAAATTGCACGTGCAAGTAATGTTGTGAGGAGGCAATAGAGATTCATTGGCAACTTGCATGTGCCTATTAATCAATAAAATCATGCGTGGACATCCAATAGAGATTCAGTGGCAAGACAAGAGAAATACAAAAAATTTCAACTGTATCTCAGAAATTGTGTTTTGGTTATATCTTTCTCTCATAAATTTTCCTCTGCACAGTGTCATATATCTATGCATGTGTGCTATAATTTGCATCTACAGTTTGCTGTAACAGGTCAGGCCATTGTTGTTGTGCAAGATATGCACAACAATTTAATGCAGTTATTAGGAAAAAAATGATTTGGCTCTAAAACATACTCTTCTGACTCATATAAGATCTTAAAGTTGTACATATCTAATCAATTGCATTATCTTCTTAGTTTTGCATGTTACAATTTTATCTGGGACAAAATTGACTTTTGTCCTTTTCAGGCAAAATAAATAGTATTCTACCCCCTTTCTCAAACTAATTAGGGAAATGACCCTTTTTTGGAAATCAACTTTCTCAAAATCGAGTTAAGTCTTATAGTGATGTTTTTAAGAACCTATAGTGATATTTTTAAGGACCTATAGTTGCGTTTTTTAACTCAAGCTCCATGAAATCGAGTTATAGGTAAAAAAATTGCATATAACTTGATTTCATGGAAATCAAGTTACAAAACGCCACTATAGGTTGTTAAAACGTCACTATAGGTCATTAAAATGTCACTATATGCTCCTTAAAATGCCACTATAGGGTTCAAGAATTTTTTTTTTTTAACTCAATTTTGAGAAAATCAAGTTTCAAAAGATGGACATTTCCCTAATTAGTTTAGAAAAGGGAGTAGAATGTTATTTATTTTGCTCAAAAAGAGCAGAGGCCAATTTTTTCCGTTTTATCTATATTAATTAATATGTGTTAAATATATATTAAATTATAAAACAAAATTTATGTATTAGTAGGTTCGGTGCGGTGTGGCTTTTGCACCTTCATTGCAATTGGTGGAACAGTGATCACATTTTATATTTGGTTTTGATTAGTTTAGGTGCCATCAGAACGGTTATTTGTACAAGCTTAGTTCTAACTTATAACGAATAACTGAAACTGCATAAGGAGTTTTTGCAACTGACCCAAAATTTAGGGGCTGTTTTTGCATTTAGGTCTTTTACTAATTGATAATTGGGTCATGTTAATGGGTATACTTAGGACAATTGTTAATAAACTATTTTAAGAAAGTTTTTACACCACTTTCATTGGAAATACGAAAAGCTATCAAAAGAAAAAAAAAATTGCTTTTTTTTTTTTTTTTTTCATAAAAGGTTTCTAAAAATATTTCCTAAATCAATGCCCTTAGAACATTCGTTAACTTTTCTTTTTATAATTTATGATAGTTTTAGTTTAATCTTCTTGTAGGTAGATTTGTCAAGTCATTTTCGCATAGGTGTTTCTAATTTTGAGTTACGCGTCATAAAATATTCACGCAATATATTAGAATACGGTAGGTCATTTTAGATTTGGATTTCACAAAAAATTAAATTCTTGTGGAAGAAATGATTGATAATCTATAGGTTGTGGAAGCTACAATATCATTAATTAAATGGGCATAATTTTTAATGGCAATGAGTTTTGTAACTCAATTAGTTAGCATTTCTTAACATTTTTAATAGAGACATCTATGGTTCAATTCCTCAGTTTCTAACTATTGAAATATAAAAAATAAAATTGAAAAGGACAGAATTTTATGACATGGTAGATTAAAATTTTAGTGTCGCTGGATTTTGTGGATATAAAGTGCAGTTTTCAAAATATGAATGAATTTTCTTTCCAGAAAATTTCAAGTGGAATCATATTTCCCATGTATAATGCTTGAAATTATTGGTCATTCCACGGTACCCACTATTTTTTTAGTGGGTACCGTACCCCCTTTAAATCTTGACCGTATATTTTATATGTCTTAATCCTGACCATTTATTTATTTTTAATGAAAACTAGTTACCGAATAAGCAGGTAATGTATAAAAGCAAAAAATACATTGAAAAACAAACAACGGAGTCTTTTCTTTCTCGCGTTCTTCTCTCCCAAACTGAAAACCTAGGAAGAGTTCTTCTTCTTCTTTCACTGGTGACCCAAGAGAGAGGAGTCAGCATTCTCTCCTTCAAGAACTCTTTCAAACCTGACGACCCAGATTCTGTCTCCACTCTCAAGGGGATCTCTGTCACTAACCTGTGACTGTGAGCTTTCTTCAATTCTTTTTACTCTTAGTTTTTTTAAGCCTTATGATCTTATCAATTTGTGTTTGATAATGGGTCCTTCTTCTTTTTTTTAATCCTAAAATTCCTAATCTCTACATGTTTGACGGTCCTTGGATATTCAAATCCTTGCAAAATATTGGGTCTTTTGCTTATAAAATTTCAATCTCGTCACCCCTGTTTCAAAATCCTCTTATCCATGGCTTAGTTCCAATTCGATGTTGAACCAACCAAAGTCAGATAAAGTTGAACTTAACTCCTGAAGAGCAAGCAGAGGTAGAGCAAATAGCATTTGCTTCAACCTTGGCAGCAGGGAAAGAGGCTACAGTGATTGAGTTCTGCTCACCAAAATGCAGGCTTTGCAATTCGTTAGTTGATTTTGTTTTAGAGGTGGAGGGTATAAACTTAGATTGGCTCAACATTGTCATGGCAAATGCGGAAAATGAAATGATCTTATATATAAAGACATACAAATTTTGTAGCTGGTTTTAGCTTGGTTGTTGTATACAGTTATCTCTTATCTAGCATTTCATCAACAAAGACATACAAATTTTGTGGCTGGTTTTTGCTTGGTCGTTGTATACAGTTATCTAGCATTTAATCAACAAAACCATGGGGTTTCTTGCTATATTATTTTAAGGATACTGTCTATTTCTTGTTTAAGGCTCTTATATTGTGCTAGTGCTATTCTGTTTTTGTGGTGTTATTACTGGTAGTCATAAGAATGCATTACCAAGTTGTTTGTCCTGCCGAGTTTGACACTACGCAATTTTGAACTTCAACAATTATTGAAGTTATTAATAATTAGGAGGCACCAAGAATATACCTCTTGGAGAATCCATGTTGTCTGTCAACTTAGAATTTTGCAGATGATTAAGTATTGAGAGAAAATATCTGGGATCATTCATGTGTTTCACTTATTTGTTTGTTTGTTTGTTTTTATTCATTTATATATTTATTTATTTTAATCTCTTGCAATTGCCTAAGAGACCCTTGATCATTTATGATATTTTTTCAGTATTTCAATTCTTTATCTTGACCTTAAGACCTATTTAGAATAGGCTTAACATATGACCACAACATTTGTGGATTTTACTCAAGTAAATCTTATTGTGCTCGGTTGTATCATATGGTTTATGATGGAGAGCATATACCAGGTTTAAAGTCCAGCTGGTTCCAGGATCTTGCTCTTTGATAACAAAAGGCCGATATGACTATGTCACTATGTCTTGTCTATTTTTCAGATGATGAAAGTGTTGAAATTATGAGATTTTTATTAAATATTTGGCAAATTTTGGAACCAGATTCACACATCTGATTTGTTGGGAATAACGTTTTTGTCACAATGAGTATGATTATTGCTCTCATATTGAAGGATTCCTAAAGTAACTTGGTATTAACATCCCAACCATTTTTATCGTTAGGGCTTTGTCCTTGATGATATTGGCTCCATTCTTGAGGGTGGAAAAGTTATAACAACCAAATGATATTGTCCTTGAGCTTCACTTAGTTGTTTATTTTCCTCTTTTTTTTGGTGATATCTTTGGGGCTTTGCATAAGCATAAGTTTGTCCTCAAGATCCCTCCCCCAGTACTTGTGTTTTGCAGTTTCTCTTAAATAGAAAAGTAAATAAGATCTGCCCTGCCTATATTTTGGAGTGGTTTGTCTCTAAATCTTTCAGCTGAGTCTTTTTCATTTGGAATTTCAACTGTTTGGCCCTTCACAAAGGAAATTGAATCTCTCTGTTCGTTATACAATCTTAATTGCATTACCTATGAAGTTGATTATGACATCGTTTTAAAGAATTTCAGAGTAAATAATTTTAATTGTATGTGTTTTGTGTGTGGCAGGGCACAGGTTATGGGATGGCCACCAATTTGTTCCGAGTAAATACTGTAACACACTTTCACACTCCTTTATGTGATAAAATTGCAGGCTGCTGTGAGAAAATTGCAGAGAATGCTATTAACCTTCCCTAAAGTACTCTTGGTTGCAAGTAGAGCTGCCACTGCTGTTAGAGTTACTGTTGTCAAAGCTGTTCATAACCAGATGGATGGGAAATATTGCAATACAAAAGTCTAAGAGATTGCCTTTGTTTGAAAGTGTAATTTTTAGTATTTTAATGATGTCACCCCAATGAGCAAAAGCTCATTGGAGAGAGAGAGAGAGAGAGAGATTAGGTTAGAGGTTTTGTCAAACACAATGTAATTTGTGTGTGTGTGTATATGTATATTAGGTTTTGAAGGTTATTATCTTTGTTCCTTTTTATTTTCCCCACATTATCAATTTTCTCTAAACTCAATGATTTCTTGTGGGGTACTTGATGCATGAAGCTCTTTTATCATGTTTTCACTGTAATAATGAATCATAGGCATGATACCGGCCTTGTCTAGCATACGATCAAGCACAACAACCCTAGAGCTTTATCTAAAAGTTTAGGGCCTAAAGTTGCATCTTTGAATTGATCCAAAAAGGGGGGAAAAGTTGATATGCCAAGACCAGAAAGTGTAACATAGGACAGAAAACCATATTTTAACTTTATTATTTGTAATTCTTGTGGTTGGGCTAATTTTTTGGGATGTTTATATTGTTTTAGATTTTAGATCTAAATTTTTGTTAATAGCTTTTAACATGAGGAAAAAGCTAAAGCAACAATTTTTTTTTTTTTTTTTTTTTAAATTGCTATTGTGATAAGTGATTATTAATAAGTAAAAAAGTGACTTTAGTGGTAGGCCCAAATATAAAAGTATGATCAGATGTGATATTGGTACTATCCAATGTGATGATAGAATTGTCAAATGTGAGAGAAAAAATAGGTTACCACCGAATGTGATAAAGGTACGATCAGAAGTGATGTTGGTACTGCTCAATGTAATAATGGAACTATTAAATGTGACAAAAAAATAAGATACCACTAAATGTGACAAAGTACAGTCAAATGTGATGTTGGTATTGTCTAATGTGATAATGGAACCATAAAATGTGAAAAAAACTAAGGGAATCACTGAATGTGATAAAAGTAAAGTCACATGTGATGTTAGTATTGCACAATGTGAGGACAGAACTGTTAAATGTGAGAAAAAAAAAGGGAACCACTAAATTTGAAAAAAATACTGTCAAATGTAATGTCAGTACTGTTGAATATGATAATGGAACATCAATGTGAGAAAAAAAATGGGAACTACCAAATGTGAAAAAAGAACAGTCACATGTGATGTTGGAACTGCACAATATGAGGATGAAACTGTCAAATGTGAGAAAAAAAAAAAAAAAGGAATCACCAAATGTGACAAAAGTACTGTCAAATGTGATGTTGGAACTGCACCATATGAGGATGGAACTTTCAAATGTGAGAATGGGTTAATCTCAAATCCTAGTAAATAGGTCTTACTTACATTGTGCTTAATTGTTTTTAGCTTTTCTATTAGTAATTTTTGTTATTGCGGAAATTTTTTGGGATGTTTATTTTGTTTTAGATGGGTCTAAATGTAATAATAATTTTATGAAACAAATTGCATAGACACTTTAGTTAGGGTGGTTATACCTGTGTCGGACATAGTTATTTGACACTCCCGCACACGTGGATCTAATGAAAATGCCTAAAAAATATAAAACCTAGTGTAGTAGCCTTGATTGATGATTATTTCCTATTGGATCTATAGTTTCAATTCACGTGTTTACTGAAAATTTTAAAATTGTCAACAATCTTTGTATTGGATTTTTTTGCATAACTTGCTAATTGTATAGTCACCCTATGTCCAACCTTAGACACTATAATAAACACACAATTGTGATTAAGTTGCAAATGTTGCATAAGAACAATTAGAGAGCACATAAGGTTATACATCTTTGGTTTTATAGTATATATAAATAATAAAAATATAAACATCAAAAAAGTGACCTCAACTATGTTATTTTATAGGGAGGCATACTCCTGAATGTGATGGAAGCTGCCAAGCGAGATACATAGGAAGTTAATTGGTATATTCAAATATTTGTGGAAGAAACCAAGATAATTCCAGCATTTTTTTTTTTTTTTGTGTGAACAAGAGTAATTACTGTGGTCAAGCTAATTTCTTGGGATTGGTTTTAGATTTTAGATCTAAATTTTTTAATAACTTAAAAAAAATTACTATTGTGATGAACGGTTATAAGTAAAAAAGTGACTTCAGTGATGAGCCCAAATGTAAAATTATGGTCATATGTGATATTGGTATCGCTTACTGTGATGATTAAACCATCAATTGTAAGGAAAAAAATAGAGTACCACCGAATGTGACAAAAATATGGTTAGAAGTAATGTTGATATTGCCCAATGTAATAATGGAACTGTCAAATTTGAGAATAAAAAAATGGTACCACTGAATATGACAAAAATAGAGTGAGATGCAATGTTCGTATTGCTTAATGTGACAATGGAACCATCAAATTTGAGGAAAAAAAAAAAAAACCACTATATGTGACAAAAGAACTGTCATATTTGATATTGGAACTGCACAATGTGATAATGGAACCATCAAATTTGAGAAACAAATAAAGGAACCACTAAATATAACAAAATAACTGTCAAATGTGATGTTGGAATTGCACAATGTGAGAATGGAATCGTCAAATATGAGAAAAAAAAAATCACCAAATATGACAGAAGTACAGCAATTTGTGATGCTGAAATTGCACAATGTGAGAATGAAACCATCAAATGTAAGAAAAAAATAAGGGAACTACCGAATGTGAAAAAAGAACTGTCATATGTGATGTTGGAACTGTAGAATGTAAGGATAGAATCGTCAAATGTGAGAAATAA
The DNA here is from genome assembly GCF_001633185.2 of Quercus lobata. Classification (NCBI taxonomy): domain Eukaryota; kingdom Viridiplantae; phylum Streptophyta; class Magnoliopsida; order Fagales; family Fagaceae; genus Quercus; species Quercus lobata. The sequence goes on along the minus strand of NC_044908.1, from coordinate 15,619,018 downwards.
AATAAGGGAATCACCAAATGTGACAAAAGAACTATCACATGTGATATTGGAACTGCACAATGTGAGGATACAACACCTCGAATGTGAGAAAAAAAAAGTAAGGGAACCATTGAATGTGACAAAAGAACTGTCACATGTGATGTTAGAACTGAACAATGTGAGGATGAAACCGTCAAATGTGAGAAAAAAAATAAAGAAAACACTAAATGTGACAAAAGTACAGTCACATGTGATGTTGGAACTACACAATGTGAGGATGGAACCGTCAAATGTGATAGAAGTACTGTCACATATGATGTTAGAATTGCAGAATGTGAGAATGAAACCGTCAAATGTGAGAAATAAAATAAGGGAATCATCAAATGTGACAAAAGAATTGTCACATGTGATGTTGGAACTGCACAATGTGAGGATGAAATTGTCAAATGTGAGAAAAAAAGTAAGAGAACCCTCGAATGTGACAAAAAAACTATCACATATGATGTTGGAACTACACAATGTGAGGATGGAACTGTCAAATGTGAGAAAAAACATAAGAGAACCACCAAATGTGACAAAAAAAACTATCATATGTGATATTGGAATTGCACAATGTGAAGATAAAACCGTCAAATGTGAGAAAAAAGTAACCTGGTATAACAGGTTACCTACTAGTGGGTACCGTACCCCTCCTTTTTTGAGGGGGGGTACGGTAGAATTACTTGAAATTCTAGCATGTACTCATTTAAACTATATCACATGAAATAATGAGGAAAATAAAAATAAAATCTGTTTTTCATTTTCAAACATCCTTTGCATGGCTTTTATATTGGAATCCAAAAGAACTCACATAAAATAACAATGATTTTACCGAAAGGTAAAAAAGATCAAACAAGTGAGTAAGTTTTTTTTTTTTTTTTTTGGGGGTAAAAAACAATTGAGTAAGTTTGGGTAAATCGGAGGAAAGATTCTTTTCTCAAGAAAATACTTATAGAAATAATTACATGCACATATTTGATTCATATTATTTTAATGCATTCTCATCAATAATAATGATTTTCATGTATTTTAAGATTAGGTGTATTAACTGCGCGAAAAATTATGGTTAGTTTAAGCTTATGTCTTGATTTTTTTATGTGTCATTTTGGAATTAAATTTATTATTATTTCTTTATTTTCGTCTATTTTAATTTTTGTGTTAATGTTAACTGATGATCGTGTACGTACATTAATTCATTGCAACTTGTTTTTATTGTGCTTCTTTTTAATTAATTGTGAGATATATGGATGGTTGAACTTGTTTATATTAGATAGCCATTGCACATTAAGAAATTTGTTTAAAGACCGGACATAGTGAATGCCTAACACTTTCACGTTCTATAATTTAGCCTCTGAACATAGTTTTCATCAGGATGTGAATTTAGTCTGTGGGGCCCAAATGATTTATGGGCCAGACGCATCTACCCGGGGAGAATCCGAAGGCCCAAGCCGAGGAAGGTTATGGCCCAAGCCCGACAAAATAGCCTATGGATACCGCCGAGGACAGCTCAATCCTCGGCAGACCCAAAGTACCCCCCCCCCCTGAAAGAGGGGTAAAAACGGTATAGGACTGAAACTTGGAAGAAAGATCTAAAATATCCAGGGAAAGCTGCCCTTACTGCCATTCAATGCTCTGAACCTGACAGAGCCGCATTCTTAGGCTTTTACAACCACCCCCAACGACTTTGAATATGGGCTGATGGGACAAGTATCAATCTTGGAAAAGTTGACCCTATACGTGGACGAAGGACAATGAACGCAGGCAAATATAAAAGGAAAAATAAGTAACCTAAA